>NC_140582.1:698813938-699361455 GCF_964204655.1 Triturus cristatus | reverse complement strand
GTCCCGAGGGGAGCCGCCACATGTCTTAATTTCTGTTCTGTGTTCATTTGAATATATTTTTATTTGTTAATTCAAAGGTGAATGTGTGATGCTCATTTTTGTGTCGACACATGCATGTCGCAAAATGTGATTGTGCGACATCAGGCAGATTATTTGGTACATGATTCCGTGTAGTTGATGTGGCATGTCTTTGACCGGGGGTGATGTGGGGAGGGGGGTCCTGGGGGTGGTGGCAGTGGGTGTTGTGGCCCTCTTGGGTGTCCGGGCCGCATGATCAGTGGCTCCATGGCATCTGTTGTTCTTCAGGTGTGGCTCTGGGTTGGAGTCCCTTTTCTGTTGCAGGCTGTGGTCCGACTTTGCACCAGGTCAGAGCAGATGTTAATTTCCTTCTGCTAACGCACCATATCGCATGTTTTGTGGACTTATCGCCAATCTGGCTGGTTGTTGAGAATATTGCGGTGTGGTCCACAAAACAGCTTTTTGCACTGGAACGCCTACTCTGCATCTCATTAGCAATAGTTGCCGGGGTCATCTGTGGTGATGTTTTTTGCGGCTATATCGCAGGTAAACTGGTGCTATTGGCTGTTAGCACCGGCTTGTGAATGGCGTGATACATTTATCGAGGCTTTGGCTGCGATAAAGTGCCAATAACTCGGCGATAACTCCTTGAGAATATGCCCCTATGTGTGAAAGAGGTACATAGTCAGGCCAGCTTGTTTTTTATGGTCCTGTACATCTTCTTAGCTATACCAGATGACTGAGGACAATAGCTACAATCCAGTTTTGACAATAACTTTGATCAGTTTACTTAAGACCTTTGTCAACTGGTATCTCAATGAAATTTGCTTGCTGTCTCATAAATGGGCCTTATTTCCTAATATGATTAATGAGAACAGTAGTCCTTTAACCTTGATCATTTCTCTGACAAATTAAGCATCACTGGCTCAAATCTTCTGCAACACTTGTAGAAACCTAGCCATGTAATTCAACATTGTGTCAGACAATACATATTTATACTCAGGAGTGATCTAAATAGCCTGATAATTCATTTTCTAACTCAACATATCCCATTTTCTCTTCTCATCCTCTGAAGCTTCCTCCTTTAATCCACTCAAAGATCCCTTCATTGATTGAAAGAATTCTGAATTAGATTCAACATGAAACAACCTACATTTTCTGTGGAGAAGTGTGGCTCAATGGTTAGAGCGGCAGACCCTGATGCAGAGTTCTGGCCCCGGACCAGAATTCAATCCCCCGCCTCGGCGGGTCTTGTATTCAATTTCCTCGGACCTGATAATTCTCGCCTCGGTGCCTATTCTAATCATGGGTCCCACGCTGCAACTCTGGGCAATAGCTTGCTTAATCTCCACAACGGCCTCAGCAGCGCTGGGATACCTGGCTTCACCATGGGGGTGCCCAGGGGTGGACATTTCACAGGGAAAGGCCAGGAAGGGTTCCTCAGCGGTATGAGTAAAAGCGCTAGGATACCCCCGTTGGGGGTGGCAGTGCGCTATACAAGTACATACACATTTACATTTTCTGTACCTTCCACAAAATAATTCACTTGATAAATTTTGCTCTGTTTCTTGAACCGTAATTTGTTCATTTCACAGTTCTTTTTTAAGGGCACAATATTTAGCCACCTTGCATATTTGTTACCAAGCATGTCATATCGGGGGGCGTGGCTAGCAACCAGCGAAGATGGCCGCAGCTTGAGAGAGCTCCGGCGCTCGTCTGTACATTCCCCATAAATCCTGTCATATATCTGACAGCTGCACTACAAATAAGCAGATGCGGCGACTCCGATGCGTTTGGTGAATCATATGCGGCAATTTTGATCTCCTAGACACAACCGGGAGCGACAGAGGCTGAGGGGCGTAGCCACGGCCTTGGCATACCCTGACGATCCACCTGGGGCAGTGGCGGGACCGGCCTGGTCCGCGGCGGAAGTAGGGGTGCATCTGTGCGGGCAGAGACTGAAACTGCGCGAAGGGAGCGGGGCCGCTAGAAGCGGTGGGCGGCCCGACACACCATCGGCACGGTACCAGCTGCACAGTAAGACTGATGAAGCAGCCGGAGGGCAGCGAAGGTGATACATGCGCCTAAGCGGTGCTGGATTGGACCCGGGCGTGGCCGCTGGTGCCGTGGACGAAGCAACTATTAGCAAACAGGCCCGCCACACCATCCTGGCCTCCACCCACCACAGGACAGATATTGCTCCAACAACCCAAAAACCGTATGAAGGGGCATTGGTACAGGCCTGAGTGCAGTAATAAAAAAAGACTGAGGCTGCCTTCCATGACCTGAGGGTTCCCAGCCTACATAGTGGTATTGCTTCACGGTGTTAATAAAGGGTTGACCTGCTGCGATAGCCTGATTGAGGGCCTACAACGGTCCCACTCCACTTGCAGATACGAGTATATGGTGGCCATCCCTACAGGAAGCGACACCTGAGACACTGCCGGCATAGGGACGGAACGCTGTAGCTTTGAGAAACAGGAGGACCCTACAAAGCCCCCTCAGTGCTGCAGAATGGGACTGAGGTGAGGGGTGGCACGGAGCACACACATAGATGGTGACCCTCTGCCAATACCTGTGTCTAAGGACGGCAGTGGTGAGAGACAGGAAGACCGAAAGGCCGCAAGAGGAGGATACTCCCATTGGCAGGCAGCGGCGATTATTGTCTCCCCCCCAGTGACCAGACACACCCCCCTGCAATACAGATACTATGGGAGGCAGAGAACAACGCACGGTGCAAAGTAACCGTTTGGACAAGTATGCCTTTAATAAGGAACAGCCGGACACACCTGCTTTATCCCCAGGTACTGAAAGTGGCCTACAGACTGCAAAGCCCAAGGAGGTCACGTTGCAGGATGTGATGACCGCGTTACAACAAATGCAATCATACATTGGCACTATCTCCTGCGACATATCGCTGCTACGAGCGGATGTCTCTAAACTGAACACTAGAATATCAGAAGTGGAAACCACCACCGCAACTCTCTCGACTGACACAGTGGCCCGGCAAGTGCGCCAGTTAGAATTGGTAACCAAACAGATGGCAGAAAAACTGGATGATCAGGAGGGGCGCTCGTGGCGCAATAATATTCACCTGGTTGGGGTGCCAGAAAGCGTCAAAGGACCCGCATTAGATCTCTTCGTAGAAGACCTGGTCCAAACCCAACTGCAGCCGTGTGGGCTCTCCAGCTTCTTCTCGGTGGAAAGGGCCCATTGAGTACCCGGGGTGAAAACCCAGACCGGGGCCCCCTCAAGACCTATTCTGGCACGCATCTTCAATTTTAGGGATCGGGATACAATTCTGCAGACAGCCAGAATTGCTCCCCCACTACAGGTGGACAACAGTAGTGTGACCCTCTACCCAGACTACACAGCTGCTGTGACAAAGCAACGCCGTAACTTTCTGGAAGTTAAAAAGGAGTTGCTCAGCCGAGAACTTAAATACGCAATGCTCTTCCCAGCAAAACTAAGCGTAGAGGCAGAGGGGAAAAGCAGTTTTTTCACGACGCCAGAGGAAACCCAAGACTGGCTGGAGGGGTGGCGCTCAGCCAAAGGAACCAATCAACAAGGAACAAGGCAGCGGCAACAGACCACCAAATCAGCCCTAGCAGCAGTAACAGAAACTGAAGCATTGGCAGGCACTCACCCAACTGCTAACGATGACTTGTATTGATACCTTGCATAGTGGAACTTCGAACCATGGGGAACGCTCCACGACGACTTTGCCGCAGCATAATCAGGAAATACACGTGTCGAAGGGAACGCAGCGGTCTAACGCCAAGAATTCAGTCGGACTATGTGATTCCAGGTCCTGCGAGCTGAGAGAAGCACACAGCGGACAGCACGTGGTGGTCCCATTGATAATTGAGGACTGGGCCGGACTATCTGATGGTGCAGTTCGATCGTGATGGACTATGAGGAATCGAAGGGAATGGCCGGGGGACGCAGAGTAACTCTCCCCCTTTGCGCAAGTACAAAGTTATGGGGACAAAGCACTCTGCTAAGTTGGGTGGGCGGGTAGTTCAAAATCCGCTGTGCTGGGAGGCAGGGAGGAGGGAGGGGGGATGGGTACAGTTAATGGGGTTCTTTTTTGTTTTAGTTTTACTTATGACGAAAGGTGCAGTAACAGAGGTCACGCTTGAAGACAACACAGGGAATACTGTACGGACAATTCAATACCTGATAAAAATCAATGACAAGCATGACACAAATTAACACAGTGATTGGTGACTCAGACCCCCAGGTGCAGGCCTCCCGACCGTCCTGCCTTCCGTTTGGGGTGCTGTCATGGAATGTGAATGGCCTGGGAGATAAGATAAAGTGAGGCCCGGTCCTGCAGTACCTCAGACGTAAGGGTCCCACTGTTGCATTTCTCCAGGAAACACATCTAACGGGGACGGCCTGCAAAGCTTTAGATAGATGGAGTTTCAAAATGACAGTGCACTCTGACTTTACATCCGGTTCTCGAGGGGTGGGGATCTTAGTCAATAAGCGCTTCCCGTTGACCATAAATGGGGCCCACAAGGATGATCAAGGGCGATTTGCAGCGATAACATGTCAATGGGACGGTAGAAGCTACAACCTAGTGACAGTCTACATCCCACCGACGCTACACCAGACTGCCTTCCCGGACTTGGGGAAATTCCTACTGACACTCCCACACGGCGAACTGATAATGTGGGGGGCGATTTCAATACAACCATGAACGCATCCATGGATAAAAAAAAACCTAGGGATTCCAGTAGTGCAAACCTCAAACTGGTGGAATTCATAGAGGCTCTAGGACTAATAGATGTCTGGAGGGCCAGATACCTGACAGAGCAGCAATATACATTTCACTCCGGAGTACATAATAGCCTCTCCAGACTGGATTACATCTTCACATTAGCATCAGGGCTGGTAGGAATGACAGAGATTACATATTTACCCAGGGGTATATCGGACCACTCTCCAGTGCTCATTACATATACAGCCTCCACCACGAGACGGCGCAGGTTGTTTACACTACACCCCGAATACCTCAAAAATCATAAAATCAGTAGGGATCTCCTCACAACTACAAAGAACTATTTTGAGGAAAACCAATATTCGGTCCTCTCCCTAACGACACTATGGGAGGCCTATAAAACGGTACTTCGAGGGCACGCAATCTCCCTAGTTACGGGTCAAAAAAGGGCTCAGCGACATCAAATTGAAAGTCTGGAATTAGAAGTATCACTGGCAGAGGCAGCCCATGCTGCAGACACTAGTGAGGAAACAACACATAAACTGACAAACAATACGCTCACTAAAACACATAACACTATTTACGAACTAGGTGACAAAGCGGGTAAGCTATTGGCATGGCTCGAAAAGAAGGAGAGGGCTAGTAAATGGGTGGCACACATTCACTTAGAAGATGGACAGATAACGACTGAACCCCAACAAATAACCAAAGCGTTAGCAACACATTACAAAAAGATATATACCCCAACAGCCACAGCCACAATAGATGACAATATTGAATTTCTCAAAGACATACACATGCCCACACGAACCCCGGATGCGACAGCGGCTCTGGAAGAAGATATGGCGCTGGAAGAACTCGCAGAGGTGATAAGCGCATTGCATATAGGAAAAGCCTTAGGGCCTAATGGAATTCCGATGGAATTCTATAAGAAAGCAGCACCCCAACTCATACCACACTTAATTAATATGTACACAGATAGCCTAGAGAAGGGGGTTCTACCCAGAGATCAGTGCCTGGCTACCATAGTCGCGATTCACAAGCCTGGCAAACCACCACATGAATGTATGTCTTATAGGCAGATCTCCCTGATAAACGCTGAAGCAAAAATGTTAGCAAAAACACTGGCCACGAGATTACAGCTGCATCTCACCACAGTGATCCACCCGGATCAGTCCGGATTCATGCCAAATAGCAACACTGCGCTCAATTTGAGACGGCTGCATAGTGTTATCGCACGCAGATCCACTATAGAGGAGGACTCAGTTATTCTATCACTGGATGCACAAATGGCGTTCGATCTTCTTGAATGGCCCTTCCTGTTTGCGGTCCTTTGCCACCTGGGATTTGGTCCCATGTTCCGCGCATGGGTCAAGTTACTCTATACACAACCACTGGCGCAGGTCGTTGTAAACAGCCATTTATCAACAGACTTCCCGTTGGGAAGGGGGACACGGCAGGGCTGCCCACTGTCGCCGCTCCTTTTTGCGCTGGTGCTAGAGCCCCTGGCCGCATGGATACGTCAAGACCAGGTAATACGTGGGTTGAAATGGGCAGTGGATTGGGAAGATCGCATTTTGCTCTATGCAGACGATATACTGTTATATTTGGCATCCCCGGCACGCTCAATCAACTGCCTTTAAGACATCTGTACATCATACGGACGGGTCTCCGGATACACCATAAACAGGACTAAATCACTTCTTTATGTACTACACGGCTCCCCACCACGACTTCCAAGGGTATGTACACTTCAGATAACTGACAGTGGCTTTAGATACCTAGGGGTGTACATAACACACAACAAACCTCAGTTTATAGCAAAAAATCTTACACAGCCCCTGATAAGATTTAGAGGAGACGTCAAACACTGACGCTCACTCCCACTGACGTTGTTAGGAAGGGCAGCCCTCTTTAAAATGATGTCACTCCCCAGGTTCCTCTATGCACTACAGAATACACCGTTCCCAGTCACCCCAGCATACTTCACAGCAATAAATGCAGAGGTGACCAGTCTGCTCTGGGATGGGAAAAAGCCCCGTGTAGCCATGCATAAACTTACAAGAACTTGGCATGATGGTGGCAAAGCCCTCCCCGACATCAAAGTGTATTATTGGGCTTCCCATCTTGTTGCCATAAACCAATGGCTTCACATACCCCAAGAAGACCCAGCATATCAAATGGATAGACACCTATTGGGTACTGTGGGGTTTATGGGAGCACTATACAATGGGGTCAAGAGAAGCAACCTCACTGGTCCGACGGCACACACTATCCACGGCTGGTTTGAGGCACAACGTACACTAGGGTGGGAAGGTGTAATAACGCAGGCAATGCCATTGTGGGACACGAAGAGATTGCGTACACTACGCAACACCAAAGGCTTTCGACAGTGGGACCTGATAGGGATATCAAAGGTGAGGGACCTGTGGAAGAAGGGGGAAATGGTCACATTTGCCCCCTTACAGGCCACATATGGACTGGCAAAGACGGAAAAATTCCATTACATGCAGATCAGACACGCACTTATGTCATTGATTTCACTGGGTACATGGCTCAAAGAATCCTCACCACTAGAAGATAGGCTCCTGACAGATAACCTTCACAAGAAGGCCATCTCCCAAATATATCGTAAAATTATAAATAACCGTCCGGACCCTACCGCGGTGCTGAAGGCCAGATAGAAATCAGAAGTGGGTGAATTAGACGAAGCAGATTGGCAGGAGGCGTTTGTGTCCCCTACGGAGGCAGCAATATCTTCTAGGCTCAAGTCGGTGCAATTAAAGATTTTACATCGCACGTACCATACACGGACGCTGTTACACAAAATAAACCAGACAAACACACCACTTTGTCTTAGGCAATGTGGAGCGTCAGGCACACTCTTCCATACCCTCTGGCTCTGTACGGAGATTGCGCAATATTGGAGAGCAGTGATGCACACACTCTCGCAGGTCACTGTGATCACGATTCTCCCAGAACCAAGATGATGCCTTCTTAATGTGTTGGAGCCCACGGACTTAAATAATACAGCTCAGGACTGGGTAACACTAGGCATGACATTGGCGAAGCGGAATATAGCGCAACACTGGGGATCTCAACAAACTTATTCCCTCCACCAGTGGTGTAATGACATGGATACAGCAATGGTAGTGAAGAAGTCCATTTATACTCACAGAGGGTGCCCCAAAAATGGACAAGGGTGTGGGGAAAATGGAATACCTACCGTGGAAATATGTGTGAACCCCCGCATGAGGATCCTGTGTCAGAAATTAATGAATGACCACAATATAACTTACTATGGTTGCGAGATATTATGCAGTTTATTAGCAAGTTATTACAACTCCCACAGACTAGTCTCCAATGTTTACACGTAACGATGTAATTTTGTATAAACTGCAGCACCTCTCTGTATGCACCGTAAAATCCTACTGTAATAGATGTAACTGTTATGTTATTCTAAATGCTAATAACATTGATTTTTTTTTAAAAAGCATGTCATGTCTTTTTCACCCATTTGGACAGCACACTTGAATTAAGCAATTTCTTTGGCTGCTTTATTAGTTTCAGCAAATCAAGCATATAGGAACTGTTCTTCATGGGAGTTCAAGAGGATATCATAAGACCCCTTTGAGGCCACAAGTGTCCAAAGTCACGAATCACTCTAAAACCATATTGGCTGTCTATATAAATTAACACATTCACCTTTTCTGACAGGCAACAAGCTCTTGTCAATGAAATTAGTTCTGCACTTGTGTTAGCATTACATTCGCCAGACATCAGCTTCAAGGCTTTCAGAAATAGAACGTGCTACATAGGCAGCTCTCAGTGGTCCACCATGTTCTCTTAAACAAGAACCATCAACAAATGGATTCAGATGAGCCATTTCAAGCAAAATGTCTTTAGGTCTGGTGTTGGCTTGGTAAATAACTCTGCTTGATGCAGATGTGTTCAAGCTCATCATCATCATCATCACTCATGTTTTTTTTCTCCATTATTGTTGGAAACAAGAAGCAGCATTTCAGGATTCATGAAATTACCATATTTTGATTGAGATATTCTAAGCTGCCAGTATGACTTGTTCATATCTGATCAGACAGCTGTCATTATGCTGAGTCTGTGTATGCCTCAGCAAAATCTCAAAAGAATGTAGAACACATTCAAATAATGTATGTCCATTACCATTCTCTCGCTTTGCTCAATTGCAATGTAAACAGCTGCAACCACTTTCAAACCACCAGGAAGACTTACAGCTGCTGACCCAACACAGCTGACAAATAGGTCATTGGCCTCCATGTTTATGTGTAGGTACAGAAAGAGCACTCCCACCTCTCTCATGACAACAAATAAAAACTCAATTTTATAGCCAGGCATTCCAAGGGCAGGTTCATTACATAAACTTTCCCTCAACACCCGGAATGACTCTAAACATTCATCATCATATAGTACCAGATTATTGGTATCACTGTGGGTTAGCTTTACTAAAGTCTTTGCAATCAAGGAAAACCGTGGAATATATCCTGAGACCAGTAACCAACAATTCCTAGAAACATCCTCACTTCCCTCTCTGGGGTAGGAGGACTCATTTTCAGAATTGCTGAAACACATTCCTTTGAGATTTTCCTTGATTCCTTTTCAATGTGATGACCAAGATAAATCACTTCTTTTTTACAATATTGCATCTTTGTGGGAGAAATCTTGCTAACATGGCCAGGTAAATGATTCACAGTGCAATCGAATCAAGGTTACAAACTTCTTTTATCTTAGATGCCACCAACAGGTCATCTATATATTGCAATAAGACTGAGTTACAAGGCAACTGTGAATGTTCACAATCTTTCATTAGGCTGTGACTAAAACTAGACAGGCTTTCATTATACCCCTGTAGAATGTAACACTAAAGGAGAACTTTATATTGGGATTGGAACATAAAGAGATATTTGGCTGTCTTCGTGCAGAGTAATGGACAAGAATGCTTGGTATAAGTCACTGTTAGAAATGGGGGTCTCTAGTTGGCAGAGGTAGGTACCTTTGACCATATAGGGACCCTTGCTTCTGGTCAGGGTAAGTGGGATACACACTTTAGATAACCCCTGCTCACCCTCTTGGTAGCTTGGCACGAGCAGACAGGCTTATCCCAATGGCAATGTGTAAAGTATTTGTACCAACACTCACAGTGACACAGTGAAAACACCACAAATGGACACCACACCTGTTTAGAAAAATAAAATATCTTTATCCAAACTAAACAAGACCAAAACGACACAAATTCAACATACAGAAACTCAGTAGAATGTCTTTAAAAAGGTTGTTGCAAAAATACACTTGTAGATGATCAAATGCGACACTCAGACTCAAAATACCTGGGATGCATAACGCAAAACAACCAAAAGGGGCGCAGAGAAGGCGATGCATCGATTCTTCCTGTGCTCCGGTTCCGATGCAACAAGATGGCGCCTCAATGCGTTGTGACGCGACAAAAGGGCGTCTTTGTTGCGATGCAACAACGTAGAGGTGATGAATGCATGCCCGACGGCTGTGCGGTGAACTCGGTGGTTTTCTGAGCCACGACAAGGCCCTGCGACATGCTTCTCCGGTGATGTGACGTCACTCTCGGTGACGGTGACACGCTTCTCCGGTGTTGCGGCGGCAATTAGCGGCGGCGCACTTCCTCAGCGATGTGATGGCCCTGTGACACGCTTCTCCAGTGATGCGACGGCACCCTCTGTGTGGTTGCACGCTTCTCCGGTGATGGGCTGTGAATAGTGGCAGCAGCGACACGCTTCCTCGATGATGCGATAGCGGCAGCTGCAGCTGCGTCACGCATCGCACACGTTGTGTCGCGCTTCCAGTTCAAGGCATCACACACAGTTACAGGCGCTCCTGGCAGACTGGAACTCCCAGCAAGGAAGTTCAGGGAAGCTGGGGATGAAGTCCTTTTGTGCCTGGGACTTCAGAAACAGGAGGCCAGCTCTTCTCAGGCCCTTGGAGACTTTTCTTCAGATGGACACAGCACACAGCAAAGTCCTTCTTCAAGCAGGGGACACAGCACACAGCAAAATCCCTTAGTCCTCTCCTCAGTAGAAACAGCAAACTGCAGGCCAACCCCAGACACACAGCAAGGGCAGTACTTCTCCTCAGTCTCTTCAGCTGATCTTCTTTGGCAGCAATTCCTCTTGATCACAAAGTAGTCTAACTACAGGGGTCTCAGCTCTCATATTTATACCCCAAAAGTCTTTGTTCTCTATGTGTGTGGGGTCCTGGACCCAGTCCAAACCAGTTCTGGGTGCACTCTGCCAGTGCACATCTTCTGCCTTTGTGAGTGTGGGCAGGGCCATCAGACACACCATAGGGGGTGGAGCCAGCATTGTGGAAGGCAGGAACAGCCCTATTCAGGCCCATGTGCTACTCCTCCCACCACTTCAAATGCAGATAGGTCTATTCAGCCTAGTGCTGACTCATCCTGATGAATATCGGCCCCAGCTAGGCCAGCAGGACACAAGGGTTCACTCTCCTGCAAATGGAATCTACAAGGAAGTTGGCACGGAAACTGCAAAGTACAAAGACAAAGTTTATTAACCCTTAAGGGTGGTCCTACAACCCATACAACACTCTTCAGTATTGCATAGGGTAGCACAAAGAACTTGCGTACACGGTCCCCTTTTATACACAATAGAGGGGCTCATAAGTGGGTGGATACAACATGAAGCAAGGAATGTTGCCTTTTATGGACATTTTCAATACAGAATCAATATGTGGGCGGAGTAACTAATTTCCTGAGCCCGCGAAAACATGGTCAAGCAAGGAATAACTGATAACAGATGTGGTCAAGTCTGGGCATGCGCCAGACGGACAAAGGGACTATTTATAGACTGTTGCTAGGCAGATTACAAGAGCAACTAACACGAAGATAGGACTCTTCTCGTGCCACGCACGTGGGAGCATGACAATACAAAATGGAGTCCATACTTTGGTCAACATGATGAGAGAAACTCGGTCCTATAAGGGGAATTCATGTCTTTAGTGAATGCTTACTCACACCGCTATTTCAATTTTCAACAGACGACCCTTTCAGCATTTACTGAAGACATCCGGTTTGTTAGGATAATCATCGTATATATCAATCTTCATCATTTCTTCTATTTCTTTAGTCAGATGTTTCTGGTAAGTGACATTGGCAATAGCTTTCTTATCAGGAATGCAGAGTGACACACATAGGGAACAGAGTAAAGGACCACATTGAATACAAATGCAACAAGAAAACAAAACTGCCACAATGATACAGAGACCAGTTAGGACCTTCCACCCCCATGTGGTGATCAACGCCCAAAACCATCCAGAAAAGGTCCAAGTACCATTTTCTGTATGGATTTCAGCTGCAATTTTATGCAGTTTATTAATAGCATTATAAACTGATGGCGTGTGGTCAGGAATAAACACGCAACAACTACTTCCGATAATTTTACAAGCTCCACCTCGGTCAGCTAACATAACATCTAACACCATGCGATTCTGCAATGCAACAATTCTAGTAATTTGTAATTCTTCCGTAAGATTCCCAAGAGCAGCAGCGGTTTGATTTGTCACAGCCTCTACCACTCTTGTTAACCTTCGAACTTTCCTACTATTCAGGGCAGCTCCAACAAAGAAAAACAATCCTAAATTAAAATCAATATACTGCTGCAGACTGGTGTCAGTCTGGTCCACGTCATCAATCGATAGAGTACGTTTATACCTATTTACAGTCACATTATTCAACAACTTCAAATCTTTATGATAAGATGCAGGCGCCAAGAATACAGGGGGTAATAGGAATGCTACATAACATACTCCAGACCAACCGGCTGGCAAACGGTAATAACCCTTATTTCCACATACGAAGTATGTATTATGGGATGCTAAGAAGGTACTGTTATTCAATCCGTCGATGTTTAAAATAGTGATGCAATCACTAACACCAACAGGAATATAACCCACACTCTGGACACACAGGTCCGCTTGAGCTTGTGCCACTTGAATCACAAATCGGTCTTTCCCCACAGTGTGTCTGGTGTTCGTGAAAATATAGGGAATCGATTCATTATCTGGTCGATACTTTTCCCATTCCCAAATTGTCCCATTCGCTTGCGGGTATCCATCTTTATCCTGATGACATTCCCTATTAAGTCTGAAAAGTAATCGTCCCACTGTAGGTTTCCGGGTGGCAAAAAGCAGGGTGTACCATGCTCTACAGGAGCCGTTATGAGAGAAAGGAAGGGGTATGAACGGAGTTCCTCCTTTCTTCTGGTGAGCTGGCATCATACCACATATCCAACAGTTCATAGCATTGGTGGCAACATGGGTGTGATGCAACATCTGGATGAAAGTGTTATTCAAATAAGACTGACGATGCTTCAACTCTTGATACAGCAGTGTATAAAAGTAGTGCTCCTCAGGCACTGGAGTAGTCAAGACAAGTAACTTTCGAGCAGGAGTCACATCCTCCACAAACCATGTGGTTATCCCAACAATAGCTACTGTGAACATAAAACCTGTTGCACAAAGAATTTTCTTTTTCTCCATGTCAGAATAAAAAAAAAAGTCAATATCTTCCTGAAACTAAAAGGTTGTCAGAACTCTTCCCCTTAGGCAGCGGTTGATTTCTTCACCAACGGGCCAAGACGGGTGTCGCTACACTAATGCAGGGCTGATCCCCCCCCTTGCCTCATTGGCTCTCCGTTTCACTAACCCAAGGGCCGTTCTGACAACGTGTCCTGAAACTGAAGAATTCACTTCCTCGGTCTGAGATGATATCGCCTTCCTCCAGGAGTCACGTGGTCCGGAAAGAGCTCCTTAGTGTCGCTCGGTTCCACAGCACGGCCTTTCTCTGCAGTCAGAATTTCTCGATGGTCGGTCAATACAGCAGGCTCCACCAATCCGGGCGGCACTTTGCGACAGTGCAGGGAATGAATCCAATTCTTTCGGTTGGAAACCTGCACAGCCGTCCTCGTTGCAAGTAGGACTTGCTCAGGACCAACCCATCTCGGCTCCAAGCTGTTCGTCCTTTCAAAAATCTTCACCATGACATAGTCTCCAGGTCGGAGACTGTGACCTTCGCCGGTGGACCGATCAGGGAGCGCCTCCCGGACCTGTTGATGAATAGAAACCAAGTTATCCGTTAACTGTGCCAGATAATCATTCATCATTACACAAGGTACATCATACACAGCCTTAGGTCGTGGTGGACCCCAAATATTCATTGGGCATCCAAAAACAATCTCGTACGGTGTAAGACCAGTTCATGAGTGCGGTATCGATCTAATTGACAATAATGCCAGCGGTAAGGCATCTGGCCAAGTCAAGGAAGTCGAAGCTTGGATCTTAGCGATCTTGAGCTTCAGTGTACCATTGTACTTCTCGACCAGTCCTGCAGACTGAGGGTGAAACACTGCGTGGAACTTCTGAGTAATGCCCAGACCCTTCAAAACATACTTTATAACATCCGCTATAAAGTGGGGTCCGTTATCACTCCACAGCAGTCTACAAACACCATATCGGGGGAAGAACTCCTTCAATAGCATCTTGGCGGTGGTCATTGCAGTATTATCTTTCGTAGGGTATGCCTCGGCCCATTTACTAAAGGCACATACCACTACTAGAACATACTTCAAATTGTTACAGCGCTCAAGCTGGATATAATCCATCTGCAAAACCTCAAAGGGTGCAGTAGGTGTCGCAAATCCTCCTGCTGGAGTTCGAGTACCCTTTCCTGGGTTGTACCTCAGGCAAATCATACAGGTCTGCACCACCCTCTTTGCCGTGCTAGCAATCTCTGGATGCTCCCAGACTTGAGTAAGCAATTTTACAATTGCGGAAGCTCCAACATGTGCTAGCCCATGTGCCATCTGAACCATAGGTTGTACAAAAGCTGTGGGTAGCTTCCATCTATCCATCTGCTTATTTCTCCAACAACCCTCATCATCCAATTCTCCATCATTGGACCATTGCTCCCGTTCTTTGTCAGAAGCGGTCCTCTGTATTTCCAGCACCTCTCTTTTCGCATCGTACCATCTTTCTACCTGCGACTTTACTACATACATGGCAGTAGCACCGGGCTGCATCGCAGTCTCCCGTGCCACCCGGTCTGCCAAAGCATTTCCTTCTCCGACTTTATCAACCACTTTCTTATGGGCACTACATTTAATGATAACAATTTTCCTCGGATATGTCAATGCAGTCAAAAGGTTGTGAACTAACTCTCCATGCATTATTTGTACTCCATGCGACGTTAGAAACCCTCTCTCCTTCCAGAGTAGGCCGAAATCGTGCGCTACTCCGAAAGCATAGCGGCTATCTGTATAAACATTCACACACAATCCTGTACTGAGCTCACATGCTCGTGTTAATGCTATCAGTTCCGCTGCTTGAGCTGATTTCTGTGGTATGCGTGCTGTCTCCACTATTGTTTGCAATGTGGTAATTGCATACGCTGCTGAAGTCGTACCATCTGGTAGCTTCAGGCATGATCCGTCCACCCACAGTTCTCCATCTACATCTGGAAAGGGCGTATCCTGGAGATCAATACGACCCTTTGTTTGTTCCTCAGTCACAAGAATACAATCATGTGCTTTCCGTGCCTCAGACTGAGCTTCCGGGAACGGCAACAATGTAGCCGGGTTTAACGTTACACACCTCTTTAACGTAATATGAGGAGCCAAAAGCGTCAGCTCATACCCCGTTAAACGGGCACTGGTCAAATGCTGCGTCTTTCTCTGATTAAGCAAGGCATCAACAGCATGGGGGACTAATACCAACAGCTTATGAGATAACACAATTCCCTCGCTTTGGCGTATTGACACAGCTGTCGCCGCCACCGAGCGAAAACAACCAGGCAATGCTCGGGCAACAGGATCAAGTACAGCTGAAAAATACGCACAAGGGCGCTGCTTGTCGCCATGCATCTGCACTAAAACTGATAATGCACATCCATCTTTCTCATGCACATACAGCGAAAAGGGTTTTGTATAATCAGGAGTCCCTAACACTGGTGCTGAACAAAGGGCCTGTCGCAATTTCTGGAAGGCAGTGTCACACTCATTTGACCAAGGAAGCGGAATAGGTGTGTCTTTTGTCAAAAGGGCTAACAATGGCTTGGCTATGTGTGAAAACCCTAGTATCCATTGCCTACAAAAAGAAACAAGACCCAAAAATGCACGCACGTCCTTCTGCGTGGAAGGCACTGGCGTGTCCAAAATTACTTGAATACGATCTGGTGTGAGTGCACGCCCCTCCTTAGACAAAAGGTGACCCAGATAAGTCACCTTTGGTCTACAGAACTGCAATTTTTTCCTCGACACTTTGTGATTGTGAGATGCCAGAAAGGAAAGCAAGGATAACGTGCTTTTCTCACACAGCTCCGGAGTGTCAGCTGCCAACAAGATGTCATCGACATATTGAATGAGGGAGACACCCTCGGGCAGAACAAAGGAGTCCAATTGTCTTTTCAAAGCTTGACTGTAAATGCTAGGGCTTTCTGTGTAGCCCTGAGGAACTCTACAAAATCGATAAGACCTATTATTCAGAGTGAAACCAAAAAGGTATCGACTATCGGGATGAATAGGAATCGAAAAGAAAGCATTTTTCAAATCAATGACTGAAAACGTCGTCGCCGTAGGCGGGACCAAAGTAAGCAACGTCGTGATATCAGAAACCACTGGATACTGAGGTATCACGATCTTGTTTACTTCCCTCAAATCAATTATAAACCGATAAACTTTGGCATCCGTATCCTTTTTCAAAATGGGTAGAATCGGACTATTACAGACGTTGTAGGGAACCTCCTCCACTACTCCCACCTTAATCAAATCCTGCACAATCTGTATAAGGGCCTCCTCCCCCTCCTGGGAAATACGATACTGCGGGAGGCGTGGTAACACCGCCCCCTCCTTGACACTAATATGGACAGGCGGAATCACCATCTGTCCTACATCGGTATCCGAAATGGCCCACAAAGTACGGGGAAGAGTTGCTAACACGGTATCCTCTGCAACCACACACATCCGTTCAGACAGAGGGTGATTATCATTTAATATCACCCGCACACCAGCGGGGGAGCAGCGGATCGTAGCTCTGAAGTGCTTGAGCATATCAAGACCCATAATGTTGTCCGGCGTGTTCGGGGCAAGCAAAAACGGACAGGGTGCAGAAAAAGAATCAACCTGAAATGTGAGGGGTCGAGAAAGAGGGCTTCGGGAGAGCGTACCGTCAAACCCTACCGATGTAACCATTAAGCCAGATGGGGGAGCCCTCGGAACCAATTGTTTAGACAGCGCACTACGAGTCGCTCCTGTATCTACTAGGAACTGATCAGTAGAACCCAAAACCTCCGCTGATACATAGGGACCCTTCTGATCAACCGGCACCTCAACTGATTCCAACCCCCATCCAACGCATTCCTATGCATGCTGTGAATCATGGTACCCAGAGCGGTCGGTCCCTGACACTTGGTACTGGTTCTGTCGATCAAAGACATTAGGTCTATTTCGTTGCTGCCCGGTAGGTTCAAAGCGAGCGTGATCATTAGAATTCCCTCGAAAATTCGAAAAACCCCCTCTACCTCTCGGTCCACCCTGATTATGCCCCTGACGCGATGCATACAACGCCGGGCAATCTCTGGCCCAGTGTCCAGATTGTTTACAATACGCACATTGATTCCTATTCAAATCAGATCGGCCCAAAGGAGGACCATAAGATCCTCCCCTACCTCTATTGATACCCCTGTGGTAAATATTTCGTTACCGGTACTATTTTTATGCGGTAAAGTCTATTAAGAATAACTCAGTAAATATAAGAGGCAGAATCCGTGGTATTAGAGGTTTTAAAAGGCTTTATTCCTATACAAAGGAATACAATTCGAATTGTAGGCATTCTATTCCATCACCACGAAAGTTCAGGAAGGAAGGGCATATATTATTGACAGATAGGCAGTTT
Source organism: Triturus cristatus (assembly GCF_964204655.1). Lineage (NCBI taxonomy): Eukaryota > Metazoa > Chordata > Amphibia > Caudata > Salamandridae > Triturus > Triturus cristatus. The sequence continues at coordinate 699,343,742 of NC_140582.1, read as the reverse complement.
TATAGAAAATACATTACAGTGAAACAGATGCAAGAGGCGTAACAGCTGATAATACAGATAAACTGTGTATACGTAGCTAATAGAGGCGTATACATGGGCGTAATTTAATAAACGTCATCATACATGATGTCACAAGTGGGTGGATCCATAAGAGAATCCTGCAATGTCAGCAGAAATATTTGGCAGAGATGCGCGCGCAGCCGCATGACGTGTGATTGACGTGCAACTAGAGGGTGAAGGGGACTTGACATTTAGCTCTACATGTGGAGACAGAAGTCTGGGGTTATGTCAACCTAATCCCAAATCATATCTAGTATCCTATGTTTAAAGAACTGTGTTATCCAAAAAGAGAGGTCTCTTAGGATAGAATCTTATTCTATACTGACTATACTGACTGTTAGTGCGTGTACAAGCGTCTAAGTGTCTACACTAGATGCGAGGGGGTAGGAATATTCCATGGTAACAGGGCTATGAATTACTTGCATGAGGACAGCGAGGCCTGGCCCTTTGCGCGGTAGCTGGAGGAATGTTTACCTAAACTACTAGACAGGAATGCATCGGATGAGGAGCGGGGGGAGGTAATCTTGAAGGTGAAATACAGTTTTTGGCAGGCGACGGGCTGGATCAGGCACCGTTAGCCGCGCAGGGAGTAGGACAAAGTTCATGGTCACAGATGCAGGCTCAGACTGGAGCTTTCAGAGGCAGGAGGCAGGAAAAGGCTTGATGACAGAATTCGGGCCTACTCACCTGAATCTGTAAAATGTGGAAAGCGAACCACATAAAGTCGTTGGCCTTTCATACTTAGGAGTGGAATATCTGACCCATTCATGGCGGATCTGAAAGAGGACATGTTGACGGTGGACGCACATATATTTGCGTCTTCAAAACTGGAGCAGGAGGGAACATACATGTACTTATAGCATGTACATGGAGCCGTTGGGGTCTACGATAGGGGACATAACTGATCACAAAATTCATATTTCCTCATTCCCTCCTTGTCCCCTACGGACCCTCAGGAGATATCGATCTTCATCAAGCCATCGATCTGTTCATATAGCATCATTTGTTCTTCTTTCTTCTTCCGGGATTTTGAACGAAAACTTGGATGTGGGATACACGAGGTGGCACACAGACCACAAATCGCTGGCCCACATTGTAGACATAAGCAGCAACTGAATAGTATGAGAAAGCCAATACCTAGGAAGGATAGGATTCTCCATCCCCAGGCTGACAACACGCCCCAGAACCAACCAGACCAAGTCCAGGTGCCTGGACTCTGGTGTATCTGGCTTACAATCTTATGAAGGCGGGTTATGGCTTTATATACTGACGGCGAATTTTCTGGTATGAAAATGCAGCACCTTGATCCGATGACCCTACAAGCTCCGCCCCTATCGGCCAGGATGACGTCAAGGACAAGACGATTTTGAAGCACAACAATCCGCATAGCAGACTGCTCTTCTGTTAAATTGCCTAAGGCGGAAATAGTTTCGTTCACTACTGCTTCAAGGGTTCTGGTTAATCTACGTATCAGCTTACTATTAGTGACTGTACCTATATAAGGAAAGAAACTTTTATTGAAATCTGTGTATTTTTCCCATGCTGTTTCAGTGTAATCGACAATTGGGAGATCTCTCTGCTGTCTATTGTGTACTAAATGGGTATTTCTATGATAATCAGGAGGAGCTAGGAAAACAGGTGGCAGAAGGAATGCTATGTAACAGGTACCATCCCAATCTAAAGGTAGACGTATATATGCGGTCTGGCCACATATAAAGTAGGAATGACGGGAAGCTCTAAATGTAGACTTGCCTTGATCACTGAATTTTATTACAGTGGTGCATTTACTATGGCCCATGTGTATGGAGCCATTCTTTCTTATACATAATTCCCCTTTTACTGGGAATACTGACATGGCGGGCAAGATTGGTGTAGCTTCAGATTCAACGTTCAGGATCATGAGGTTAAGTGTAAAATTACCTAATCCATATACTTCATTTTCTAGATCAGTTCCTGTTCCTTTGGGAAGTCCCTCCTTGTTAGGGTAGCAGACTTTAAGCAATAATAAGTTCAGGTTTCCCCATACCCAGTTGTCTTGATAAACTGCGGAATTTGAATCTAGGGAATTAATCAAACTAAACCATGCTCCACAGGAGCCATTGTGTGTGAACGGATAGGGAAAGAGGGGCAAAACTCCCTTATAGTTCTGATAGGGAGGGAGTCGGCCACATATCCAACAATTTGTGGCATTGCTGGTTTGATGGGAATGATGTAACATACTAATGAATGTGTTGTTGCGCAGCGCAAATCTATAGGACAACTCATGCGGAGGTAATTCGCTAAAAGAATGTTCTGCAGTTACATTGTAAGCACGTTTAAGAATAGGGTAATACATGTGCAATAGGATGCTGACAATGATGATCAGAAGACTTAGAAAAAACAAAATTAATAATGTTACTGTGCAGTGACTACGAAATGATTTACAATACGCATGCTTCTTGAGCTGCATCTGATGATTTCTTTCTCTATTCCGGTCTAGAGGATACATGTCAGAGACAAATTCAACCGATTCACCTTGGAGAGGACTTAAACAATCAAATTGTCTGACTTACTAGACCTCAATTTTAGTTTGTAAAGTTCTGGTTTTGTTAATTCAGCCAAGGGGAGCTTTGAGTCTGTCTGTGAGGGAATACAGGGTTGAGTATCTACACTGGATGGTAGTCCATAAAATTTCTTGATATGACTCGAGTGCAACCACCCTTTCCGTCCCTCGATTTTCACGGCTGTCCTTGTGGTGAGTAGAACCAACTTCGGTGACTTCCACCTAGGATCCAGTTGGGTCTTCCGGTCAAAATTCCTGACCAGCACCATTTCCCCAGGAACCACGTCATGGGGCTTCACCTCAGTATTATCGGGAAAAGCTGCGGATACCTGTGAACGACAAGATTGTAGTGCAGACATCAAGGAAGCCAGGTAATCTGTCAGCATATTACAGTCAACATCAGTGATTTTGCGAGGTATAGGTGTCCCCCACATATTTGGTGGTCTACCGAAGATCACCTCATACGGGGATAGCCCTGTTCGAGAATGTGCTACCATTCTCATGTAAAAGAGCGCAACTGGTAAGGCTACTATCCAATCGACTCCTTTCTCTCTACATATTTTGGACAATCTAATTTTCAGAGTTTGATTATGGCGTTCCACGAGACCTGCCGCCTCGGGATGTCGGACACAGTGGAATCTCCATTGGTAGCCTAATAGAAGGGAAACGTGTTTCATTAATTCGGATGAGAACGGCTGGCCGTTATCTGAGTAGACAACACGTGGTAAACTGTACCGTGGGAAGAATTCTCGAACTAACTGTTTGGCAGTAGTCGGGACAGTGTAATCTGAAACCGGGTATGCTTCTGTCCAACGGGAAAGAGCACAGACAACTACGAGAACATATTTGAATCCTCGACATCGTTCCATCTGGATATAATCCATCTGGAGGACTTCAAAAGCATGATCGGGAGTTTGAAATCCACCCTGTTCTACGGGGATGCTTTTACCTGGATTAAACTGACAACATATCATACAGGTACGAACTTTTTGTTTAGCTGCTGCTCGTAAATGTTTGTTGAACCAAATGTGCTGAATACTGTCTAGCATAGCTTTTTCTCCTAGGTGCGCTGGACTATGTATTGTGTTAATGATGACTTGGACCATTGAGTCGGGAAGAAACCATATAGATTTTTCCTTCGTCATCCATCCTTGATCTGTTTGGATCCCTCCTAATTCAGTCCATTTCTTTATTTCTTCTGGTGTAGCATGTGTCTGTATGTCAATTACATCAAGAGCGGGATCCTTAACTGTCATGCAATGTGTTGGTGTCGGAACTATTGTCTTTGTCGTGTCAGTTGTGTGAGTCTGATTCTGAGCAGTCTGTTTAGCTGTTCTGTCAGCTAGGTCATTACCCTGAGAAATGATATCGGTAACCTTTGTATGGGCTTTGCATTTCATAATCGATATTGTAGTAGGTAGATGAATCGCGTCTAATAGGGCTTGAATGAGGGGTCCGTGTTGGATGTGGGCACCGTGAGAAGTTAAGTAACCTCTCTCTCGCCACAGTACGCCGAAGTCATGGACGACTCCGAATGCATAACGTGAATCTGTGTATATGTTGACTTTTTTATTTGTGGCTTGAATACAGGCTTGTGTCAGAGCGATGAGCTCTGCTGCTTGAGCTGACAAAGTGTTAATACAGTTTGTTTCAATGACTTCAGTGTCTGTTGTGACTGCGTAAGCGGCCACTAACTCTCCTGTACTTGTTCTCATGCATGAACCATCTACATATAATGTCAAGTCTGGATCTGACAAAGGGATATCTGTCAAGTCTTGTCTGGGTTTTGTCGTGATAGTGATAACTTCGACACAATCATGTGCCAATGGATCTGTTCCGCCTACTGGTAACAGTGTGGCAGGATTTAACGTATTACAACGTCTGATTTCTATGTGTGGCTGAAACAATGTCAATTCGTAACCGGTGAGTCTCGCTATAGTCAAGTGTTGTGTTTGTGTGCAGTTCAAGAGAACCTCTACTGCGTGTGGTACTTGTACTGTCAATTGATGTCCTAGCACTATGGCATCGCTTTGTCTGATTGCTAAAGCTGTTGCTGCCACCGATTTCAGGCACGCTGGAAGTGCCTGAGCTACTGGATCTAATGTACTAGAGAAATAAGCACATGGTTTGTGTGATCCTGCTTGTTCCTGAGTGAGTACTGACAAAGCAGTACCTTCGCGTTCTGTAACAAAGAGTGTAAACTGTTTATTGTAACATGGTGTTGCTAGGACAGGTGCTTGGCATAAAGCTTTCTTTAAGCTTTCAAAGGCATGTGTATGTTCTTGAGTCCAAGGGAGGACAGTCGATGTGGCTGCCTCCTGTGTTGTCAACTGGATGAGTGGTTTTGCTAGAAATGCATATTGAGGGATCCACTGCCTACAGTATGAAGTGAGGCCTATAAAAGCCCGCACCTCCTTTTGTGTCTTGGGTGGCGGCATGTTAGCAATTAACTGGATGCGGTCGGGTGTAAGCTGCCTTCCCTCCTTGGACAGCGAGTGCCCAAGGTAAACAACTCGCTGGACACAGAATTGCAGCTTAGAAGGGGACACCTTGTGCCCCATGTCGGCCAGAAATTTTAAAACCGTCAGTGACGCTGTTTCACATTCAGGTTCGCTTTGGGCGGTGATCAGCAGATCATCGACATATTGAAGCAAGGCAGTGTTAACTGGCATGTGTATACTGTCAAGTTCTCGTTTCAGTGCTTGGCTATAGATGCTGGGACTTTCTGTAAATCCTTGAGGTGCGCGTGTGAATTTAAAACTTCGTCCATTTAAACTGAATCCAAACAGATATTGACTTTCCGGATCGATTGGGACACTAAAGAAAGCATTCTTGAGATCAATTACAGTGAAGAACGTTGCTTCTGAGTCAATAGCTGTGAGTAATGAAGAGATATCTGGGACCACAGGGTATTGTGGTACAATACATTTATTTAATTCGCGCAGATCAATAACTAATCGATATACTGGTGGTGCCTTTGGATCCGTTCTTTTAAGAATCGGAATTATCGGGGAATTACATACATTGGAGTCGGTTTCGACAACCACTCCTTGTGCAATGAGCTCGTCAATGATTTGCAGTAAAGCCACTACAGCATCTGGTGGTAACTTGTATTGTCGCATTCGTGGTAGTACTATTCCTGTTTTCAGTGTAACACGATATGGTGTAATGTTCATGCAACCAACATCAGTGGGGCCTTGTGCCCATAAATGTGTAGGTAAATTCTGCAGTCGGTGATCCATGTCTCTGGATATGTAGTGACCTTTAAAGTCACGTAAAAATAGTCGTACTCCTTCCGGAGAACAACATATTATGGCTCCTAGAGCTTTCAATGTTTTTATACCTAACAAGTTTTCTGGACATGATTTAGTAAGCAATAAATCTGTAGTACGTGTCAATGGACCGACTGTAAGTGGAAGAGGTTGTGTTACGTCATTAATTATAGGTTTTCCTGAGAATCCAAGGGAAATATTCTGTGAGCCTGAGAGGGGTGCCCCTGGAACTTCACTGCGTCTTATAGTTGTTCTGCTTGCCCCTGTATCAAGTAAAAACTTTCTGTCTTCCCCTAATAGTTCACTATGTACATAAGGTCCCTCTTGGTCTACAGGAACCTCAATAAGGGGTAAGCCAACTTCCCTCTCTAGGCTATTTCATGAGTATCGCTGATAATCGGGATAATCTGTTTGTGCGTACTGATACATCTGTTGTGTTGTTGCTTGAGTTGCAGCAATAGGCTGCGCTTGTGGTGGTGCTACGATCTGTTGTGGAGCTGCCTGTTGCGGAGCTAGTTGTTGCGGAGCTAACCTAGGTTGTGCATGCTGAGGCATTTGTTGTTGATTCTGATCCTGTCTAGGTGGACGTGTTCTCTCATTGGTTCTACCTGTGGCAATATTATGTTTCAGGACTGGACAATCGTGTATATAATGACCTGGTTGTTTACAATAGTTGCATGTCCCTTTCGCAGGACCTGCGGAATCACCCTTTTGATGACTATCGGCTGGAACTGACTGTGCAACAAGCATTTTCATTTTTGTATCTTTCATACGTCTTTGTTCGTGTTCTTGTTCTTCTCTAATTCTATTGTGATGATATTGTAACATCTGTAACATCTGTGATGGGGTATTACCTTGCCAGGTACTTTCGAACTTCAATACTCTATTCTTGACTTGTAGCAGAGAATTTTCAACTAATTTTGTCACAAACAGATGTGGATATGACTCGCTACTGGCTTTTATGCCACTATTTATACCAAAACATTTTTCAAATCGGGAATAGAAATCACTAGTGTCTTCATCTGGTTTTTGTTTACAGGCTGAGATTGCACCCCAGTCTTCCTTTTTCGTAGTTAATAAACGTGGCAATACCTGTATTAGTAATCCTGCCAGTGCTGTTGTCTTTTCCCCAAGCCCTGCTCCTGCAGCTCGGGCCTTTTCTTCGTTTTCTAATGCTCTCCAATCTATCTTTTGGTCTCCCACCTCCCATTCCTTTTCTTTGAGTTTCTCATAAACACCGGCGGGTAATAGGACTTTTAATATTTTCATAATATCGGGGTAGGTATACTCTCCCATGAGTAACATATCTTTTATCTCACGGTGGAAACCTGCTGGGTCCTTGTCATGGCTGGGCACTACTTTCTTCATTTCTAATAATTCCAGTTTAGTTATAGGCGTGTACACAAACACGCGTGTAAAATTATCGCCGGCACCTCTTATTGGGTGCACTTCGCGTAACGGATTCTGTCTATCTATGTGATACATTTTTCTTCCCATGATGGGAACTGGAACGTGTTCTGGACATACGAAATTTAAATATTGGTTTCGGGATTCTAGAATTTCCTTAATCAAATCAGTACCTGACCCTCTCCATGTATTCGTGAGTAGTTCTGTCAATATGTCAGGTAAGGGTCCTGGATCGGAGTGTTGGCTTTTATATAAAATAAGGAGGTGTTGAATCATGTATATACTAGCTAAGCGCTGTTCATATGGATCTAGATTCAGAAACGTGTGTGCAAGTACATCATCATTGTATTCGCCGGGACTGTCAGCCCATTGTACTGCTGACCTGGCTAATTCTTGTTCGTCCATGGAATCGAGCATATGGTACCCCCTTCGATCTCGGAGTAATTTATCAGCGGCTTGGAATAGGTGTTCAGGTGATTTCGTATTTAGCATAGGGTTTGGAAAATGTCTATTATATTCTGGACGTATTGGACGTATCGCGTCATTAAAACCTCTGGTATTATTATGGGGTCTTCCTCTACCTACGTAAGCTATCGTATCTAATTGCTCTGATTCTTGCTCCTCCTCTTCTTCTGATTCTACTCTATCGGTTTCTCGTCTTTCTTTATGTATTCGTTCTACTTCCTTGCGGATCTTTCGACACATGGCGATTATACACGCCTGTCTATCATGTTTCTCTTCTGATATGTTCTGACCCCATTTGGCAAGTCTTTGCATGGTTTCGTGATCTGCCCCAGGTCTGTCTTGATTCCTGATTACACAATTTATGAAAAAACGTAGTAGTTGTCTTTGGACATCCACTTTCTGGTATTCCATAGCTTCGTTAATACTTTCTGGACCTTGCCCTGTTTGGACAAAGCGATATATATTGTCTAGGTATTCACCCATTCCTGGTATCGTCATTAAATATAATGTAGCTCGTCTTATACGTAGTGATGATATGAGCAATTTATCCTGTCTACCTGGTACTGGGTCGTATCTACAATCCACAAGCTGTTCTTTAAACATGTCTGATGTCGCTAATTGGGGTGTACGTTGGAGTGCTAAATCTCTAAGGGTCTGTTTATTTCGCGGCGGTGTGGCAAACATGTCTGTCGTACCTCCTGCAGCTCCATCTGAGGTGCTAGGCACGAAAGGATTCGTTGGGCGTGGGATAGAGATTGTAGATGCGGGAAAAACTGTAGAAACGGACGGGACTCGCATAGGAGTTGGTTGCTGCGGGGGCACAGAAGGATGCTCTTGGTGTTGAACACCATCGGCAAGCGGTATGGGTGGTATGGCATTAGCATACTCGGGAGCTGCGTCATCTAAATAGGAGGAAAGGAAAACGTCCTTTGCTGTTTTGGGATGTGCTTTGGGATGTGCTTTTATCGGGAGCAATGGAGGAGTTAAATCTTTTGGTATTTCCGGAGTGGCCTTAGGTAATCCTTCGGCCAGAAGAGGATACATACCATTCATAAGAGCGTTTCTTTGTCTATCTACTTGTTCTGATTTTACTCGGGTACCTTCCTCAAGTAATAGATTTTCTCGGGTTTTATTTGAATTCTCTCTACCTTTCTCTTCCTGTCTGAGTGCTTTTTCTGTACGTCTATATGATTCTTTACGCCATAATTCAATGGCATCTTTCTGTGACTGTCTGGCTTTCTTTTTCCATAATTCTTCTTCTACTCTCATGATGCAATCTGCATCCCAGGTCCCCGCTGCGGGCCATCTCTGACTCTCTGGTAATTCTTTGGTGTAGTCCACCCATAAATCAAGAAATAATACGGCATCTAGGCCATGTTTATGATACATAAAGTACCCTGGAGTGTCCCTAGGTGGGATGGGAACAGCTTCTTCGAGTACACCTTTTCTAGTTTTGATCTGTCTTAGTTTCGAAAAGAGCGGCATTTTTAGACCGTATTACTAGAACACACTTTATACAGGAAAACACAATAATGAACAGTCATTCACACCACAATATATAGAACGTATTTAAAACATTTAACACTTAACAGTTTTACGAACAATGATAACTAATAGAAAACTAGTTACTGACATTATACTGACACTAGATAATACTTATTTATACTTATTTATATGCAAAACATACTATATATACTGCTAAACAGTACAGATACACTGCTAAAACAGTGCAGACCGGATTTGTGTACCCAAACCCGTCTTGACCGGCACAGACTATGTGCACGTTACATGCCTCCCCGGTAATGGTACTCACCGGGTAGCTCGGAACGGAAGGCCTTGGAACGGAACTGAAACTGGACTAGACTGGACTCGACTCGACTGGACTCGGAACTTCGGAACCTGGCGGGTCTCTGTATACCTCGGATCTTGCTCTCTCAGCTAGGCTCTGGTCGGGATACTTCGCACTTCTCACCGCCTCGTCTGGGTGTTGATCGCAGCCTCAGTCATCCCCGCTTGGCCGGAGGGAGATACAGGAAATCCTGCAGGTACGCGTTTTTGTCCGTTCAGCTGTGGCAGGAGACCGGGCCTGCAACGCACCGCCGGCGCGTGAGATGAGAAAGTGTCCCTATTCGGGCGCCAATTTATGTGGTAAATATTTCGTTACCGGTACTATTTTTATGCGGTAAAGTCTATTAAGAATAACTCAGTAAATTTAGAGGCAGAATCCGTGGTATTAGAGGTTTTAAAAGGCTTTATTCCTATACAAAGGAATACAATTCGAATTGTAGGCATTCTATTCCATCACCACGAAAGTTCAGGAAGGAAGGGCATATATTATTGACAGATAGGCAGTTTTATAGAAAATACATTACAGTGAAACAGATGCAAGAGGCGTAACAGCTGATAATACAGATAAACTGTGTATACGTAGCTAATAGAGGCGTATACATGGGCGTAATTTAATAAACGTCATCATACATGATGTCACAAGTGGGTGGATCCATAAGAGAATCCTGCAATGTCAGCAGAAATATTTGGCAGAGATGCGCGCGCAGCCGCATGACGTGTGATTGACGTGCAACTAGAGGGTGAAGGGGACTTGACATTTAGCTCTACATGTGGAGACAGAAGTCTGGGGTTATGTCAACCTAATCCCAAATCATATCTAGTATCCTATGTTTAAAGAACTGTGTTATCCAAAAAGAGAGGTCTCTTAGGATAGAATCTTATTCTATACTGACTATACTGACTGTTAGTGCGTGTACAAGCGTCTAAGTGTCTACACTAGATGCGAGGGGGTAGGAATATTCCATGGTAACAGGGCTATGAATTACTTGCATGAGGACAGCGAGGCCTGGCCCTTTGCGCGGTAGCTGGAGGAATGTTTACCTAAACTACTAGACAGGAATGCATCGGATGAGGAGCGGGGGGAGGTAATCTTGAAGGTGAAATACAGTTTTTGGCAGGCGACGGGCTGGATCAGGCACCGTTAGCCGCGCAGGGAGTAGGACAAAGTTCATGGTCACAGATGCAGGCTCAGACTGGAGCTTTCAGAGGCAGGAGGCAGGAAAAGGCTTGATGACAGAATTCGGGCCTACTCGCCTGAATCTGTAAAATGTGGAAAGCGAACCACATAAAGTCGTTGGCCTTTCATACTTAGGAGTGGAATATCTGACCCATTCATGGCGGATCTGAAAGAGGACATGTTGACGGTGGACGCACATATATTTGCGTCTTCAAAACTGGAGCAGGAGGGAACATACATGTACTTATAGCATGTACATGGAGCCGTTGGGGTCTACGATAGGGGACATAACTGATCACAAAATTCATATTTCCTCACCCCGACGAGGCGGACCATACACTTGCGCTAACATCACCTTTGTTTTTAAATCTTTCGACTTCTTCTCCTCCTGCCCCTTCGCTTCCTGCTCCTGACGCTCATAATACTGAGCTATAGTCAGGAGGGCTGTCGGAGACGCGGTGGACCAAGAACTTTCACTCGCTTTTAGGCGGGCTGCTATTGCCGGTAGTAAATTCGCCACATATTTATCAGCAAAGAGGTGTCGACCCGTATCATCCGTAAGTGACTGACCACTAAAATCATGAAATGTCTCCTCAAAGCGCGTAAAGAAATCTGCAACTGATTCATCAACTTTCTGTTTACACGAAGCTAACATATTCCAGTCAATCTTTTTAGGGGGAATGATTGTTTTTAACTTGGTCAAAATAGCAGCGGGGAGATCTAGGATAATCTGAGGTGGTTTCTGCGCGGGCTTCCTCTCCCTAGCCTCATCCTCAAGTTCAGACCACCGAGCCTTAAAAACGGCAACATCGTCCACCTTCCGTACGGATCGCCACATATCCGGTGGTAAAATAAGCCCAAAGAACAGATCTATATCTGCTAAGGTCATAGTACAAGAATTCAAGGCCCCCTCGACTTCTTCGTAAAAGGCCGCTGGATTCTTGCGGGGATCAGGCAACGCATTCTTTAATGCCATAACGTCAGCCCTATGCCAGGGAGTATAAACCCAATTGTACACAAAATATCCTTTAGCATCAGCGGAGGTAATATCCGCACTAGTTCCCGCTCCTTTAGGAGGAACATACAAAGGTGTCGCCTCTCGCATTGGTTTAGCATGCACTAGGTCGCTCTTATCTGAGTGGGAGGTAGATGATTGGTCATCACCGACACGTGAATCCGACTGCTTTTCCTCCTCTGCTTTTAGGCGCGCTCTCTCTTTAAGGTCACTCGCTGCGTCCCGCAATGCAAACAGCCGTCGAGCCGCATCAGGCGCCTTAGAGGGAGAAAAAACACCGTTACGCAATGCTTTAGCATCTAATATTACATCATCAGGCTCAAAAACTGCCGAATATTTCCGAAAGACAGTAATCACTTCATCAGAAAAGTGGCCCAAAAAATACAACTTCTCTCTATCCTGCCACTTCTCCCAAGAATTCAACAACTCGGCAAGGGATAACTTGCCCTTGAGTGCACGAAAAGAAACTTGCCGAAGCTCACCCATTCGGTCAACCGATAACATGGACCGCGTGTCTACCTTATCCGAAACCGATCCAGAATCCTGTGACCTCGGGGCAGACGCGCCAACATAAGGGGGCGGAGAGCGATCTAATAAATAAAAATCATCATCAGGATTATTAAGGACAGGATAAAGTGACTGACGGACAGCATATTGACCCGAGACTTGCAACCTACGCTCTTTCTCTTGTCTCTCCGTCTGTTCTCTTTCCTCCCGACGCTTCGCTTCCTGTGCTCGCACATGATCATTCTTCCGTTGCTCTTTATCAAACAGCGCTTTCTCACGTTTCTCTCGCTCACGCACTTCCTTCACCCATAATCGCACACATTCAAACATGTCTTGCCGAGCACGCCGTTTACACATACACTATTCCACATACTCAATCTTACGCATATCAAATGATCCATACAAAGGCCATCGTAACTCAGGATCCTTCTTGGTGTATTTCCTCCATACTGTGCTGTACATTATAGAGGAAAGACCATGCTTCACATACATATCCCTATTAGGAGTCCCCTCTGGGGGAGCTGGAGCAGATTCCTCGAGGTTTAACCGGTTTCCAAAGCAGCAGCACCACGTACGGAGTGCGCTAAAAGCAGGCATGCTCAAGAATAATGCAAAATATGCAGTATTATCAAAAATGGCACTTAAACGTTGTGCCGTTCAAAGTTACACAGCTCCGGAGAAATATCTCCACATTACCTGCCTATATGTGTTGCAACGCATATATTCTCACAATAATCAATACAAGATATGACTGGTCATCACAAATCAAACTCAAATAGCCAAACCCGGCTTCAAAAACTCGGAGCAAGTACCGTACAGCGGTTCTTACCAATCAAGAGTGTCCAGGTTCCAACTGCCAAGCTCCAAAATTCACCCAAACGGCTGTCACGGCAGGACCGACAGAAGAGGTCTCAGTCGAGGACCGGCGCTACCCAGATGGTCAGCTCGGAAGGGGAGGAAGAAAACCTCGGGATGCCAGGACTAAAGTGCCTCTGGCAGTGATCACATCCCCGGCCAAATTCCTCACCTTCGTCACGACCAATCCTTCGAGCATCCGAGTCGCCGATGAGCCCCACGTGACGGGCGCCAATTGATGAATATCGGCCCCAGCTAGGCCAGCAGGACACAAGGGTTCGCTCTCCTGCAAATGGAATCTACAAGGAAGTTGGCACGGAAACTGCAAAGTACAAAGACAAAGTTTATTAACCCTTAAGGGTGGTCCTACAACCCATACAACACTCTTCAGTATTGCATAGGGTAGCACAAAGAACTTGCGTACACGGTCCCCTTTTATACACAATAGAGGGGCTCATAAGTGGGTGGATACAACATGAAGCAAGGAATGTTGCCTTTTATGGACATTTTCAATACAGAATCAATATGTGGGCGGAGTAACTAATTTCCTGAGCCCGCGAAAACATGGTCAAGCAAGGAATAACTGATAACAGATGTGGTCAAGTCTGGGCATGCGCCAGACGGACAAAGGGACTATTTATAGACTGTTGCTAGGCAGATTACAAGAGCAACTAACACGAAAATAGGACTCTTCTCGTGCCACGCACGTGGGAGCATGACAATACAAAATGGAGTCCATACTTTGGTCAACATGACGAGAGAAACTCGGTCATATAAGGGGAATTCATGTCTTTAGTGAATGCTTACTCACACCGCTATTTCAATTTTCAACAATCCAGCCTCCTGGAGTCACCCCAGCCCCTGTCACTCTCAAACCAGACAGTCAATCCACAAACAGGCAGAGGGACACAGAAAGGTTGAACAAGAAAATAGCCACTTTCTAAAAGTGCTATTTTCAAACACTGAATTAAAAAACCATCCACCCTAAAAGATGTGTTATTAAATTCTGAGTTCAGGGATACCAGATTCCAAATTTCCATCTTGGTCCTATGGGAAGATATGCAGGTAAACATGTTGCACAGCATTCCCCATTCTGTCCTATGGGCAAGATAACCTTTCAATAGTGAAAAACGAAATTGGCAGTATTTCACTATCAGGACATGTTACCACACTAGTACATGTCCTACCTTTCACATACACTGCACCCTGCCCAGGGGGGTACCTTGGGCCTACCATAGGGGTGTCCAATGTGTAAGAAAAGGGAAGGGTAAGGCCCGGCCAGTGGATGCACGGGCCAGGTCGACAAGGCAGGTAACAAACTGCGCACAGGCACTGTGGTGGCAGGCTTGAGACCTCTTTTTAGCGCTACTCATGTGGGTGGCACAATCAGTGCTGCAAGCCCACTAGTAGCATTTGAATTACCAGCCCTGGCACACTCAGTGCACCTTACTAGGGACCTACTGATAAAACAAATATGCCAATCATGGATAACCAATCACAATAACAATTTACACAGAGAGCATATGCACTTTATCACTGATCAGCAGTGGTAAAGTGCCCAGAGTCCTATAGCCAACAACCACAGGTCAGGAAAACAAAGGCGGAAGAATCAAAACGTTTGGGGGATAACCCTGCAGAAAGGGCCATTGTGAGAAGGTGGCCTGATATATGCTGTCCACTACTTCTAGTGGGCACCTTGTATCAGTCCAAACAACCCCTTATGGTGATAGTTTAAAGACAACCTTTATTGAAAGCTATCCTAGTGGTAGCTATGGAGAGCAGCCTTCAGGCTAAGTCTTGAAGGAATGTAAAGCAGCTTGTTTTACCAGTTTATAATCTCTTGAATGATCAAATGAAAGGACAACCACACCAGGTATATATTCAAAATATATGTATTTAAGATAAAACACACCCCTCTACTCTCTTTATGAGCTGGAGTTCGGAATACTTTGTTTACAAGTTAGCAATTATCAGTAATAGCACAAATACACGTTTGGGCCCTAGGGGCATATCAAACCATATAAGAAAAAAGAGGTATAATAACCACGACTGGGATAGACACAAGGCCTAGAGCTTGTAGAATCGCTGGGACCCCAAGGAACCACCCAAGGTAGTGACACAGGGGACCCACGGGGACTGTATGCAGTGTGTAAATACAACCGCGGGTTCCCGTTATCTTCTATGGGCAATGTTGTGGTTGGAAATTTAAAGATTAGAGACACTTAGAATCGAGTCAGGACCAAACCCTTTTGGACTTAAGAAGTTCTAGGACTAGCACCCACGGGAGCACCGGAGTACTCGAGTTACCTCACCCAGGGAACCAGTGGGGACATAGGTGTCTTTTGGTGTCGGGTCGCGTCGTCGATTGCAATGGAAGCCTGCAAAGAACTGCTGCTGCCGTGAAGAGGAGAAGTGTCCGATGAGATCCAAGCCCGGATCTAGGATGGAAGGAACCTGAAAGCAGAGGGGAGAGAGTCTGGGTCAATAGCCAGTGACCGAGGGCAGGATGGACCAATGCCCACAGATGTCGGGTACTTTAGGTGAGTTGATGGGTGTCTTAACTCTTCAGCCACGAGGTCCAGGAGGTGTTGACGAAGTCCACGAGCCGGATTCGAGCTGTTCCACAAAGTCTGTCAAGTGCTGCGATGTCAGCGACCAGAATGGACCTAACAAGCCTTGGCAACGGCAAGTCACTGGAATTCAGAGAAAGGACTGCGGTGCAGACCAGCAAGGTCTGATGGACTCACCCAGCAAGGGTAAGTCAGAGCACGTCTGGAACAACCAGGAAAGCCCAAGCAGAAGAGGAGTTGTCTTCGTGGGGACCTGCTAGCCAACGGGCTAGTGATCGCAAAGGAGCCTCAAGCGGTCGCACTTGAAACAGGCCCACGGGTCACTCGTGGAGTGGAGGCCAGCAATCTTCAGTGCAGGAGGTGCTCAAGGCTGGGACTACTCGGAGCCCAAAGCACAACTTCGAGGAGGACCAGGAAGATAGTGTTGTCCAGGGGTCATGGTTCCACGTCATCCACGATAGCCACGGGCCTCAGCTTTGCTGTGGACTCAGGGTATCAAAATGATACAAACGGTTCTGTCGGGTAAACAGTATTGCTTCTAGCAAACAACCTTCATTGGTTTGTTTATATGAACACACATAAAGACCATAAATAGTATTCAAAATAGCTTTATGAATTGCATCATTCATGAATAACTACTTACAATGGCTGTCAAAGAATAACCGTGAAACATATTTGTGACAAAGTGACATATAGTGCTCAGTGCTGTGGTGAACGGTGCGTAATATATACAGTGTGACTTATGGAGGTATCGATAATTTAAAAAGGCCAGAAAAAACAAATATTTGAAACAGTCTGCAGAGGGATTGAATAAGTCTTTATGCAGAGTCTTTTCAACTGATCCTTGAAAGAATGTCAGCACTATATGTCACTTTGTCATATAAACAAACCAATGAAGGTTGTTTGCTAGAAGCAATACTGTTTACCCGACAGAACCGTTTGTATCATTTTCATAAACTGCCCAGGTTCTGAGGGATACTGGGTTACCCCATTGTGATAATAATAAGTGGACTCAGGGTAGCCTCGGGTAAGTCTGGAAATTCACATCTGGGGATGCAGAGACTTCGGCGTCTGGCGGGAGCTTCAGAATTGCAGACCGGACAGTTGCTTCTTTGGTGCCTGCCAAGCAGGGGAGTCACTCCTTGACCCCAAGGTAGATTTCTTCAGTCTTCTAGTCAGGATAGAACATCGAAGGTCCAGGATATATGTTGCGGAGTTTCGTCCAGGGTAATCTAAAGTCACAAGGACTGGGTTCCCATACTTATACTAAATTTGGGGGTTGGACATATTCTAGGGACCCACCTATGGGAGGGTTTAGAAAGAGGGGTGGTTACACCAGAGCAGGGGCAGGTAGCCACTGCAACTGGTTTGAACTGGACTATGCACAGGGACACCAAGTGTGCCCCCAGTGCAGGACTTCAAAGCACCAGAGAGTGCTCCCGCCCAGTCCCAATACACATCTGCCTGTCTGGGGAGGTGGTTACACCTCCCTTCAACAGGAAACCTATTGTCCAGGCCTCCCCTGCCGGGGTTTTGGTCAACAGCAGGAGGCCAGACCCGTGTCTGTGGCAGAGGCATCCATTTTGTGATGCCAGGGCTCAGGAAAGTCCTACCGGGTTAGACCAGTGTGAACATGTCTCTCCCTCTAGAAGGGTGGAATGCTACCCCCGCCGCCAGAACTGGCGGGGGGGGTAGTATTCCAAAGTGTTTGACACCAAACACGATATGTTTTGGTGCAGCCATTTCAAAGTTAGCATTTACCGCGAGGTTATAATGCACTTAAGAGTATATGGTATGGCTGTATCACAGAACAGCCGTAAGGAAGTATGGGAGTATCAGCTCATGCTTGGGCACCCTCTCACACAAAACCTAGCACTCTCCCTTCAGGATTGTCAAGGCCTGCCATAGGAGTGACTTATAGGTTTATATGTGTCTGTATATATAGGTGGATATAGGTAGCCTATACCACTGTAAGGGGTGCAAGCACACACTTACCCAGGCTGCAGTAGCAGACCTGTGGTGCCACTTTGGAGTGCTTCCCACGGGTGGCATAATACATGCTTCAGCCCCTGGTAGGCCTCTGAGGTACCTATGCCCTAGGTACATAGTATACCATATACTAGGGGCTTGTAAGACACTCCAGAATCCAATTAGTTATGTACCTAATGTACATGGAAACCATTTTACAGAGAAAGCAGATAGATTGGGGCCCTGAATAGCAGGGTCCCAGTCCAACTAAGTCATAAACCAGCAAAACACCAGGAAAAAAGTGGGGGCAGCCATATAGTCAGATTCCACCTTCTTACAGCCATTTCCAACAGTCACTGACTATATACTATTCTGCATCTTTTGGACTCTGGAACAAAATTACTGTTGGATTCTGTACCAATGGACAACATGGAATCACAATTTTCTTGCTTTATTTTTTTTCACAGGTTATGTGCAATTCTCTATATCCTGCCCTGCTTTATAATGCCCATTATGGGCAAATTGCAAGGGCTACCAAACATTTCCCCCAAAATTCCCTGTTTAATCATTTTTTCAATGACGAGCTTCATTCCTCGTTCAGCCTCTCTTGTAAGTTTCTTCTGTTTAATCCTAGGGAAAACTGAATTTGATTTCACATTTATCTTGACAGGATTTGCACGTTTTATCAATACTATCTCCTTAACAGTGAAATCCCATACCTCTTTTTGACAGTACATCTTAAGTTCAGAGGCAAATCATCTTTATTTAGTATTGGGAACAGCCAAACTCTTGAATCATGTGATTTAATATTTAGTATTAAATCACACAGTTCATCTTGCAAAGCAATGCCCAATAAACTGGTGAGACTCAAATCACACAATGTGAACTGATGATTGTTCTCCATTGATGCTATTTTAAAAGTGAAATCTGATGTAATCTGGTTAATAATCTGTTTATTACCTATAACTACAACTTGGATTTCTATCCCATACAGGGGTATGTTTGGAACTTCCACAAAAAGAACTGTAGAGCGGGTAACCCTCATATCTATCACGAAGGAAACAGGCTGGGTATTGACTGCAGCATCAATTTATGGGCCACTTTGATTGATTTGGCTGGCTTCAAACTGGAATGGCATGGTGAGCCAAAAAACAATGGATTTATGCCCAAATCTCTGCACTGGGGTGAATGTATGACATTGTTCTGCATTCTACCTATCAATTGTTGTTTTTCCACTTTGGTTTACGTCCAGAACGGATTCATGTAAGCAGTACCCCGTCCATCCCATCCTCCCTGGCCCCTAGGCATGATCCTAAGAATTCTTTTCTGGAGAAAACTGAGGAAAATCATTGGTCAGAATCAATGGATTCTGTTAGTATCCAGAATTATATGCAATTCTTGTTTTTCAAATTGTGCTGCCACACTGGGGATTTAGGGATATTTATGAGAAACATTCCCTGACTTTGTATTTTCTGCATAGGAGCTGTTTGAGCTGAGGCTAATGGTTATGTCTGCGCCTGATTCATCAGCACTGCATCTGGGGAACACAACCATTCTGGATTCGATCTGAATTTTGGCTACATTCCCACTTTCAATGCCCAATTTTACAGCAACATTTACTAAGCAGTTCTCTCTTGCAGCATATCATATATCCATTCATTCAAAAATTATCCACAGCCCTTTTTCTACCTCCGTGCATCTCCACCATTTAATTTCCCATCTTTACTCTTTGTATTGTAGACATCACATTCATTCCAGAATTGTCAGACAGCACAAACCCCAGATCCGAACCCATTAATTGATTCCTACCATTTCTCTGAAACTTTTTTTGCCTGGGCAACCATCAGCTTCTCCTTGATCTTTTTTTTGCTTTGCATCAAACCAGTCACTACTGTACTTAACATACTTTAGGTTTCCATTTATTACCTTAGTTTGCCAGCACAGTACATTGTGTTGAATATGTGCACGAAGTTCAAGAAGCAGACCCAGGACAAAAGCAGATACGAAATCATTAGCACCATCTTTCTCGGGGTCTTCAACTCCACTGTGTTTCTTAAAAATGTGATTGAGCCTCCCAAAATAGGAATGCACTGACCCTTTTCGCTCTTGTGTGGATCTCAAATTTTTTTAGCAATTAATTTCCTTTTCCAGCACCTTCTTTTTCAAATGTTCTGTTACTTCTCTGTATTTATCAACAACCACTTCAGAAGGCGTATTATTTGGTGCAAATGCTAACTGGTTCCTCAGTTGTCCAAGCAACAGCAACCTTACACTTGTACTACAAATCACTAGGAACAACAATCTCATACAGAGTATCAACGTCAGTCCAAAGAATTTTTAAATCATTGTCAATCCATGACCCTCCATTTCTGACTTTTCTGGTTTCTCTTGAAATTTTGGAAAATTTATCACAGAGAACGATTCCTGAAATGAAAATTACAAAGAAAATGGGTTGGATTGTCGACATTTCGGTCTTTGGTGTGAAAACATCTATAAAACCATCTTCAGGATGGATTGTTCTTATGTGGACTGAAGGCTCCTAGGAGGAGTGAACAGGTAATCTTACGTTGTAAAGCAGACAGCTGTTCAATGCAGTGACTGAGGTTAAAAGTACTCCAAGTAGCATAAATGAAATGGTAGTAACTTTAATCTGGCAAGCGCTCATCAAGAAATTCTTAATTTATTGTAGCATCCTCTCAACATTCAGGTGACCGACAAACCACTCAAATATTATTTGAGAGTGGCATGGGTCCTCATTGTAGATGCTGCTTGTTCTGTCGGCATCACGCCGACCGAACAAGCAGCGTCTACAACAAGGACCACTCTCAATTAATATTTGAAACGTCGACAATCCAACCCATTTTCTTTGTGATTTTCATTTCAGGAATAGTTCCCTGTAAAGCCAATGACAATGTCATTGTCCTTTAAATTATGTGAAATGGGTTATGGCAAAAGTGCTTATGAGAAAAAAAGTGTAGTAGAGGGGGGCGTGGCCAAGCAGTCAAGATGGCAGTGACACATTAGAACTGCTCCGCTGTATGCCCTGATTATCCTGCTCAATCCCCCTAATATAGGCAGCATCCCCCAACGGCAAGCAGGCAATTCCATCCGCACTGCCTAAGGGCACACCCATGTTGTCACTGTGGAGTGAAGAAGCCGCAGAGAGACGGTATCGCACTGTGACTAGATACACCACATGTGAGCGCAGCGGCCTCCCCTCACCGCTGCTACTTGTGGTAACGGAGCCACCCGGCCCGTTCCAGCACGCTGGTCACGCACCCACGCACCCGGAGGGCGGGCACGCCCGAAGGTATAAATAAACGGGCGCGAGACCGCTCGTGGTCTTCGGCCCACCACAGTGACCCTGGCTGTTGTGTCCTTATTCTGTCCACTGGTTCCCCCATGTCCCTAGGCCTCCCCTGTGCTCCCCCAAACACTACATTGGCGATGAGGGCGGAGCCTACCCGCGCCTCGCCCCTCCGGCGCACTGCTGTCTTGCCTGGTGGTGTCCGGCGCTCTCCGCGGAGGCGGAACGAAGCGGACCTCGCCGAGCGCGTCCTCGCGCTGTGTGTCCTGAGCCGGGCGCTCTGCAGGTGAGCTCTGATCGGAGGGGGGAGTCGGCCCTCGTGAGCTTCGCAAGCGGCTGGATATGAAGAGCTGGCCTTAGCTCTGCCGGTAAAGGCCCCGAGGGAGGTTGAAGCAAGGGGCGTCCTCAGCGGTGCCTGCAGGGGTAGAGTGTACCAATAAAGCCTAGAAAAAAAAAAGGACCAAAGTCAAGAAGTACAGGTCTCGCCCACGCGCAGCACCAGCCAGGCAGTTTGTCTACGTCACGAAGCACAGCGGTTGGTCTCGCCTGCGCGCAGCGACAGGCAGGTGGCCTGCATCGGCCCGAACAAGGGAAGGAGTGCAACGGTGGTCT
Organism: Triturus cristatus; assembly: GCF_964204655.1. NCBI lineage: Eukaryota > Metazoa > Chordata > Amphibia > Caudata > Salamandridae > Triturus > Triturus cristatus. The sequence continues at coordinate 699,322,137 of NC_140582.1, read as the reverse complement.
CGCCTGGACAACAGCCCTGCAGCCACGGCCTGGGAGGTGAGCAGTGACGAGTGACGAGTATGACCACCCCTGCCTCCAGCGGAAGTGGCGCTGCGCAACAGCCACAGCCAGCGGCCGCCGCGCAGCCCGCGGCCGCCGCGCCTGGGCACAGCGCGGTGGCTCCGTTGCCGCCGTTCAGCGAACTGTCGGACCCCTCCACGGCGGCGGTGCGGTGGCGCTCATGGATCGGACGGCTGGAGCATTACTTTGTCGGGGTGCGGGAGACGGACAACACGGTCAAGAGGTCTCTCCTCATGTGCTACGGTGGTGAAGAACTGTACGACCTCTTCGAGACTCTACCGGATAGGGGGAACGACAACGACTATGCGGGCGCCATAAGGGCCCTGAACCGCCATTTTGATCCCCAAACCAATCCCGATTTTGAGTGGTTTAAGCTCCGCCAGGCGCGACAAGAAGAAACAGAAAGCATCGACGTCTTCTATGCCCGCCTCCGAAAACTCTCGCTGTCCTGTGAGCTGCCGGACCAGAGGGCAGAGATTCGGGCTCAGCTCATACAAGGGTGCAGGTCAGTCCCGTTGCGGCGTCTTATCCTACGGGAGCCAGGCATCTCCCTAGATAACATCCTGGTCCTGGGCCGGTCTCACGAGCTGTCCAACGCTCGGGCGGATGAGATGGAGGCGGCCCTCAATCGGCCAGCGACGGCCCCGAAAACGCCGGCAGTCAAGGAAGAGAGAGTGGACGCGCTGCAGAGGCGGCCGAACCAGCAGCGAGGAGCCGCGAGGGCTCCACAGGGCAGCACATGTGGCAACTGCGGCCTAGGTCACCCACCTGGCGGCCGGTGCGTCGCAATGGGACAAACATGTCTGAAGTGCGGACGGGCGAACCATTTTGCGAAGGTCTGCAGAGGTGGCCGAAGGGGGTGCGGAGGTGCTTCCGGCCCGCGTGGGGCTGCGGCGCGCGTGCACCAACTGACAGTGGAGGAATCCGCCGCCCTGCGCGAAAACTCCAAGCCAGAGTTCGATGAAGGGGTGGAAGAAGAGGAAGTATTCTTCGTTTCGTTCGTGGGCCGGGAAGGCACGAGGAAAAGACCGCCGCCCATGTGCGACATCATGGTGGCCGGGTCCCCGGTGAGCGCTCTCATCGACACGGGGGCGTCGGTGAACGTCATGGACAGCTGCCAGTATGAGAGGCTGTCGCCACGACCACCCCTGAGGCCCTCCAAAGCCCAAATCTTCACATATGACAGTGACCGGCCACTGTCCCTGCGAGGGGTGATTGACGTTGAAGTCGTCAGCGATGGCAGGAAGCTGGCCACGACGTTCCACGTGGCGGAAGGCAAGAGGGGCACCCTGCTGAGCTGCCACACCGCCGAAGATCTGGCGCTGGTATTCTTCGCGAATCAGGTGCACGACCTGCATGCAAGGGAGATATTGAAGGACTTTCCGATGCTGTTTCAAGGTCTAGGGTGCCTACGCGGGAAACAGTTCAAACTGCACGTGGACCCGACGGTCCGGCCCATGGCGCTGCGTCACCGGAGAATACCATTCCTCCTGCGACCACGGGTAGAGGAGGAGTTGAAGAAATTGGAAGACTTGGGGGTGATCGAGAAGGTATCGGGTCCGACCCCATGGGTGTCCCCCCTAGTCGTGGCGCCCAAACCCAAGCAGCCCGGCGCCATCCGTTTGTGTGTGGATATGCGCCTCCCAAACAAGGCAGTCAAGCGTGAAAGACACCTCACGCCCACCATGGACGATATTGTGGCCGACCTCAACGGCGCGCAGTGGTTCACGAAACTGGATCTCAACGCGGGGTACCACCAGCTCGAACTCCACCCCGATAGCCGCAACATAACCACCTTCTCCACCCACGTTGGCCTGCGGAGATACAAGCGTTTGAGTTTCGGAATTTTGTCAGCGGCCGAAGTGTTCCAAAATGCCATACGGGAGACTCTCTCGGGTCTCCAGGGAGTCATCAATTTGAGTGACGACATTCTGGTGTTCTCACAAACTCTGGAAGAGCACCATCGGCATCTGCGAGACACGCTGCAGCGGCTAGCGGATAGCGGCCTCACCCTGCACGAGGCCAAGTGCTCCTTCTACCAGGAGTCGGTCGAGTTCTTCGGCTACATCTTCTCGAGGGAAGGCCTGAGAGTGGATCCGAAGAAAGCGGAGGCGATCCGCGCTGCCCCGAGGCCCACATCCGCCACCGAGGTCAGGAGCTTTCTAGGGATGGCAACCTACTGTGGGAGGTTTATTCCCAATCTTGCGTCCCTGTCGGAGCCGCTCCGGCTTCTCACGAACAGTGGTCAGCCCTGGACCTGGGCGGCTAAGGAAGATCTGGCGTTCCAAGCGGTCAAGGACGCGCTGATCGACGACAAGGTCATGGCATACTTCAGACCACACCGGCGGACAGAGGTGGTGGTGGACGCGAGCCCCGTGGGGCTGGGCGCGGTCCTGATGCAGGAAACGGAGGCGAAAGAATGGGTCCCGACCGCGTATGCCAGCAGGGCTTTGACGGCCACGGAGATGAGGTACGCGCAGATTGAGCGGGAGGCGCTGGCCATCAAGTGGGCCTGTCAACATTTTCATCTCTACCTATATGGTCACGACTTCCGGGTGGTCACCGACCACAAGCCCCTTGTCCCGCTTTTCGCCGGCACGGCGAGGCTAGGGCCCCCGAGGATCGAGAGATGGGCGGTCCAATTACAAGCGTACCGATTTGAGGTCGTGTTCCGACCCGGGGCCAGCAACCCAGCGGACTTCCTGTCCCGACACCCGGAGCCGGCGCACCCTGATCAGTCGGATGAGCGGGGAACGGAGGAGTTCGTCCGTTTGGTGTCGCAAGCGGCATGCCCGGTGGCACTCACGTTGGAAGACATCGGTAAAGCCACGGAGCTGGACGATTGCCTCGTGAAAGTGAAGCGCACGCTGGCAACCCACCACTGGCGGAACTTCCTGGATGGGGTGCAAGCCCTCACTGAAGAGGAGAGAGTTTATCGGCAGCAAATGTGGAACGCGCAGAGTGAACTCAGCGAGGGGCCGCATGGCGTGGTCTTGCGAGGAGCAACACTCGTCATTCCGAGGAGTCTCCAAGGAGAGGTGGTTAGGTTGGCGCATCAAGGGCATCAAGGCGTCTCTAAGACCAAGGCAAGGCTGCGGAGCAAGGTGTGGTTCCCTCGGATGGATGTTTTGGTTGAGGAAGCCATCCGCAACTGTCACTCGTGTAACATCACCGGGGGGGAGCCGGCACCTCATCCAGTGATTACGGAGGACCCATGTCTGGAACCCTGGTCCAAGTTGAGTGTAGACTTTGGTTCTTTCCCGGATGGGTGACACACCTTAGTGGTGGTGGATTCACACTCCAAGTTCCCGGTGGTGGAAGTGGTTTCCTCCACGGCATTCAACCAGGTGCGAGCGGCGCTGGACCGCATATTTGCCATGATGGGCCTACCTGAAGAAGTCCGGTCGGACAACGGGCCACCATTCCAGGGGCGAGAGTTCCAGGACTACTTAGCGGCTCGAGGGGTCAGGCACAGGAAGATCACCCCGCAGTGGCCCCAGGCGAATGGCGAGGTGGAACGATTTATGCGCACGATGAACCGGGCGCTGAGAATCGGAGTCGAGCAAGGAGAGGACGTGGATCAATGCCTCTCGCAGTTCCTAAGTGCCTACCGCCGGACACCCCACTGTACGACTCGGTGTGCGCCAGCGCACCTTCTGTTCAAGAAGGCCCCCAGAGACAATATCCCGGCGAGTCATGTGTGGCAGCCTCGGCCGCTAGACCAAGAGGCGGCGCAAGGGAGAAGGCGGACCTCCAACGAGAAGGCCAGTCTGAAGAGGAGAGCCCGGGCGAGGAGTCTCCAGGCGGGAGACGGGGTCATCCTGAAAGACCGGTACCCGAATTGGAAGTATCGCACCCCGTTCGAACCGGAAGTGTGGGAAGTGACCGGGGTGCAGGGCACCATGGTGTCCGCCAGGAGAGGAACGCGGACGGTGACTTGAAATGCATCTTGGTTCAAACGAATAACATCCGTCTCCCCTGAGACTGACCCGCAGGAGGAAGAGCTCGAGGCCCCGGAAGGGTGCGGCTCACCAGGAGGGCAGGCGAGCACATCGCGGAGCGCACCCCCACCCCTCGGGGCGGGCGATCGAGAGGACGGGCCCTCCGCAGAGGCCGAGGCGCCCAGTGGCAGAGGGGCAGGAGGAACAGGCCGAGGAGATGTTCCACGGAGCCAGCCGTATGGCCTTCGGCCAAACCCAGCCCCAAGTAAGAGACTCAGAGACTTTGCGTGGTGTGCGCAAGAGCAGAACTGTTCCGTGACAAATGATCTCTGTATCTAAAAGATTGGAGGGATGTGGTAACGGAGCCACCCGGCCCGTTCCAGCACGCTGGTCACGCACCCACGCACCCGGAGGGCGGGCACGCCCGAAGGTATAAATAAACGGGCGCGAGACCGCTCGTGGTCTTCGGCCCACCACAGTGACCCTGGCTGTTGTGTCCTTATTCTGTCCACTGGTTCCTCCATGTCCCTAGGCCTCCCCTGTGCTCCCCCAAACACTACACTACTCATCCAGTGCGGTAAAATTCAGTTCCACTGTGCTCTAGTGGCAGATGACCGGAGAGACAGAGCAGAAAGGCTGAGGCGAGAAATGCTGCAAGTGCTCTACCTGGCATGAAGCATCGCGGCGTGGACCTGGGGCACCACAACACGACGGCCTTGTGGTGAAGACGGAGGGGCCTCGTGTGGGTGGCGTGCTTCTCTCCTGTGGCTGCGGACGCCAACACTGACCCTGCCGCGAGTTCAGGACAGCCAAGGCCCAGAGTCCAGGTATCCTGTAGAGGTGAGGAGCAGGAGGGCGGAGCATCATGCCGTCGGGACACAGGGGCTGGGTCGAGCCTAGGCCTGTCGGCGCTTGAGCATTAGCACGGACCCCGCCCTGTCCCCCTTCCTCCCTCCCTTTGTAATGCCAGCCTGGTAGCACCTACATGGATAAGCTCCAGTGGCAACTGCCTGCAACACCGAAGCAGTGCATGCCCTACCTTCGTGGGGAGCCTTGGAGCCGGGAGAGGGCTGCAACCCCTGCAGTAATGACTGGACCTATCTGTGCCTGCTCAACGGGATGCCCCTGAGGACCGCACCAAGACTTTACCCAGAGTGGGCACCCCCCTAGCCCTGTGTGTATACGCTGACCCCGCGTGGTACTTTTACGGATGTCGAGTGGAACAGGGTACTGGATGGCCCGATAGGCGTTCCGCGTAACTTGCGGATCCGTCTTATACAATACTTCATTACACAGAGGGCAGACCTCATGCAAAATAAGGGACCGCTGCCTGCCAGCGCTGTCAGGTCGCCTATGCAGACTTACTGCACATGCTGTGGAGTTGCCCGAGGCGGTGGGAGTAATGGGAGTCGGTAGTGTCAGCACTAGGCCGCTATACGGGCCAAGCAATACCCCTAAACTGGGAGACCTGCATTCTGCACCTGTATGCAAGCAATAAATGTTTGTGAGTCACTTTCCGTTTTATAGTGCTAGGGTTGATTACCGCAAAGAGACTTATCACGAAATGTTGGTGCTCGGCGGAACCCCCAGCAGTGTGCCTGGGAGTGCTCGCTGCAGATCTGGGCCACGGATGAGAGCATAGCGATGTGCAGGGAGGACCCATTGGGCCTCCGTAAGATCCCAAGCGCAGAAAACTGGGACGCCATATTGCGGAAACTCTTGAGCAGTGTGCGGCCCAACAGCCAGAAGCAGGCCAAATAGCACGTGAATAGCAGCGGAGCCTCTCACATGCAACCTGACACATCTGATGACACACGTGATACCTACGAGCTGCACCTGCAGAGGAGCATGCCAACCCAGCCAGAATGTGGCACCTTTATGCCTTCTGAAGCATGCAAGCCACCCCCAAATGCTATTGTATCATTATAACTTGCACTCCTGTTGTTCAGAGGTGTTCCGCCCACCCATGCCCCCACCCAGTTGTTCGTAGTCACCCCCGATACCCCTGCCACTTGCCATCCCTCCAGCAGTGCTGAAACAAGAAAACAATGAGAACGTATCCCACGGGCAAGTGACCCCACCTCCGGTGGACATCAGCAAGGCACAGGGCACACACTGCTGAACATCTACCCGTGCCCTGCCTATAGCGCGCAATTAATATTGCGCTGGGATAGTCACTCAATTCCCCCTGCTATGCAACAGCTGCAGCCGCCATCTCTGCATCCTCTGTTTGAGCTGTACCCGTCAGAATTATAAATGCAGTGAATGAATATCAAAGCACGCCGGTGGGATATGCCCCAAAGGCCTGATCATTTATTATCTTCAATGTTGTTCTCACAATTCTCTTAAGACACAGACTGACATTACAAGCTGGTTTCCCTTGGGATTTATGGCAGCCCAGCAGCCGATATGTGTCCCATATATGTACCACCGCATTTTTTCCAGATGACAAAACGTATCCCCCCATTAAAATGTAATGTGTACGTCAGTGCTGTAACATCGTGAAACAATGTTGATTGGGCCATTAAATTATATAAAGGAAAAATATAACAAACATATTTAAACAAAAAAATGAGAAAAGAGGTGTTGTAAATGAATTTCCATCTCAGTCTCTTTTGTATATATATGTAAATTGGAATATGTACATGTGGAAGGGCAGGCCGGATAAACAGACGCGGAGGCCGTATGTAAGTGGCAATGGTGATGATTTTATTTAAGCGTATTAAGTCCTTGTGTGATAGGGTCTGGCTGAGGCACATCTCCCTCCTCGGATACGTCCACCTTCTGGTCGCTTTGGTCTGATGGAAACTGTTATTCCGACGTGCTCCACGAACTCCTGGTCCTTCCACACGGAGGATCATAAAAAGGGAGACAAAGAAGGGAGCTGTCAGATACTGTGCGCCTTGTTCTTTAGTGGACTCTGCTAACGTACCCATCACCACACCCGACCAGTGTTAGAACCGAACAACAAAAAAATAAGAAAAGACCCCAAACCAAGGAAAAACAAAAAGAGTGGCGTATTTTGCAGAAAAGGCGTATTTTAGTCAGTTTTGACTAATGAGGCAGTAATCTTCCCCACAGCTGTCACTTACTTTTTGCTGTGGTTTATTGAATACAAATGAACAAAACTGCTAAACAACTTAAAGTGTGCCAACATGTCAGGGTTGCGACTTATATTGCGCTCACTGTACCCCCCTCACTCTCTTACAGTCTCAACCACCCTCCCTTTGCCTCCAATCCCTTCCCTTTTTCTCCCCTTCTCACGCTCACTCACTGACTCCGCCGAAACTCTCCTGAAGTGCCGCCACTCTCCAGCATCCTCCGGTGGGCACCACCACTCTTCGCTCCACCTTTTGATTTCTTCACCATTTGTAACTCTGTCTTTCTTTCCGATGCTGCCCTTGTCCTTCTCCGTACTCTTGCCTCGTCCAGATTCCTCTCCACCTTCTGTGGTCGCTTCCTGTGTTCCCTGGTCCGTTTCTCTTGCCACGAACCTCTCCTTCCGGGGTCAGCTCCTCCCACTTCCGGTGCGTCGTCCCGCACTCGTCGCTCTTGTGGAAATACACGACAAGGGGGAGGGGGCATCCCGTCGGATGGCGTATGGCGGAAAGTATGTATCCGGGTTTCCCAGCTCGAGAGTCATCTCGGGGACAATGAGCCAAACAAGCAGGTAAGACACGGATCCCCGTGGTACCCCCTCACAGTACCCTTTTTTTTACACAATTTCTTTACATAAATTTGTGCTTCAATAAGTATACAGCTGCCCGGCATTGCTCATTTGGCTTGAGCTCCTCCTTGTTTGGCAACTGACTCATGTTATTATAATGAATTGTTTTGAAATTCTGTTGGAATAAGCCACTAATCAGGTCTTAAGACAATTCACTTCTGATATCACCAAAGTTGTTGATTCAAAAAAGAACCCCTTGCAGGCATCGTTACCTGATATTGGACTTTTTGAAAGTGGGCATTTCTCTGCTCTTACTGCTTTGCGTGTCTGCAGCTTGTCTCCAATACAATTCTGAGGTGGGTGACAGCTACATTTTGTGCATTTTCTCTAGACAGCCACAGACACAGGAAGGGTAGGTGTGACAGAGAACTCATCTACATTCATCTGCATTCTGATAGCTCTTCCTGGGCAGGAAGAGAGGGGGAGCTGACAACTACACCTGAATAGGCAGTGTCCTGTTTCCTACACAAATAAATGATTACACCCTACTGATAGTCTGGAGCCAGTGCTGGAAAAAAAGGGCCTATGTGCACTTCAAAGTCCCTTCTTTGAAGGATGTCACCCCCACTTTAAAGGCACAACTGGGTATAGGTACTGGGGCTCTGACCCTACCAAGACAGTAAACTACTTGACCTGTGAAGAACTCTGCCAGAAGTAAAAACTGCTGTGCTACAAGGATTGCCACTCTGCTTGATTGAAGCTCTGGAAGAACGGCTTTTCTTTTTTACTGTGCTGCCCTGTTGCCTGCTGATCTCTGCCCTTTTGAGGACAAGGACCTAACCCATCTCCCTTGAATCCAGAGTGACTTAAAGGGCTTGCTCCCTCTTCTGAAGTCTCAGTGCCATCAAAGACTTCCTTCCACTCTGAAGCAACACGTACAATCTATACTCTATAAGTACTGCCCTGCCAAGTGGTGCCAATCCAGTTCTAAGCACTTGAAAGTGAGTTTCTGCTCTGCAGAACCATTAAAATTGATGCAGTGACGACTTTACGCTGATCAGAACCAACTCATTGCCCTTCGACGCCGATGCAGGAGTCAATGACCAACATTGTTTCGATGGACTGCGCAGCTCGCCGACGACGGACAATGTGGCTCAACAATGACACATCACCTGCATCATAAAGGGATTTGTCGACGAAGCCTTCATTGCCTGCGAGGATCGAAACTGACGCACCGAGTCTTCGAAGTTGATGCTTCCTCCATCCAAGGTACATTTTAGGGGGACCTGCGTAAGTCCTTTATCTGGCCTGCCCTCCAGCGTGGTCAGCCTGAACTTTGGATTTACCCCGGTCCATCAGGACCTCAAGTATGTCCTAAGCGCTATTTGCTTCTAAGCTCTACATTTTGATTTATTCTTTGAAAATTCATAACTCCAGTTCTACCTATTGGATTGTTGTTGTTTTGGTCTTGTTTTACTCATACAAATATTGTCTATTTCGCAAAACCTGTATGGTGTCTTTTTTGTGAAGTTTTCATTGTGCTACTGTGTGTGTGTATTACACAAATACTTTACGCATTGCCTCCTATATAAGCCTGACTGCTCTGTGCCAAGCTACCAAAGGGTGAGCACAGTTTATGTTTTAGTGTGTTTAGCTTACCCTGACTAGAGTGGTGGTTCTGCTTGTACTGAGTGTATACTCTAAAAACCAGAAACCCCAGATCTAACATTAATCATTAGTCAAATCCATTTTAGAATCTGTATTCATAGTTTTCATTTTAGTGATGTCAACCTCGCATTCATAAGTCAATTTGTTAAGCTTACCATGTGCCTCATTTGCACATCTTGCTGCTTCTTTGATTAAGTATTTAATTCCTTCCACATTGTATTACAGTAATCTATTTGTGCCCCTGTAAAATGTTCCTAAATTCAATTTTAAAATGTCCAGCATTAATATTCCTTTCTTTCGAAGAGTCTTCAATAACAGCAGTAGGCATGCCATTCGAAATTGGAGATACACTCTGCCAGTAATCTGTAAAACTGGCAATGTATTCTCAGTTTGGGCACTCACTGATGCACTCACCTGTATTATGTACTATGGAACTCTACCACTGTCTCTGAATTCCATCAGTATGTGGTGGAGGTCTGAAATCCAAAAGACTGCTTAAAAAGTTCCCCTCATCATCAGAGTCTCGGGTCAGTTTCTCTGTCTCCCTCATCTGTTTTCTTTTTGCCTGCCGTCTCTTTGGCTATTGCACGGAAAACTCACTGCCTCCTCCGTATCCTACTTCTAGAATCTCTCTTGTCTATCCCACTTGCCTTCCAACCAGTTCCAAATTAACATTTCATCTGCTTCAAAATTTAATTTCTCTCCTTTGTAGCCATTCAATCCCATTTATTTAATGCCTCAAATTGTGTAGGTCTAGGTAATGGCTGTATATCATTCATATTTTGTCTCAAGAACTCCAGTTTTCTAATGTTAAAGGTACCTTCCAAGGGAAACTGCAAGTTTTTGGCAGAAGAGGTATATTCATGTCATTCAGAAATTCAGGTACATATATAAAAAAACAATGGGGCCGATTCACAGAACTAACTTAAGACAAAATCCTAAACTTACAACTTTTGTTATTCACAGAAGTTAGGATTTTGTCTTAAATTTGTCTTAAGACAAACTTAAGACAGACTTAAGCCAGACTTAAGCCAGACTTAAGACAGACTTAAGACAAACTTAAGACAGACTTAAGACAGACTTAAGACAGACTTAAGACAAACTTAAGACAAAATCCTAACTTAAGTCTGTCTTAAATCTGTCTCAAGTTTGTCTTAAATTTGTCTTAAGACAAACTTAAGACAAAATCCTAACTTCTGTGAATACCAAAAGTAGTAAGTTTAGGATTTTGTCTTGAGTTATTTCTGTGAATCGGGCCCAATATCCGTTGTCCTCATATATGCAGGCGTACCATCTGCAGGTAATATCTGTCCCTCTATAGGATGTACGCTAGGAGCTTAAGGCTTTGTCGATACAGGTCCCATTAGTTTCACTCAAAATAATCTGAAAACCATACAAAATATACTAAAGAACAGCAACCAATCCCACCATGGCTTTGCCAAAGACCATCCAATCACAGCATGGCTTTGATAGCAATCAACCAATGATAGCGCAACTTTTTAATGATGTCTCACCGATGCCAGTGTGACTCCTCAGCTGGCTAACCAATCACAGCATGACTTCTTTGTGAATGCGAACACAATTGCACAGCCTTTCTCAATAGACACATAACAAATAAACAAAAATAAATCTTGTCTTGTCAACCAAAACTAGGAAACACCAGCAGGATGGAATAAAACAAATCTCACAAACAACAAAACAGAACTTGCGCCTTTATGGCTCCTAGTTCACACCAAGCATACCCCTGTCCAGCAGCAGTCCACCTTTAGCTTCTGTTTTTACTCCTGTAAAGCAAGGAACAAAGAACACTAACCTAGATTACACACAAAAACTCATAGAAAGGAAAGCTTGTTAGTTCAACAATCCTATCTGTGTGCATTCAGCGCCTCACAAAAAACACTACCTTTATGCAGACAAGATATTCAAGAATATTTAGAGATCTTGGATTTCGAGGAGCCTGAATAACCACAAATCTTCGATACAAATCACAAATCTATCATGCAATACAACTTTTAAAACTTCAGTGACGCATCTAAAGCACTCTAAATCACCAGAATCCTTCTGCCCTATTCATACTTACAGTCAGATTCCTTCAGGAACAGCACTGTAAGTCAGGTTCTCAGCAAAATCCACCAGGAAAATTCACACTGGAAAATCCACTAACACTAAAGACTGGACAGTAAGGGAAATTTAAAAGCAGAAAGGAAGTGTTCTTAACTCATAAGTATTCTCTGCTACCAAATGTTTGTGGGTACAGGGGACATTTCATTTTTGACACCCCAAAACTTACATCAACTGGGCACCAACAGTTTTGATGAATCAAAAACAGTGTTAAGCCTTAATTTTATGAGGTAATGTGTCCACGAGGTAAGGCACCTCACCACACATCACAAATATGAAAATACAATAAATTAAGTAATGGGCCCACTCAAAAAGTGAGTTCTAGATCATCCGAATAGTTAAAGAGTTTTATTGCAAAATTTAGAACTATGGAAATCCAAAGTCAATGCTATGAAGACTCAGTAAATAGAGAAATGCTGAGAAATGCAAAATCCAAAATTAGCCTAAGTCACAAGTGGATAGCACAATGAGGAGAAAAACTGACAGCATCCCTAGTAGAAGTGGAAAGTCTCTGCCTCACCCCGAAAAACGAGGGTTTTTTATTCATTATTTTCAAATATGAAATTAAAAGAACTGCAGAATCATTGTGGTGTGAGCAAATGTATAATTTCATTAGCAAATCAGAACACAGAAGTATTTGGCGTCATGTTACCTTAGCACCAAGCACTATACCACTACATGAATGATTATTCTACCCCTCCCTGTGAAGATGGTCGAACAAACTAGATACTCAAACAAGAACCTTTTATGTGAATGAAAAGGGCACAGAGATCTAGCGGAAAGACCTTGAAGAAACAGTTTTCTATTTTAGCCAGGTAAAATTCAACGAAGGCAGCATGAACAATGGAATGGAAATAAATAATTAATATTACACTTGACTAGGTGCAGTAGAAATGACAGGAAGTAAAATATGAGAGCAAGGACAAGAGTGACAAGGCTGACATCCATTTATTTTGAAAATCCATGCAAATAGGCCCAATTGAGGATTAGTGGACAAGAGTCAGAAAACGCACTTCTACAAATCATAGAAAAATAAATTCAATAGACAATAGTACTATATTAGTGATCAACTGTGAAAATACATTCTGTACTTTAATAATGAAGCAGAAAAATATAAGAGCACAAAACTCCTTAACAACTTATCACATTCTGAAGAAAGGAGCTGAGAGACCATGGGGCAGATCTATGTTGGAGTTGCGCCACTTTTACGCCGCCGTTGCGTCACTTTTGTGACGCAACGGCGGCGTAAACCCTGCGCCACGTTGCGCCCTATTTACATCGTGACGCATCTATGGAGATGTGTCACGGTGTAAAGCCCTGCGCCACATGAAACCTGCGTCAGGTTTCATGTGGGCGTTTCCACGCAGGGGGGGCGTTCCGTCGCAGGAACGCCCCTGAAAAGTGACTCAGTGAAATCTATAAGATTTCACTGAGTCACTTTCCCAACGCTGATGCGTCAAAACCCTGCGCCTGATTGAAGCAGGCGTAAGGCTTGACGCACCATGTTAGGTATGGGGTAGGTTGGAACAGCGCTGAAGTTGCGTTGCGCTTTCGACACAACTTCAGCACTGCGCCAACCTTATGCCGGCAGATACGTCACACATCTGCTTGTCCTTGCGCCACGATGCACCGCATTGTAAATGCGGCGCATTTGCGGTGGCGCAAGGGCAAACTTGCGTGACGCATCTTCCCTGGCGCATCCATGCTGATTTGCAGGGATGCGCCAGGGAACATAAATCTGTCCCCATGTTGTTAGTTGACGCTGTTGGTTCATTAGCAATCAAAATATTATTTGATGAGGTATAAGGTGACTTGGGAAGGAAAAATAATAATTTCTTTTAACAATATCATTGTGATCTTTACAACACAGTTTTGAATTTGCAACTCTGATCTCAGCCACTCATTCCATTTCAAGTTTATTACATTACATCCTTTTTACTATAGACTGCTAACACTTCTGCTTTTATTAAGGCTATGTACATTTGCACAAGAATAACAAAGAAATGGTCCAACTATGAGGTGCAGAATACAGTTTAAGGGCCAAACCAAAAGATGAAAAATAAGATGAACTGTATATGGGGAAATGTACCCCAGCTGTACATTATAAGGCATTGCAAGTCACCGAGGAATTAATGACCATATAGAATAACGTGTCTTAAGGCAAAGTTCCTTTCTAAGGTCATGGAACACCAAGGTGAATTGCAACTCCCATATAAAGTATAGCATGGAGGCACTTTGGAGCAGATTTACAAGGCCCTTGCGCTGCCAGTACGTCACTTTTTGTAACACACTAGCAGCGCATTACACCGCCCCATATTAACAAGGACAGGAAAAGCCATCCTGTAAATACGGCTCCTTTACACGCAGCACTTTGCGTGAAAGGGGCGTTCCATAGGTGTTGTTGTGGAACCAGACACATTTCTGTTCGGTGGTGTAGCGAGGCGTAACGAGGAGAAATGTTTTCATTTCTCCTCGATTTTTCCTCTTTCAATGCGCGCTGCATTCTACAGCACGCATTGAAAAAGGAAAATGCCCGTAGTGATTGTTTTTGTGCAGGAAGTTGCCCCTTCCTGCACAAAAACAATCTCCCCATGACGCAGGCATCCTTGCACCATGGTGCAAGGGTGCCTGCGCCATCGCATGGCAGCTGTTTGTGCGCCAGCGCAGGGGAGAGCATAGGAATGGGACAAATCATTGTAAATATGTTGCATTCCAGTGTTCTGAAAGTGCCGCAGCGTGGCGCAGCCAAAGTGCTTGCTGTGCCACGCTGCGGCACCTTCTTGTAAATCTACCCCTTTATTTCTTATAATTTATTGTCGCACCATCACTTTTCCTACAAACCCCTTAATGCTTTGCTTCCTTCATGTGAGCCATGTTTGCAAACATCAAGAATAAAACTTGTATCTCTAATGTAAAATTAATCACATCAAAAACCAGTTCGATAGTTGTTGCAAAACGATTTTAGAATCAGTTTAGTACATCAGATTAGGACACTGTACCTCAGAATGTGTAGAAAGGTGCTTAGAGATGCTATCTTTTCTATAATTGCCTGAAGGCAATCCTTTATGTTTACTATTGTTCATCTAAAAAAAAAAACAGACCAAAAGAAAAATATTTTTTTTGTATTTTTAAAATGCTGCTTTAATTATTCTCAGTGTTCTGCGTTTCCCCTTGGCTGCTGACTGACAGCAGGCATTGGGACGTCAGAAGTTAAATATAAAAAGTTATTATAGTTAGTTGAGCACTTATGTCATTGATATCAGGCGACTTGGTGCAGCACAAGTCTCCTGTAATAGGAAATCGGAGGCAGGTTTTATACAGGGATTGCAGGACCCAATGTATGATAATAAATAATACTATAAACCACAATATGGACATAAGATAAGCAGACTGTAAAGCATGAGGTGAACTATAAACATTATTGTCACAAGAAGTCTCCTTTGCTGTAAAAATGAGAGAGAGCAGACGTTTTAGGAGTCATGGCTGAATCCATGTCTAATGTTAAGTTACATCATTCATTTTTCCTTCTGCACAATTCGTTTCTTCCTTTTTCTGGGGAGTGAGTCTTTCTGTTGAACTACGAGCTGAGTTACTTTATCAAGGTCTTACAAAAGGCAGTATTCCTCCTGTTTGAATGAGGCACCGTCAGAAATGTATGGCATAGAGAGGATCATAGCTGTAAATGTTCAGTATATTGGTCCACGGGATAGAAAATTAGGTTAGGGTAATAAATCACAGAGATTAACACATTTGTAGGATGATTTCATCAATTATTGGGCTCTGGTTGCTCACATGGCCGGAATTCTCATTCTCGGGCAGCACCTCCAGGTGAGGTCCACCAGTCGTCGGCCAAGGACCAACATGCTTGGTCATATTAGAATAATCAAAGCAAAACATGTGTCACGGGAATAAGAGAAATGTCCTAAGCACTGGCTGCAGTTTGAGGTAGTTTAGACTTCTTAGTCAATGGCATCCACACCACTTTGTGCTTCAGTCTCGGCTTTCCGAGCTGCCATAAAATCAATCTTTCAAGGTATATCTGGAGTTTACAATGTATGTTTACATTTAATTTCAATGCATGATGAATACCTTTTTATGTTCAGCATTTTCTGAATGGATCACGCATACATTCATTATGTCCTTGTTAAACACTTTTCCATGTAGTAACTGATTGAATTAGCACTGGGTCACCTTAAGCAAAATTTGCGCTTTTTTTCTGGCTTATTTCTAGTCTACGATGAGAGCTTCAAAATCGTCTTTTAAAAAGCAATGTAGCGCTAATACTAGATTAACGGCAGATTAGTCAATGCACAAATGCAAATATTGCAAACTTGTTATTACACTATGATGAGGTGGTCTGTGTTCTAGCCCCACATTGACACCATATTTGGATCGGCTGGAGGGTGAAAGATAGGGAAATCTTCTGGGTGATCACACAGTATTTGGGTAAAACAGGTACATCAGAGGAGGAGGTGGGTCAGCTGATGCTTTTCTTCTATCAAAAAGGGTCGGTTCAGTGGATCAGGGGGAGACAGAGTGGATTAAAAAATGTGCCATAAATAATTTACTAAAAGGCTGACACTTGTCTTTGTATCATTAGATTTATTCAATGAATTGTGCACATGTTGAGCAAGTCTGATAATTATTAAAATAAGCCAACAGTGCATATGTGCCAAGTAAGTTAAAGTTGGGATTTAATTAAGAGAGGCTCTACAGCAATAATATGATTTAGAATAAGCTCTGGCGATAAAAGATGTTCAAAATGATTGGAAAAGAGCTCATTATAAAACGCTTTAACAAAAAGATCTCCACAAAGTAAACAGAACAGAGACAGAGAGAGAGAGAGAGAGAGAGAGAGACAGAGAGAGTGTGTGTCTTTAAGAGTGTGTGTTAGATTGGCAATAATTTAAGGCCATTTATACTGTTTTGCACAATACACTGTATACAGAACAAAATTATAAACATTCATCTTGCTTTCCGTCCAGACACATGTATGTTCAAAATGCAAACTACATTATGAATTTCAGTCCAGGTATTCATCATTTTTTTAATAATCTGTTTATTGAATTTCTCAGCAACATACAACAATAAAGCAGTGCAATATGGCACACGAATATGTTGCCATTAGGTATGCCCCATATCCTCACATTCACCACGTCTTTGTTTAAAAGATTTCTTTTTTTTTAAATAATTTTTCAACAAATACAGGTAAATTCGTATTGCAGTTGAGAGTTCCAGTTGGTCGCTACATACCTTCACATCAAAAAGCATAGAGGAGCAATAATTACATAGTAGCTTAATTGCTGATAACAACAGTTCAAATTGCCCTCTTTAATCTTATCAATCTGGAGCCCTCTGTGTTGCCGACGAGGTTAGAATAAAGATAGAGAAGTGTAGAAAGAAAGTAGAGAAGAGAAGAGAAGAGAAGAGTTAGTGTGCAAGAAGTGTATTTTGGGTCTGTGCTTAGCCTGGGTTGGGGACAGCGTTTGGATGATCTGCTCCATCAGAGGGAGCATTGGTGGTTCACGGTGGTTCGTATGTTTCTAGAAAGGTGTTGAGCGATTTCCACATCCCCCTGGATGATGGTTTCCAGGGAGAGTTTTGCAGGGCCGTGCTATCTGCTCCTCTGAGGTATGTCACCCAGTTGAACCAGCAAATGTATGATGTTTTGGCAGTATTTTTCCAGTTTGTCAGGACCAACTTGAAGGCAGCAGTCAGAAGGAGGTCAAGGAGGTCCCTATCGTTTTGTGTGGAGAGATGTGCGGTTATGAAGGCTGTGGTAAGGGAGGAGAAAGCCGGGGTTTTTGTGCATCCCAATGCCTTTTTAATAAAGTCAAAGATTTCGTCCCAGAACTTTTTGAGTTTGGGGCAGTAGTATATGAGATGCACTAGATCTCCCTTCTCCCTGGTGCAGTTCCAGCATAGGTTGTCATCTCTGAGACCTAGTGATGCCAGCCGGGCGAGTGTCCAGAATGTTTTGTGGAGGAGCCAGAATTGTGTCTATGACAGTGTTGATGTGATTTTGTTGAGTGATGGTGAAGACCAGAGGAGAGCTAGGTCCTGGTCGGTGAGTGGGGTCTCAGTCTGGTTAACCCAATAGCTAGTGATTTTGACATTGAGTTTGGTGGTTTTTGGGCGTAGTAGTTTATATATGTGTGATACCTGATGGCCTATTTTATTGAGTTTGGTGACGTACTGAATGATTGAGGGTGTGTGTGGCGAGAGCTTGGTTTTTGAGAGGGCTGTCTTGATTTTCAGGAAGTTGTAGAGCTCTATTGGTGGGAGGTTGTGTGATCCCCTAAGCGCTTCAAAAGTGTGGGGTTAGCCTTCGTCTTTCAGCTGCAGTGGGTGCGAGATGCCTCTTTCTATCCATGTTTCTAGTTGGAGACATTGACCGTTGTATTTGAACTTGCTGTTGGCCCATAGGGATTCCCATTTAGAGTTACCTATTCTATTCTCCATTTTTTTGTCAATTTTTAGCAGCACATTTTTCGTATTCTTGAAGATTGGGCTAGAGGCCTGTGCTAGTTTATTCGCTGTCAGGAGCACCAGTGGGTTGAGGTTGTTTAGTATAGCTCGCTCTACTAGTAGCCATGCTGGTGTGTAAGGTTGTGGGGGTGTTAGCCATGTAGAGCCTTGTTTTGCTAAAAATGCCGTCTGGTAGGATCTAAAGTCTGCTAGGTGTACTCCTCCCAGTGCCTTGTCAAGTCTGAGTTTTTTTATGCTTATGCGTGCCCTTTTCCCCCGCCATAAGAAATTAGTAATTAGTTAATCTACTCTGCGTAGGAAGTCATCCGTGAGTATCAAAGGGAGCATGTTCAACAGGTAGTTGATCATTGATGTGATCATCATCCTGATTGTCTCTATCCTGCCCCACCATGTTATGAATTTGGGGGACCAGGACTCTACGTATGTCTTTATGTTCTCTAGTAGTATTTTTTCATTTTCATTGAGTGCGGTCATGAGGTTATTACCGAAGTGTATCCCCAGGTATTTGATGTAGCCTTTCTGCCAGGTGTGTCCCGACCCTCCCAACGACTCTCTTGTGGTGTGGATGTTAAGGGGCATGCACTCTGATTTTCCCTATTGAGCTTGTATCCTGATTGTGCTGAGTATAGCTCTATGGACTCCATCAGGGCTGCAATAGAGGTCTCGGGTTGCTCTGTCACAATGAGGACATCGTCTGCATAGGCGGCTAGTTTAATGTCCACGTTTTTTATGCTGATCCCCTTTATTTTGGGGTTCGCTTTAATGTCCCTGATCAGGGGTTCTAGGGCTAGTAGGAAGAGTGATGGGGATAGTGGGCAGCCCTGTCTGGTGCCGCGCTGTAAGCTGAGGGGGTCCGAAAGCGAGCCATTTAATACTATGCGTGCTCTTGGGTCTCCATATAGTGCCATCACCATCCTAATGTATCCCTCCCCCAAGTTGAATGCTTGCATGCAGTGGTTGAGGAAGGCCCACAAAACTCTATCGAAGGCCTTCTCGGCGTCGAGGGCGATGGCCACCGCTGGGTCGGTCCTTTTTGAGGTGTATTCTAATATATGTATTCTAATATATGGCAGAGAAGTCTTGTGTTGTCGCTTGACAAGCGGGTCTTGAGGAACCCTACTTGTGGGTTACTTATTAGGTTCGGTAGAACCTGGTTTAGTCTTGTGGCCAGTATTTTTGCGTAGATCTTGCAGTCTACGTTGATCAAGGATATGGGCCTGTACTTCTTGGGTAGGAGGGCGTCCTTGAACTCTTTTGGTATCACCGCTATGTTGGCTTCGGACATGGATTGTGAAACTGACCCATTGGCAGCGCAGTGGTTGAACAGCCTCTTCATGGTGGGTCCCAATTGGTCTAGGAAGGCCTTGTACAAGATTGTTGTGTATCCGTCCGGCCCTGGAGCCTTGTTGTCTTTCATTGCTCTTTCAATTTCAGGTGCGCTAATTTCATGCCCTAGCTTTTGTGTTTCTGCGCTTGTTAGCTTAGGTAGGTCTATTCTGGTGAGGTATTTACTGCACGCCCCGAGGCAAAGGTTTGGTCATTTTTGTAGCGTTCTTGGTAGAACTTATGGAAGGTTTTTAGGATTTCCTTGTGTTTTGTGTGGGTTTTCCTTTTCGAGTCTGTGATGGATGATATTGTGTATTGGTTGCGTTTATATTGCTGTTTCCCCGCCCTGTTGGCCTCGCAGAGGTTTATGGCCTTGTATTTGTTGATCCATAACCCGGCCCTTTCACGTAGTATTTTGTTAAACTCATATTTCTTTTTAGTTAGTTCGCATAGGATAGTGGTGTCATGTGTGGCCGCGATATGCTCTGCCTCTAGTTTCTTAATGCTTTGTTCCAACTGTGTTAGGTGCAGGTTTGCAGCCCTGTTGATTTTGACCTTTAACTTGATTATTGTGCCTCTAATTGTCACCTTGAGCACATCCCACAATGTGTTTTGATTGATATCTGGTGTGTCATTGTGTCTGAGGTATTCCTTTATGGCCTCTGCTATCTTTCTTTTGTTTTCAGAGTCTGTTAGGAGGTCACTATTGAAACGCCATCTACAGGGAATATCCTCGTTGTGGCACTCACTCTGCTTAAGAGAAATGCATGAATGGTCAGATATCTGTCTCGGGGCTATCTCTGTGTGTTCTACTAGATGTGTGTGTGGTCCTGTGATCAGGATGTAATCTATTCTGCTGTATGAGTTGTGTGGGGCAGAGTAGAATGTGTAGTCTCTAATGTCTGGGTGTTGGAGTCGCCAGGGATCTTTGAAATTAAGTATGGTGCAAATGTTTTTCAGCGCGGTTTGTGCTTTGGGTGGTTGCGAGTGGGATTTTGATTGCCCATCTAGTATATGGTCTAGGGGTACGTTGAAGTCTCCTGCAACCACCGTGAGGTCATTCTTTGGTAAAGAGTCTAATTTATGTGCTACGCCTTCCCAGAAGGTCGGGTCATCATTGTTAAGGCCGTAAATGTTGGCGACGTGTATGCGGTCCTCCCCTCTTTTCAAGTGTGTTAGTAAGAATCTTCCTACTTTGTCATGGGATTGGGCTTCTATTGTCAGGTTGGAGTTTCTGGATAGTAGCGTTATTACCCCCCGTTTTGTCCCCTCTGCTGGGGAGCATGCTGTTTGTGCTATCCATCTGGCCCTAATTAGCCTTAGATCCTCGAGTGACAGCTTTGTTTCCTGTAGGAGGACCACATCCCCTTTGGTTTTGGCAAGATAGTCGAGTATTTTCTTGCGCTTGACTGGGTGGTTGAGCCCCTTCACATTAAGGGATACTATTTTTATGTCCGCCACTATTAGGAGTTTATTGGTTGGAGCCATTAACTGCGTGTAGTGTTGATTGGCGGTGTTATTCTGCGTCCCAGGTGTTTCGTGTTTTCCCTTCCCCAGCTAGGCCCAGTTCCCAGGTGCTGGTCCTGTGCGCGGCCCATGGAAGTTCTGTGATAGATTTGTACAGTGCGGCCTATGGTCTGCCTTCTTGCGAGTGAAAGACATGATAGGAAAGTGAAAGTGAAAGGACCTTAGATGCTAGTGTGGAAAGAGGAAATACAAGCATTAGTAATAGAAGTCTCCACCCTCCTCTCCTCCCTCCCTCCCCTCCCCACTCTACAAAAAAAATAATGTATGTCGAACGTGCCACGACAAGGTCGCCTTTCCGTCTCCCTGAGATTGGTATTCTGTTGTGGTACACCACTGTACTATAACGTTCCTTCTTTTATACTTTCTTCCTGCTGCTTTTGGGACAGGTATAGGTTGCCGGGACCCCCCCCGGACGTGGCCCTTCTTGTTTGTGTGCCGTTCTTTCCTCTCCTCCCCCCCCACTGTCCCTGGTACTTGCTGATCCCACTGTACTTAGACTTGCTAACAAAAGGATATATTGTCCGTGTCGTCTCGCGTTGTTGTGGTTTTCGGCGGCTGAGTCTCCGTTTGCATGTCCTTCATCCTGGCCGTGGTTTTCTCACTGGGTGTTCGGTGGATCTGTTGTCTTGCTCTCTGGATTGGGGTCCCTTCATTCGTTTCCTGAGATTGGCGACAGTACTGTTGTCGTTTTTGCTGTTCGTGTTTCCGAGTGCTTCTTGAGGTAGGTATGTTATAGTTCATTTTGAGTTGATATTGAGGTAGACTGTGAGGTAGTCTATGAGGTAGTTATGGTTGCTTCGCTCTGCTCTTATGGTATTTCTCCGGTGATTCCTGACCATTCCCTTCACTCACCAGCCTGGAGTTCTCTCCAATCAGGTGTATTCTCGCCATCTCCAAGCACCTTACCCCCCTTTATGCATCCTCATGGCCTGGGTAACTCTCAGCCCCCTCCTATATGTCTAGAAGGGAGCACATAGACGTCTTTTCAAACGTTTGTGGACACCTTCTAGTTCAGTAAAGCACCTCCACTGCTATCATGCATCAGTTCCTGATGGAGGCCCATTTAAACGCTGTGGGTATCTTTACCCCTCCCCAGTGTTGCACTATATCTCTCTTTGCTACCATCAGTGCCACGTTGCAAAAGAGGGATGTGTACCTGCCCAATATCTGCTCCCTCACCAGACATTCATTAGTCATATAGTCTTTGCACCAGAAATAAAATAATATCTTTAAAATACGTTCTTATTAATTCATGTTTTTGCAAATAGTTCTTCTTCCTCCTGCTCATATCTTGCTCTTATATGTGCTTAGATAATAAAGTGATTTTGGTCTCCGTGTGATTTGGCCATAATCCCTCTCTAGCACGTAAAATTCCCAAGCCCTGCCGCGGCCAGCTATGGTATCATCTTTTTAATTTATTTCCATCAGATATATATCCTATTCATCACATTTTGGGCTTTTTTCATGCTTTTGGAACGTTTGGTCAACTCTGTTATCTCTTCTCTTGCACCCATTTACCTAAGTCTCTATACCATCTATCAAGTAGAGGAGACACCTGGGACTTCCAGCTCATCGCAATTTGTCTTTTGGCCTTTCCCATATATTGCTGTGCAATGGAGATGGAGTTCCCTCTCCATCAACATTATGGTCTGGATTCTGAAGGACCATAGTTTGTCGATGGCAGAGATTACTCCTCCCATGCCATTGTCAAGCTTCTCTGATGGCCTAAAGGAGTAAGATCTGTTGGAGAATTGGCTTTATGTCCACTCATCTAGTTTTGACGGGTGGACATATAGTTATTGTTCGGCGGTAACAGTATATGCAAAGTGCTCAATGTCCCCTTCACCATGGGATGAAACTCCTAAAGTGAGAGGTGCACTGTTTGTTTTTTCAAAGGAAAATCTTGCTTTGGGATTTTCATTTTGAATATACAAAAATAACTTTGCTGGACAGCTCCATATTGTTTGACAAAGTTACAATGCATTGGCAGGAACCACTTTCACAGGGGTTCCTATCAATGCTTGAAATGACAGCTGAGCTGAAAAACATTTCAAAATGTGGTGGTCAGGACCTCCGCGAGGGCAATGGAGTAAATTCTTGTGCCCTGGCGCAGGACAGGATGACTGGCAAAACTTAAATCAGGCCCTAATTCTCTGAACTGCTTTACACCAGCTGCGTCCCAAGACCTAACGTTTATATATTGGGTTGACCACAGTGACAACCATTTCATTGGTGTCTTACACCTACAGTGTCGTTCTACAAGTGGGCAGGTTTGACATCTCAAAGATCGACAGCTATTTAGCCACCCACTGCAGCTGTTCCACCGGGTGATGTCACCTGGTGGCCAAACTTTCTGAGCTCCCCCATGAGCATCATTCAATGCTCCTGTGGCCTTTTTCCAATACAGTAGAACGTCACTGCATAGAGTAAGATGATGAGAACGTCACAGTCTATCACTATTCCCCACATTAATGCTTTGTAGCGAGCCAGCTGCATAGCCAGGGCAAACAAAGGAGGAGAGAGAGGACAGTCATGTTGCATCCTTCTTTCTATTCTACAGATATCAGCTATTACCCTCCCTCTCCGATTCCTGCCATCAGTTCCTCGTATAAAAGATAAACCCAACTCATAATTTCTCTGCCAAACCCCATCTTTTCCAGCACCCTAAAAAGGTACTACTGCTTCATGGATTCAAACACCTTCCCTTTGTGTATCTACACCTTTGCCACGCCTGTTTCCTCTATGGGGAAATCGGCCTTAACATGTACAAGATGGTGCACTTTCAGTGCTGTACATCTATTTTAGATGAACCCTGTGTGGTCTGCATGGACAGTTAGTCATCACAGGAGTCAGTCTGTTCACTATCACCATAGCCAAAATCTTACAATCCAAATTCAGCATCGAAAGTGGTCAAAACGTGTTGCCTTGGGGCCAGCCTAGGCCCACCCCCGAGTCTTCCCTGTGTCTATTCATTTTATTGTCACTTTACTTTCTTCCCCTGTTATGCACGCGATCAAGTCCTCTCACTGTGTATCATTCAAGGCAGGCATCTCTATGCTGGCCCATCATCCTCAACCATGTATTCTCTCCAGGTCATTCCATCTTTATACAAATGAGACTGGTTGGACTAAGACACTACATCTCTAAGACACTATTGAGGTCTCCTCTCCATACCAAAGGAAGGTGGGCTCTCATTCCAAGTTGGTTATGTACTGCATGATAAAACAACATTTTATAGAGAGCAAACTTGACCCGAAGGTGTCTGTGCACTTTACATGAGCACCAGCTGTGTTACATTGATTTTTCGTTAGGCATGAGGAGATTAAGTGATTTTGCCCAGAAACACAGGATGTTGAGCGTCCCTGCAGAGACTTGAACCTGGTTCCCCAGCTTTGAGGTTGATCACTCTAGAACATTAGGCCACATCCTCTCCGCAATTTGATGCAGAAACACAACTCATCTTAGCTGTTTCCCATCGAGTAGACCATATACAGCCACATATCTTCCCTCAAGATCTACTTCTACTGTTCATGTGGCATATGGGATCCCTCTTACCCATATCATGACACCCCTCGTATCTGAGGAATACCCAGTATAGAACATCTACCCCTTCAAATGTTTGCCTAATTTTGCCCCATCCTTAGTTAAGTATGTTTCCTTTAAAAACACTGTGTCAATTCTCTTCAGGTTGTAATATACCTTTTGTTGTTTAGCTGTATTCCCCATGCCATAAGCATTCCATGTTACTGACCTATATTTGATAAATGTTGTCATTGGATTACTACAGAGTCTGATATGCCTAAATTGCCACATAGCTATATGCCTCTTTAAATCTGCTCTACCCTGACTGCCAGATTCCATATGTACGTAAACCATACACACAAACCATAGATCCATGACCTCTCTCCAAAACAGCAACTTTGCCCAGTTACCTGTGACCCACTCATGGGCTTGTGGGTGAAGATAAAAGTATAGTAAGAAACCAATAATATAGAAAGAAGCCAGGAGAATGGGAAGGGGCAGTCGTGGTTGCATTCCTAGACCCCACTCATCTTGTCATTCAGTGTAACCCCCACTTACAGCACTAATGCATAACCTGAAAGTCACTGATAATCAATCAGCCCCAATGCATCAACAATCTGGGGCTGTGTTATCTCCTCCAATTTATCAATGCAGCACCTTCACAGGAGATTGTCATCTATTTCTGGTGTCATAGTCGCCATTCCAAATGGGTCCGACTTTGACTCGCAGTGTCCCATCCCAGAGTCCCCTTCACCTCTTCAGGTCTGAGTGGTCATCTTGCACCACCTGACATGAAGTTCTTCAAATCAATAGGTCCTTCAGTACTTTCAACTGTCCGGATTTTGCCTGATCTGTCTTGCTTCCTCGGTCCACATACAATGTCCTGCTTGCTTAGCATCATGAGCATCTTGGTCATTTTGTTGTTAGACCCAGTCTCACATTCCTCTGGGCCGTCGTCTTTCCCACCCGTCTATAGCCTCTGCAGGAGTCAAGAAGTAGTGTGATTTGTCCTTGTCAACGATCATCAGTTTAGCGGTGAACATCAGCATAAACTGTACTCCTAACTGATGAAGATGTTTCTTCACTAAAAATTAAAGTCAGGCCCCTCTTCCGTGCTCACTGAAGAATATTCTCTTTATCTATATCAGTCAGGAGTGTCGCAACTACAGGACTCGGGGGAAGGCCCAGTCTGTGATGCACTGCCGGTACTAAAGGTGCTCTTTCAATCATGAAAAAAGCAACAGTGCTCCCAGAGCCACCTTCTCCTCTACTAGCGTTCCAAGAAGAGCTCCATACTTGGAACCGTGATTGTTTTCAGGTAGGCCACCATTTATAATATTAGTCCTCTTGAGTGGCCCTCAGCATCTTCAGAAATTAGTTCATTGGTCAGTGTAGATTTATTATAGCTCTTACATTTTTGCTATAGTTCCTTCACTGTCTGTGCCATATTTGATATTGTTGGTTCCATCTCCGTTACCCCTTCTGCCAGCTTTCGTCTGTGAAATATTACATTTTATTAGCTCAAGAAAGATGCAGAGACCAGCCACGACCAACAGTTTTCAAATAAATTAATTATTTCACAGGGAGAGAAAAAATGTGTACACATTAATTTGCCATGCACATTTTAAAGGGCTACAGTTAGCAATACAAAAATAATGTCAATTATATTGTTGATTTTCAATTAGCTTTCTCAATCCCACCCTCTGCTAATTGAAAATTATCTCATCATCAACACAACCTTACAATATCATTGTCATCACATAGAACCCTTTAGATTATTTTGTAATTAACTTTTCAATCTCGTGAATGCTAGCTTTTCTTCTTTTCAGTTCAGTTTCTTCCATGGTAACTCCTCTTGTCTTCTTCTACTTCCTTCAGGCACTTCATGTCCACATGCTGAAAGTAACTCGACAAAATGTAAATGTTCGATAAACACCTAAAGCAACTAACGAGATTATAACAAGTGACATAGCAACTAGTTCTAATATCCATTTACCTCATCCACCTAATCATGAACTAATCTGATCCCAGATTCCAGGTTCTGCTAAGAGGTTAACTTCTTGTGCAAAATTATTCAAACTTAGAATTATCTGGCACATATATGCAGAATTGAATCTTGATTACCTTAGAAATGGCCCCCATTTTTTCTAAAGGCATATCTAAAGCCATTCGATTCTAAATGGCCATAGTTCCTATTGCAAGCATGTCTTCATTAATACTAGCTTAAGCAACTGCTGTGTTTTTCACTAAACACTGTATTAAAGATTAGTGCATTATAAACTTCAAATCATTTAAAACATTCCCTATCAGAGGAATCAAAACAGAGAAAAAAATCCAGAATCATTTGTCCTATACTATCACTGTCATGCTTCATTCTATTATGGCACACATCTTTCAAACTATTCACATGATACATTTTAGGAAACATTAATGCCAAATAACAATTGTCTGTCCAACCCACTGGAAGTGTTAAATAAGCAGTCTTGTTACCTGTGTGATAAATACCTCTAAACATAGGACCAGCACCTAAATAATAATGCCTATTTGCATTATAAATATATGTGCATTTACTATTTTCAGTTTTGGCTTTACCATAACTCGTTATATGCAGGACTCCTACCTTTTCTTTCCAAATTCTAAGACTATGATGTGTTTGTGTCTTCTTAACTAAACACAAGGAGATGATGGACAGATCACTGAAACTTTTCAGACACTCACCCCAGTCACAGATCTGGGTTTAAACCATCATCATTCTTTGGCTAACTTCCCCCCCAGTTCAGACCCAGCTATATGCAAATCAGTCCTGACCCTGTGCCTCATGGGAACAGTCCAGCCTGAACTGCCAAGCCGGGTCTTCCCTGGACTGGAAACAAGAATCCTAGGACCAGTTTCGGGGTAACACCCCTCATCAGCCAGGCTAGCTTGAATCCAGTGGCAAAGTGAGCAAGGGACACACGTCTGGGCATACCTTGCCAGCTTAACTACAACTTCTTTTTTTAATGAAATTGTAACACTTCAGAACATACAGGTGTAGCATTCTGGTTTTCGATATTGTATTGACTGATAAAACTACACTCCACTCTGATTTTCCCAAATGACTCATAACTACATGAGGCTTCTTTCCAATATTATTTTGTTGACACACTGTGAACCTCTGACAATGGCTTTCTGCATTATTTCTGCAGTGAGGGTTAAACCAGTCGTAATGAAATGGATTGATCACCCCATCTCTTCTCACATGTGTGAGATCATAAAATAACCCAATCATGTGGTAAAAGTGAATTTGGCAGGACAAATCATTCATTATTGCTTGTTCTTAAACCATCCTGTCCTTTTCTACATGTTTTTTTCACACTGTTTTCCTCATCTAAAATTGCATGTTGTACTTTCCTCAACTCTTCCAATATTTGGATTGATACACAATTAAGAAAAGGTGCAAGGTGATTATAAAACCGCATTGGTAATTCAGTACCCTGTATGTTGTACCTGCTGCTCAGCCTGTGTGTCTGTGCAGTGGAATGTTGGTGTGAGAGCTGGTTATGGAATGTTGGATGAGAGAGAGTGTCAGTTGGAGTAAGGGCTGAGCAGCAGGGTAACTGCTCCTGGTGGGGCTCTTCTGTATAACATCTTACTTGGAATAAATCAGCTTAAAGAAACCACCTGGACTAGACTACTTCATCACAACATAATTTGGCGACGATTTAAGAAGGAAGAACCTACGTGTGCCATCTTACTAGACTGAAATCTGTGAATTTAAACTGAAGAAATTAAAGAGGAACTTGATTAATCTGGCACCTAGAGCCCCACCAGTGACCACCCCATCGGTCCCCCACAACCCAACTGTGCCAGTTTCTACTGTAATGTTCCAGTTCCTGCTCTACTTCGCTCCCTATACTCCTTTGGGACAGCCGTCCCCATCCTGCCTCTTTGGGACAGTTCTCCCTCAAAGTGCAGTTCCCCATGACAGCGTATTTTCCTGCCTTGATCTGCTGCCCTCCTGCTTTAGATGATTTGTTTTTCCTGCCTTGCTGCCTGTTCTGCTACTTCAGAGGGAAGCTCCCTGCCTGTCATGCTGCATACAAACTCCCTAATTGGTGACCAGTTCCTGCTGCCTGTTTGCCATGCTACCTTTTTTGCCTGTCATCCTTTGTAAAGATGAGGCGTCAGAGGATTTACTTGTAAGTAGTTTATTTCTCTACAGGACGACATACTCAACCGGAGGCCAAGTGCATAACGGACAAATCACCATCCTACCAACTGTCTAAACTGTCACCCTAGAACGTCCAGCTGTCAACATTCCAGCTGGTGACTTCCGCGTGCAGGAGGGAGGGGCGCGCGGTGGGAGCAGGCAAGCCTGATGCAGTAGCCCTGAGTAATCAACCTAACACATCTCCTTCTCTTGAGGAAAACAAAACTAATTAGAAGGAAAACATAAATAGCAGGTGTAATACATGTATAACTATTCACAAATAAAATCCTTGTATTTGCTGGGTTTGACCACGCTGCGCCCACATCTACTTGTGGTGGCCTCCTCTTCCAAATTGTTTTTCTCTAGCCCCAGTTCTTGGTTTGGATCCCGACTGTCACTAGCCTCCAAGGAACCACTTGTGGCACTGGTAACAGGATAACACTTTTCTCCGCTATGTTCAACAGTCTCCTGTCCCTCCTCAATGCTTGTGTCACTACCATTTCCAATGGATGCCTCAGATGCGCTAGTGCTCAGTTCTCTGTTTACTCCTATAGTTTCGATGACCTCACATCTCTGTCTGTTACCACCATTTTGTTTTAGATGTTGTTGTATTATGTAATCACCATCTTCCTCCGAATCTGATGAATCTAGTTGTATCCAGTCCTGCTTGTCATGTCTACTGCGGCCCACATCCGTACACCTTTGTTCTTTTTCAGATATGTCTCTTTTTCCATTCTCCTTCCTTTTACAAACAGACAATGCGGATGCATGCCATACTCTTCCATCACTGAGGAGCGCCGAGTTGCAAAACACTTTTTCCACAAGTAATGGATTAGAGAACCTACTTTGTCCTTTCACCACATTTCCGCTCCTTCTTACTCTTACTTTGTCGCCTTCCTCCAGGTTGATTTCTTTGCAGTTATTTTTGCTGTCAAATTTTCTTTTACACTGGTCTTTTGCCTCTTGTATTCTCCTCCTCACTGTTTCTACAGACCACTCTGATTTCCTTGCACTTTTGAGCCACCCAATATTGTCTTTAGATACGGGAGTTCTGCCTCTCATAATCTCAAATGGGCTTACCATGGTTTGTTCCCCTGGAGTTATCTTGTAACCCCATACCATTTTGTCCAATTCTTTCCTCCAGCACTTCCCATTGTTGTTTGCCAACTGAATGATGCCTTTTATTACTCTATTAAATCTCTCTATGGCTCCATTGCCTGCAGGGTGGTATACGCTTGTAGTTTTGTGTTTAGTGCCTTTTCTGTCCATGAACCTTTTGAATATGTCAGAAGTGAACTGACTTCCATTGTCACTGACAATAGTGTTTGGTATACCTTCTCTATTAAAAATTCTGTCCATGAATGTGACAATGTCAGTTGCATCCACCTTCCTACAAACCTTAATTTCTGGCCATTTTGAGAAGTGATCAACTAAGACCAATACATACACCTGTTCCTCTTGCCATCTTATAGGACCCATAATATCAATCCCCACTCTCTCCCACGCCATGTTTGGACACTTTAATGGCTGGAGTGGAGGTCTTAGGGTCGTTTGGCTTTTATCTGAATTCTCACATGGTATGCAGTCTCTTACTGCTCTTTCAATTTGAATGTCGCACCCAGGCCACCAATACCAGCTCTTAATTCTTTGTTTTGTTTTATTTCTGCCTCGAGTAACTTATTTATCTCGGATCTCACCTCCTCCCTTAGTGCCAATGGAATTTGTCTCACTTTATTCAAACAAGGTACTGCACCTTCCTTGAGTTTGATTACATGTTGGAACCCTTTAAGTTTACCTATTTTCCCATTAAATACTTTAGGGAACTTGTTAATTAATTCACATTCCTCCTGTTGTGTTATCAGAACGGGTTCAATACTGTTAGGGTTGAGTGTTATCCCAAGTTTGCCTTGGTCCTTCCAACCAAGCACAGATGGGCCTGTGACAGCTACATACAATTTGCTGCTAGTTTCCCTTTCCTTAAATGCAAATTTTAGTTCTTTGAAACCCATAAGTTCAATTGGTTCACCCGTGAATGTCTTAAGGGTGAAATCAGGTTTTTCCAATTGCCTCCCTACTTTTCCTCTGAATTTCTCTTTCCAAACCTCTCGGTTAACTATCGTGCATGGTGAACCAGAGTCAGCGACTATATTGATAGTCACACCTCCAATTTCCACCAAGCATGTTGGTTTCTTCTTCTTGCTCTTCTCCTCATCCTCCTTAGCCGTCTCCTCATTTACATTTAGCATACATAAGTTGTACTCCGAGTCATCCGAGGATTCTTGTTCGAATTCCTCATCTTCTTCATCTTCTACGAATTTCACTTTCTCTTTTATTTTCCTTTTGCATGACCTCTGGAAATGACCAATTATTCCACACTGGGTACATTTATTGTTCCTGGCTGGGCATTTCCAGTCATTGGCCAAATGTTTTCCGCTACCACATCTGTAACACCTTAACTGTTCATAGGATCCAGCATGTCCTTTGAATTTAGGTGTCTCCTTCCCTTTATTTTTTGAATATGTCTTTCTGCCACTTATTTTTGCCACTACATTAGTTTCCTCATTTTTATTTTTTCCTTCGTTGATAACCTCCTTCGCACATCTACCAGTCAACTCCGCTTTCTTTACAATGTCAATAACCTGTTGAAGAGGTTTCTCCCCTTTAGCCCATAAGGCGTCTTGTATGTTTGAATTTGCGGCACACATCACAATCTGATCCCTTATGAAGTCATCATGCATATTTTCAAACTTGCATGAAAGTGCCAAGTTCTTTAGTGCCGACACGTAATCACCAATACTTTCCTCTTTTCCTTGTTTCCTTCTGTAGAACTTATACCTGTGCACCGCTACACATACTGTAGGTTTATAGTATCCATCTAAGTCCTCCATTGCCTCATCATATACTTTCCTCTCTCCTTCTGCTCTCGCTTTTTTAGTAATATTGTTGTACACCGTTAATCCACCTGCACCCAAACAATGTAACAATATTTTTTTCTTTTCCTCTTGTTTAAGTTCTTCATCCTCTTTGTCAAATGTGGAAATGTAATTGCAAAAATATTCCTTCCACTCTTCCCACTTCACAATAGGTACCTCAGTACCCTTCAAAAATGCTTCTGGTGGTTGCAAGTTATATAAATTGCCTGAAGCCATACTTCAACCTCTCTTATTATTTTTTTCACTGTGTGTTCCCTTTTATATGGTTGCTATTTTTTCCTTTCCTCGTTAAAAAAAAAAAATCCTTAATGTTTCATATGTTTTACTCCAGAAGCTTTAATATTAAGGAGATAAAATTTTCCTTTTTTTCCTTCTTTAAATCTAAATATTTATTGTCTCAGTTACCTCCTTTAATCTCACCTGCCAATGTTTCATCCGACCGTAGAATTTTAATTCTGCACGATTTCCTTTTAAAGTCTATTGTTGCCCCCAATTGCCGTAGTGTTAACGAGCTCCTCTGTAGATACGAAGGTTCCGCTTTGTTTACACTTGCATTTCCTCAAAGATGGTGGGACGCAACTCGCTTACATCACTACGCAAATAAACTGGTGCGTATACTTCACTTCCTGGAACTCCAGCAGTTCTGCTCACGTCACGGCGTTCTAACAGCAACGCCTTCGTTATGAGGTGAATTTCGCACGACGTCAATTTCCTTTGAATTTAATATTTCTTTCTCCTACCACACAGCGATGTACGATCCTTTGCGGGAGTCAGTTAGCTGCACAACCAGCGGTGAGTAAAAAGTCTCTTTTCACTTTTCCTCGTTTCTTCTCGCACATTCGTCTTCTTTGTATAATTTTTCTCCGTTCGTGGGTGTCTCTTTCCGCCGTAATTATGTTTCTTCCTTCGCTTGTGTGGCTGTAATTACTCCGTTGCCCCTTCGATCGTTCCCTCTTATAGTCTCAATTACTTTTTATTTTTTTCTTTGGCTTAATAATTTTCACACTTGCCAGCACTCAACGCGTATCTTGAAACGCTCTGCACAAGGTCCTTACTCACGTTTTTGTAAAGTTCCTTTACAGCTTAAAACTTTTTACTTGTCCTCCTTCAAATTATATTAATATTTGTTCCTTAAATTTTCCAAGTTCATCTTCATGTGGGTTCACATGTGCGTCGTCCAGCCATAACTCGTTGCCAAATTGTAAAGATGAGGCGTCAGAGGATTTACTTGTAAGTAGTTTATTTCTCTACAGGACGACACACTCAACAGGAGGCCTAGTGCATAACTGACAAATCACCATCCTACCAACTGTCTAAACTGTCACCCTAGAATGTCCAGCTGTCAACATTCCAGACGGTGACTTCCGCGTGCAGGAGGGAGGGGCGCGCGGTGGGAGCAGGCAAGCCTGATGCAGTAGCCCTGAGTAATCAACCTAACATCCTTGCTCCCTGCCTCCTCTGCTTCTCTGGAGGATATACCGAGTGAAAGGATTTTCCAACTATCTACCCTACCCTGGAATGGGAAGCGTCTTCCCTGTTGCTTTTAGAGAGTGCCACCATGCCCTGTTGCTTTGCGAGAATGCTACTGTCTTGGATCCTCCGTTCTTGCTTGTGCCTCGAGAGCATTTGTTTGGTTTGGCTCTGCCCATGCATTTCCAACTTGAGTGGAGTGTAGATGGACCAATCGTGTGTTTTTGAGAATTTGCGAGCCCTTCCTTTTAGTGGTATTTGGCATTTGTGTTTTTTTGTTTTTTTTACTGTGCTGCAGTGTCTTGTCTCCCTAATGGCAAGTGGTGACAGTTAAGCTGTTTATTCATTTAAATTTCTGCTCGTGCACCTTACCGTCCTTTTGGTGCCGCGTGCAGCAACAGAATCCCTGATGACGTTCTTACCGCTGCCGAGGAATGCCTGCATGCACTAATTCGCAGTGTTCTTCTCCCGGTCAACTCAGCGATAACGTTCCTGCTTCTTGGATGTTCGTTCCTTCTGAGAGATCCTCCACTGCACAAACATGCCTTGAGCCATCCGGCTCCGCATCAGAAAACGTGCCGCCATCTTGGGCTTGGCAACTTCATCCTACCATTGCTGCAATGCTTTCTATTGTGTTTCTGCCTTTTCACTGCCAACCATGTTCTGACAACCACGTTTTTTTTTCTCCTGCGCAGTTTTCTTCACTTGGACTGCTCGTTTGTGTTCTGGGAGCTACGTTTTCAAAGAATTCTGACAAACTTCGTTCTGGCAACACTTCATTTAAAAATGGGTAATCTTCAAATTAAAGGTATTGCTGGGTTTTCTGCTTTCCTGCCACGTCTACAGGTACTGCTGTGTTTTCTGACTTCCTGCCACATGTATTTAAGCAACTTGCCTTGTTTTAAAGCCACTATGGAACTTCCTTTTTTTCCTTGGATTTTTCTGTGTCTGCGCACTCGTGTCAACAATGTGGTGTGTGCTGGTCTCACTTGGCAACTCACACAGTTTGTACAGAGCTACATATGTTTCATGAGAACTTTAATATATATATTTTTTTAATAGTAATCTGAACTTCTCTTACCTGCTGTCTTTGGGAATGTAATTTATTCAGGTGAGAGTTCGCTCACCAGTGTTCCAGAGTGTGTTACTGAAATCTTAGGTCCTATGTGATATACATTTTGATGTACTATGCTTACTTATATCCTAATGTTTTAATGCTTTATTCTTGCTTCCCTAAGGTACTTGTACTTATTTTTCCTGGTATGTGTATGAATTTGATTATAAATTAATGTTAATTATTGTTTTCCACTCTTACGTGGTTATGGTGCTGAGTATGCGCGTCTGCATGAGTCAGATTCTGCTTTTCAGTTATGCATTCATTTACCTTATTTGCAATTTTGTTCCTTATGTGCTTTTACATTAGTCCTGTGTGAAGTCCCTTTCACACATCATAACCTAATTTGTATGTTTGGGTGGAGGTTACGTTGGTGATCGGAGTGATCTCATTTACTTGATGCGCTTTTACTTACATGGTTTACAGGTTACTGCTTGCTAGCATGTTCATTACTCCCTTGCACTTCAAGGTTTCCTTGCTTGTTTGAGTTTTGTAGTGAGTGCACTGTACATGTGTTCTGTGTGGACTGTAATTTCCACACATCACAACACAATCTTCGGTTTGGGTGGAGTTTCTGATTGCTTTCCTCAGGTTCAGTGTGGAGTGCCCTTCCCACAACTCACAACCCAATCTTCGGTTTGGGTGGAGTTTCTGATTGCATTTCTTCAGGTTCAGTGTGGAGTTCCCTTTCCACACCTCACAACCCAGTGGTCTGTTTGGGTGGAGTGTATGCTTGCTTTTCTTTTGGAACTTAATTCTCTGTTATCTAGGTGATGTTTCCTGTTGCACCTTTTAGTCTGGACCCTTCCTACCTCTTGATGGCCTGGCCAGCCTTCTTGTTTGGTTTTTAGGGTTTTGTTTGTGCTTTGCTGGCATGGTAGTGCATGTGTTGCTTTGGCTTGGTTTTAAGGGAGTGTGGATTTTGTTTTGTTTGTATGAGAAAGGGAGAAGTGGTGAGTGTTATAATTGCTGGATTGCGTAATCATTTACTTCTTCCAATTATTTATCTTTTTACTATTTTGTATATATGTATTTCGCCATCTACATGTATTGCATGTTGCCCCTTTCCTGCATGTAATTATTATTGCCATCTTGTACATGCATCTATTTATTGTTATTCTTTTGCTGTTGTTTTGTATTGATATTAAGAAAGGGAGATGTGTTGCACCTGCTGCTCAGCCTGTGTGTCTGTAGAGTGGAATGTTGGTGTGAGAGCTGGTTATGGAATGTTGAATGAGAGAGAGTGTCAGTTGGAGTAAGGGCTGAGCAGCAGGGAGGCTGTTCCTGGTGAGGCTCTTCTCTATAACATCTTACTTGGAATAAATCAACTTAAAGAAACCACCTGGACTAGACTACTTCATTCCAACACAGTACTGCATAGAAAACAAGAAGAGTTACATTATGTTATGTCATGTGTTATGTGTTTTTGTAAAGTGCTTGTATGCCCACAAGGCCGTTGTGGCACTAACTGAGACAAGGTGAATGGATGAATTAGATAGTTAGAGTCTTACAAAAAGCCAGGTTTTGAGGGCCTTCCTAAAGGGCAAAAGGTTAGGTTGGATTTTAATATGCAAGGAGAGATTGCTCCAGGCCTTTGAGGCTCCTAGCACAAACGTCTTCCTCCCCAGTTGGCAGGTTTAAATCTAGGGACTGAAACAAGTTTGGCTGATGCTGATCTAAGAAAACGAATTGGTGAGGACCAAGTAGGACCCAGTAATGCACTTCTTCAGAAAGTCAGGGCAATTCCATGCAGAGCTTTGATTACAATACACAAGTCTTTGAATGTAATCCTCTATCTCACCGGAATCCAGTGAATCCAGTGAAGCTGGTCAATGAATTGGGGCACTGATTGGCGTTTAGGAATTTTGCATTGAAATTACGCTGCCGCATTCTGTAGTGTAGTGTACATTACATTTCAGAGCACCTATTATAGTGTGTGACTCAGTCCTGCAGGAACATCTCGGCGCTTAGTACACCGGGCAAAGAATCAACATTGTCAAGCTACATTGAACAGCCAGACATTTAACATCTTTTTGAATTTAGCCTGCTCCTCACATGAGCGGATTGGAAGGGGCAGTTTAATTTAGTAAAATGAAGCCAGATAAGAAAACGATCTACCACTTTGTCGAGCTGTGCAGATTCGTGGGAACTTTAGATAGCCCATACATGAAGATCTCGGTAGTCTGGAGAGCTGGTAAAAATGAAGGGCTTCATTTACAATCTTTTGACATAGGGCAGTGCCACAAGTCTTCCTGCTCAGCTGCCCTACATCAAAAGAAAAGGAGAGTGATGCACCGTATCTATCCGACATGGTGCATTCCTGTCCATTCCCTTTATGCTGGCACTCAAATGGCTGCCATGCGCCAATACAGGCACCCTTGTGCCATGGTGCAAGGGTGTCTATATTTTAAGGGTGATTGTTTTTGTGCTGGAAGGGGCACCTTCCTGCACAAAAACAATCAATGGAGGCGATTTCCTCTTTCATTGTGTGCTTCAGCACACATAGAAAGAGGAAATAAACTAGAAAAAGTAATGTTATTTCTCCTCATTGCTCCTCCCCTACACCACCCCTAGTGAGGTGTAGGCTTTTGATGCATTCAATGTCATAAATCTGGGAATGTGTCAAATGCCATAGTGTTACGTGGGAACATCCACTACAACACCCATGGCACACCTCCCTATCACAAGGTGAGCCAAGTCAGCAACTTGAGCTGCGTTCTCTCAGTCCATATATACATGGCCATGAAAAGTTATGTAGGGTGGCCTTGTAGATATGGCCCTGCAGTGTGCAGTGTCGGACCGTCACTAAAGGTGACATTCTGGCAGAGCAGGGGCCATGTAAATGAGGCACGAAGTTTGGAATGTAAATAGGTACGCACAACTTTGTTTATGGCCTTCTGGGTCAGTCAACATATCTTGAAAATTATCTGTTTTCTATTGGGCAGCCAGTGAATTTCCCTTAGAATTGGGGTGGCAGACGAGCAATGGGGGAAGTTACAGATTAACCACGCCACTGGGTTTTGCACGACCTGACGTTTGGCAAACAAGATGTTGTTGGCCGCCCCTAGTAGTTTATTACTGTAATTGAGAAGACTAGTGATAAGGGCCTGGACTAGAGTCTTTCTGTATCTGGGAGGGAGCCATGGCAAAGTTTTGCTCAAGAGTTGTATGGTGGCATAACAAGTACTGTGGGTAGATTCGACCTGAGATTTAATCAAGAGAGTTTGGTCAAACTTAATACCCAGGTTTTCAGACAGCCGCCAGTCGGCTAACCAGATTTCCTGTGCCATGCCAAAAGAGCAATCTCCTTTTTATCTCCATTTAACTAGAGACAGTTTTTAGCCACCCAAGCCACAATCTCTCTCATACAGTGAGTGAACTGGGATTGGGATGAATTAATTGGTTATCATCCATGTACGATATGGTCTCAAATCCATATGCTCTTACTATCTGTGCCGGGGCACTACATACATGTTAAACAATGTAGGGTTCAGACAGAAAACCTATGGTACATATATATTAATTATCATAGTTCTAGATTGGAAGGAGTCTAAACAGATATTCTGGGTTCGGTTATCAAGAAAATCTCTCACCCAAAGCAATTCACTGCCGCAAATCCCTACCTCATGTAATCTATTAGTAAGGAGGGTATGAGAGACCGTATCAAAGGTCACTGACAGGTCAAGCAATACCAGCATAATCAGGTTCCCAGTATACAAAGATAATCTGATGGTGTCAGAGACTGCCACTAGTGCGATCTCCTTGCTATATGATGCTCTAAACCCAGACTGTGAAGTATCTCGAATTTTGTTTTCTTTTAGAATGACAGTCAGTTTAGAGTTAACATAGCTCTCTAAAATTTCAGCAAGTAATGGTAACAAGGAGACCTGTCAGAAATTAGAGAGATTCTCAGGATTGGCAATAGACCTCTTGAGAATGGGCTAAACTTGGGCACACTTCCATTTCATCTGAGGTTTAGCTAAGTGTGAGAAAGTGCCTCTTTTGACATGGTTAGCCCCCACGTTTTGCTTGGAAATTGATGTCGTTTTAATTGTAGTGCACAGGGTCCCTGTCAACCAGGTCCCCTGTGCCAGTGATTCTTCCCTAAAACATACCCCCATTTGGTACTTCTACCCCCTGTAAGTCCCTAGTAAGTGGTACCCTGGATACCTAGGGCCTGGGAGATGAAGAGGATCTCCTGGGACCCCCTTACTAGGACCATGCCACTGCTCTTGTGAGGTGAAAAATGACAAAGTTGACATGGCACCCTGCCTGGGTGCCATGCTAACCAGCACTGTCTGTAGGTGAAGCTAAGTCACCCCTCTAGCAGGCCTTGTAGCCCTAAGGCAGGGTGCACTATTCCACAGGTGAGGGCATATCTGCATGAGTAGATATGCCCCTACGGTACTTAAGTCCATTCTTAACTATTATAAGTGCCTGGGAAGCCATAACGAATACTTGAGCTGGGAACTCAACAACTTGAGGTCCCTAGCACCACAATGGCTTCACTGAAACCAGAAGTGTTTTATACCAAATAGCTCCTTGTAAGTGAGATTGAGATTAATTACAACATGTACTCACAGGGCATCTCAGAGGTGCCCCGTGAAAGCCTACTGACCCTGGTGTGGGCACTGGCTGGCTTTAGGCAGCCTGTCAGACACAGTCATATTTCTGGAGCCCTGGGTGAAGAGCATCTGCTCTCTGGGACCAGAAACAATGCACATCCTGGGCAGAGGTGTCAAACATCTTCCCACAGGAAGGGCCAGTGCTTGAAAGGGAAGGTTCGAAGGCCATCCGCCTTTGCAATGTGATCCTCAGTCTGGCCTGCTAGCAGCTGATGGCAGCACCCGGGTTAACACCCAGACTTTGGTGCGGAAAAAGCAGCGGGAAAACCTAGATGAATAGGAGATGTGCCCACCTCTGCCAACTTCACCGCTTAGGTGGGGGAGGCGAGGTGAAGCACATCTTTCAATCACCGCTATCTTGAATATGGGGAGATCCCTCCAATCAAGGCTAGATCATAGGAGGGAGTCATAATTAAGGGTGTAGGCACCCCAGGTAAGGTGCCCATTGGACCTACCTGTCACGCCCCTAAAATGCCCCAAAATGTACTATTAAGGTGGCTCCCCCATACCTGAAAACTAGATGTGCAAAAACCTAAGAAGAAAGAAAATGATGACTGCTTGGCCCCAGCTCTAACGGCCTGTCTCCAGCTTCGAAGAACCTGCGGCCAAAAGGCAACCTATCTTGCAGCCAGCAACCTCTGAAAATTCTGGGAGGACTTCTCCCTTTCAAAAAGACTACAATCTCCCGTGGACAGCAGCCCTGTCCAGAAGAAATCTACTACAAGGGTTCTGGATCCAGCTGGAACCGCTACTCCTGCCCACTCTGCACCCGACGCCCACAGCCCAGTCTGAGTGGCTCACCTGTACAGTGAGGTCTGCCCAGTAATCCTGAACTTGAGTCCAGCATTGGCTGACCTCTCCTGATCTCTGCGATGGCGCCTGCAGTGTGAATCCAGAGGCTCCCCCCTGACAAGGACCGGCTTTAGTAAGAAGACTCCAACGTCAAAAGGCACCTGTGCACCTGAAGCCCCTAGGCCTTGGTGAGCTAAACCAACGGTGCGTCTATACCTCCCTGCACCTCTACTTACCTCTGCTGCCATTGATCTGCCTCCTTCAGCCTCTGGTGCCATGCCTACCGTCAACAAAATCCTCATTGAAGAGCATTTGGCGCCCGACGCTGAATTTGCACCATGCACCCAGCCGCCCCTGTGCCACTGGGGGTGTATGTTTAGTAGTGCATTGTGGCCCTCCCAGTGATTGACCTAACCCCCAAAGCTTGGCCCCTGAAACCGATTTACCTACCTGCAAGGACTGTGGCTTTGAGCAACCCCCAGGCTACATTGAAACTCATTGGGTCGAACTCCGATTTTGACCTCTGCACCGACCTCCCCTGTCCACTGCTGGTGCAGTTTTGGTACTCATGTGACTCTGCCCCTTGATGACCTTTGGTCCCAAAGACTAGAACTGTAGGTGTGGTACCTGTTTAACCGCTATATTGTTTTCCCCATAGGATAACATTGAACTGTTCAGAAATGGCAGTGTGTTGACTTTTGAAACTGAAAAGTAATTTTATTTACAAACGTACTTACCCTATTGCGAAGATCTTACTCTTAATATAAAGTACAAACAAAGTTTATTTTTCAAAAATTGGTGTGGATCTCTTTTCTGAGTCGTGTGTCCATTATTGATCAATGTTGTGGAATTGATGTCTTACACTCCTCTGTGTTAGGTCTAAGGCTGCTCGCCCACACTACCACTAATAGAGCACTTGGTTTTACATTAAGCCCTGCATACTTTTGGGGAACCCCTAGACTCTGTGCACGGTATAATCACCTTGTGGCATACCATATACAAAGCCATCTTCCAACACTGAGCTTAAAGAGAGATTAAACAGTGTCATAATATCTGGTAAAATATTGATGCCAAGACGGTGAGTTATCCTAGGAGGACAAGGGTCTATGAAGGAGCTAGTTTTATCTGTAGATAAAATCCTCTGCACCTGTCTCAGGCAGCATAATTCAAAATTGCTCAAGGTATTATTGGTGTTAGGGGGGCATTGGTTAAAAGAATTACAATTTCTCCAATTCAATTCAATTTATATGGTTCCTATGAACCATAAAAGTGCATAGTGCAAAGACATTATAAATAAAAGCATGATAAATACTAGTCACAACTCATAGCAGTATAAATATATAGAACAATTGCAATCATGATACATTGTTTGTTAAAATGCCAAC
This sequence comes from Triturus cristatus, assembly GCF_964204655.1. Taxonomy (NCBI): domain Eukaryota; kingdom Metazoa; phylum Chordata; class Amphibia; order Caudata; family Salamandridae; genus Triturus; species Triturus cristatus. Next base: position 699,281,308 of record NC_140582.1, on the reverse strand, counting down.
ACAATACTGAGACAAAAACCAAAGGAACAAAAACCTCAAAAGAGTCTTTAAATGGGCTCATTAAGGGTCCGATATGTCACCTGGAGAGTGCACTACACTGGCTGAAAGAGTCCAATTTTAAAATAATAAAACCTAGATAGGTTTCACTATAATATCGCATTTCTTCCAATGTTTCTTACCCTTGTATGTTTTACTTGCCTTTGTTCACCAATATGTAATCAAAGCGCAGGATCAATTCTTAAAAACAATTATAATCATGATAAAAAATGGGCAGACACTATTAGGCATAAATACATCATTAAAATCCAGATAAGTAGTATAAATCAATAAAACAGCAATAAGCACTTCGATTAAATATTAGTTTGTGCCACAGACGAACTAGGCATTAATTCTTTTCATATGATTTTGCCTAATTCTCCATATAGCCAACAAGAAATGTGAAACTGTAAATATTATATAGTGGGTGGAATTGCACTTCAGGATTCTCAGGGCTTCTCGACATGTCCTGTACCGAATGTTACAACACAATAGTCAGATATGCAAATTCCTGGGGCCTTGGTATTCAGGAAAAAGAAATAGAACATGCTCTACTGTTTCATTTGCTGAGAGGCAAAGGGCACACTAGTGGGAAGAGGGTCTCAAATCAGCCCCCCACCTGGTTGCAAAAGAACAGAGGGTTTGAAAACCGTACCTGAACTGTAAATAGTTTTGTCACAGCCATTGGGTAAATATCATCCAGGAAGCACACTAGCCCGTAGCTATCCTTCCATTGGAGGAAGGCCAGAGTTAAAGCTCGTAATTGTGACTTATTATGTAAATGATTTAGCTCATATTGCCAATCAGCATTCGTAATTGGTTCTTGGATGTTTCACTGCACTCCGCAAGAGCATCCCAAAGTTGCCCAAGCCCAATGTTCGTGAATGTAACCCTGATATAGTTAGACCACAGGATTTCTTTTGCACCCGTACGACATAAAATCTCCTGCAACTCTGTCTAGTATGAAGCAAGCTTTGGGGTGTACCAGAGCCTCTTCCAGTATAACAGGAGCTTTAAGCCAACCACATCAATCAGGTTTTTTTGCCTTGTATCAAGCCTTAAGAGAAGCAACAGGGTACTAATAGGAAGCCGTGTCAGCACTAGCAAAAAAGATTTTCAACAAGCTCAAGTGAGGACACTTCCCTGTGCCCATAAAGCTCTGCTCCATAAAGAGCTGAGCCAAGTGCTTTATATTTAAAAACTTGTAGCGACGGGGAAATAGGTTTTGCAACTTTATGATACCCCCCCATAGCTTTTTCAAGCAATAGCCTGCTTCTAGTTATATGCGGGTCCCAGATAATGTGCTCATTTAAGGTTATTCCCAAATACTCAAATGTGCAAACACTCTCCCAATGGGACCCTCTGAGGACAAGGTAAGGCTGTGTGGTGCTACATGGATTGAGTACCATGAATTTAGTTTTGGAGATGTTTATGGTACAGAAAATGTCGAATCAATCCAGGTTCCTCATCAGGCCCATGGGGGACTTTGATATGAGCAACGTATCATCGGGGAAGGGAACTAGATCGAAGGCAGATATAAAATCTACAAATGCTATGTTTAGCCATCCTCGCCCCAGTAAAACAAATTTTCAATAAAGGAACTGAAAGCGGAGCCCCTGGTCCAGTGTGCTGATATGTTCTCTGAACCCCGCCTGCAGAGTTGTGAGGATCTGAGACACAAACATCCATTCTAGGAGCCCATTCAGAAGAACCCTTGCAAAAAAATTCTAGTACAATCAATTAGCCTAATAGGCCTATCATTAGCTGGAGTATTGCGGGCTCCCTTCTTAAAAATGGGATCTATCTCAGCTCCAAGCCATGTTATGGGTATTGACGCTCCTCACATCATGGCACTAGAGACCAAAGAAAAATAGGCCCCCACAAATCAGGTTTATCAAGGAAATAATCTCCTGCGACACTGTTCAAACCAGGGTCTTTCTGGGGGACAATTTTGTTAGTTGCTGCAATTATATCTTTGTCTGTAACAACTAGACATTCAGAGGAATCGCTTGTAGAGGCTTGTGTGGCCAAATCGGTGTTAGTCGCTAAAGTAACACTGCTGCAAGGAGTAAGGGATTCAGCAGCTGTTGGCAAGCCTGAATCTAGAGAGGAATGTCGCGGCACATCACGGCGGCCGCTAAGGAACACTGTGAACCCGTCGGCGTTGCCATAGACAGCGTCGCCGGGAAGGACCACACTTCCCATGAAGCACCGGGCACAGACGCGTGTGACGTCATCACGCTGCAAGAAGCCGATATGAGGGCTTCAAGGGCACCGAACGATGCTGTTGATTCCTTGAGACGATCCGATACAGACAAGCGCCAGGAGGGCTGGTAGGGGTGCCTGGAGCACCAATCCTTCTTTTACAATCTCCTGAGTTCATGTGCTTACCTTTCTTCTTGACCCGTGGGAATTGGTCGTGGTCACGAACTACGCCCTGTTGGACGAGCCGAATCTACTCTTGCGGGGCGTTCCAAGTGACGTGTTGAGACTGTGCTCATTACTATTGACTGTCGTTTTGCAGCGGCGTTGCCCACTGTGATAACTCCGCTCCCAAGCCCCGGGCGCTACACTACCCAGCGGCTGCTGGGAAAAACCCTCCGTTAAAACTCATTGTCTCTGCTTGACATTGTTAATCAAGGGGGGGAACATTGGCCTCATTGGGGTGGAGAACTTCTTATTTCTTTTGTGCAAAGCTTCACTTGTCCTTTGCCTGTGAGGTTAAGAGTGCTAGTAATGTTATGTCCTTTGTGTGCGCCACACGTCTTTGTGTGAAAACACTCCTATGTATGGATCAAGCCATTGTTGGTAAACCGTAACTCAGATGGCGCATGTCAAAAGGTTCATGTTCTGCATGTTGTGAAGTGTCACTGCGGTGGCTTGTTTTCTTTTGTATTTCACATCAGGGGAAAAGCGTAGCAGGTCCAGTTGGTCGCTCCGCTCCTCCTCCCCTCTTTTAACACCACCTATGAGCACATTGGTATGTGAGACCTAAGGTTCCGCTACAGTACTAGCTGAGAGAGATGTTGCAAACTGTTCCCTAACGTACATGTTCCTTTATAGGTGGCTAGGTGCTGCACTCTCCGCTGGTATTCCGGATCACGGATATCCACGCTGTTCTTTTCCTTTACAGGTATAGCGCAAGGCGTAGCATACAGTTACATATGGATATACATATATTGCAGTTTCCCTGTGATGTAGATTGAGTGGTGTATATTCATACTGCTTTTACACTCGTTACAGGTCTCCCTCCCCGCTGTCCCCTTCCTTTCCTTCCCTCACTTGATCACTCCAACGAGTCTGTTAGTTCACTCAGACCTTGGGGCTATCAAGGGGTGGAACCCATTTGAGCATCGTACGACTCCGAGGATTCAAGGCCCTGACAGAATCAACAGACCACGGATTGTTATCCTCCCAGTCGTACGGTGATATGGCCACCTTGGATGACGTAATGGCTGCTTTGGACCTGGTACAAGCCGAACTAGCGGCCTCCAGGGCCGAAACGTCAACCTTACAGGCTCAGGTAGACAGGATGGCTAGAAACCCATTTGACGCAGGGCTGTCTCATGTCTCTCATCCGGCCTCAGTGGTAGTAGAGGTCCCTACGCCCATACCATTAGCCACACCTGAAAGGTTTAACGGAGACACCAGTAAGGTTCAGGTGTTCCTCACACAAGTTCTGCTACATTTCACATGTAAGATAAAGGCATTCAACACCAACCATGCTAGAGTAGCCTTTTTGATATCATACCTAGCAGGGGATGCGGCCCAGTGGGCGGTGCCATTGGTAAAGAGGGATGATCCCTTACTGTACGATTGGGATTCCTTTCTCAAAGAATTCGAGAGAACTTTTAATCATAGGGCAGCCACTATCTTGGCCGATCAAGACCTATTGGAACTGAAGCAAGGTAACCGGGACCTGATCGCATACCTCAATGATTTCCGGAGACTGGTGACGGAAACAGAGTGGCCAGAGTCCAAACAGGTGGCTATCTTCCATCAGGGGCTTCGGGAGGACATGAAGGATGTCCTGGCCCAGATCAACCTCCAACCCACGACGTGTGAGGACCTCATAAGCCTGGTTCTAAGGCTGGATCACCACATGGGCGAGAGAAAGGGGGAGCATAAGAGAAGGGACAAGTACACCCCACGTGTGGACCACTATCGACCATCAGACCACAGGCAGGAGCCGAAACTGGAACCAATTGAGAGCGGAACAGTTTGTGAGCCCCTTACCATGGAGGAAAGAGACTATCGTCGTAAGAAAGGGTTGTGCATCTACTGTTGGAAGAAGGGTCACTTCATAAGAGAATGCCCGTCAAAGTCTATATAGCCAAGAACGGAGTCCAAAAAGGTGCCTGCGGATACGTCCGAATTCCCTACGGGAATCGACCAAGCTTGAAGACGGAGGAGGGGACGACTTCAAGCCATGTGCACATCCCTTCACTGGAAGGAAAAGCAATGAAAGAAAACCACCATTTCTTCGTGGAAATACATCTGTTGGTTCAAAACGAATGGCATTTGGTTCAGGCCATGTTAGACTCCGAAGCCACCGGTTGTTTTATGGACCAAGAGCAGGCTCGGTTGTTAGACCTACCGTTACACGAGAAGGAAACACCGGAAGCGGTATTTGTGGTGGATGGGAGGCGGTTGACTTCGGGACCCATTCGTCTCCAAACAGGAGCCCTGACGATGATACAAGGAAGAGACCACCAGGAGAACATGGTTTTCAACATTATCCAAGCTCCCCAATACGGCGTCATACTGGGACTTCCTTAGCTCAGAAAACATAACCCCCAGGTGGATTGGGAAGAACAAACCCTACGGTTCACCTCAGGTTACTGCAGGAATCATTGTAACCCACCACATACCAATTCGGCGAGGGCCTTGGCTTTCACACATCACGTCGCCACAGCCATAGAACACGATGTAACCCTACCAGAGGCATACCACGAATACATGGAGGTAATCAATGAGACCAAAGTGGAAGAGTTGCCCCCACATCATCCCTATGACTGCCAAATAGATTTGGTACCAGGGGCAGTTATAACAGCCGGGAGGGTATACGACCTCACTGAGCCTGAGAATGTCCACCTACGTGCCTACCTTGATAAACACTTGGCGTTGGGGTTCATACGTGTCTCCAAATCCCCTGCAGCCTCTCCGCTGTTTTTTATTCCTAAAGCTAACGGCGAGTTGTGCGCTTGTGTGGATTTTAGGGCTTTAAACGCCATCACTGTTAAAAACAGATATCCACTCCCGTTAATTAATGTATTACTAGAACAAGTTAAGAAGGCGGTGATTTACACGAGGCTGGATCTGAAAGGAGCCTATCACTTAGTCCGTATGCGGAGCGAGGACGAGTGGAAGACGGCGTTTAAGAGACGTTACGGGCTATATGAGTACCTGGTGATGCCGTACGGCTTGTGCAATGCCCCGGCAGCATTTCAATTTTTTGTCAACAATGTCCTGCGGGAGTACATTGACCACTTCGTGGTGGTATACATCGATGACATCTTGATCTATTCATCCAACCCTGAAGAACACGTAAAACACGTACGTACCATTCTACGGACATTGCAGGAACACCATTTGTACTGTAAGATCAGCAAATGTGAATTCAGCGTGTCGACGGTCGAATTCTTGGGGGTGAACCTGACTCCCTGGGGGCAGGAAATGTCCGAACGAAAGATCAAAGCCGTTAAGGAGTGGCCTACACCGAAGAACACCCGTGACATCCAATGTTTTCTTGGCTTTGCCAACTTCTATCGCAGTTATATCGACCATTTCTCAGACCTTGCGGCCCCCCTCACACGATTGCTGAGAAAGAAGGTCGTGTTTCAGTGGTCGGAGGAGGCTTAAACAGGGTTTGAAGCCTTGAAACACGCTTTTCCCTTAGCCCACGTTCTGCTGCATGCCGATCCTGACCGACCTTACATCGTTGAAACTGATGCTTCGGATTCGGCGGTGGGGGCGGTGCTCTCCCAACGTCATACAGTAACGGGTCAGTTGCACCCGGTGGCATATATGTCAAGAAAACTGAACCCGCGGAAATGAACTACACAATAGCCGAAAAGGAGCTACTCACCATAAAACAAGCATTTCTAGATTGGAGGCGCTTCCTGATGGGAGCCAAGCACATAGTGACCGTATTCACTGACCATCGCAACCTCCAATTTATGACCGCAGCCAGACATCTAACTCCGAGACAGCTGCGATGGATGCTGTTTTTTGCGAAGTTTAACTTCATAGTCACCTACCGACCAGGAACTGAAAACAAGAAAGCGGACGCTTTAACCCGCCAGGACTCTCTGTTGAGCACTGGAGAAACTCCCCAAAATGCCATAATCAAACCATAAAATATAATCAGTGCTACCTGCACTGATATGTTCCTGCAAAGTATCTCATGTGCCATTGGCAGCAGAAAGTGGAAGGAATGGTTACAGAAGAACAAGGACTGGAAGGTAACCAAGGGACTCCAAGTTCAGGGAAAGCAACTCCTGTTTCCTATCTGTTAACTGCGCAAACAGGTCTTTCGATGGTGCCACGTCTTGCCTTGTGCAGGACACAACGGCAAGGAAAAAACTCTGCATAGAGTGCTGCGCCAATTCTGGTGCCCCACTATCAATAAAGACATAACCTCCTGGGTTGCCGATTGTACAATATGCACCCAAATGAAACCCGCACATGGGCGCCAGGCAGGGCTTCTACAACCGCTTACAACTCTAGAACAACCTTGGGAACACATCTCACTTGACTTTGTGGTAGGGATGCCAGCTGATAAAGGACACACGATCATCTTGGTCGTGGTGGACTACTTGACCAAAATGGCACACTTCATTGCTTGTAAACAGATGTCCTCTGCTAGTATATTAGCTCAGCTATTACTAACCCACATAGTAAGGTTACACGAGATACCCAAGGTCATAATCTCCGACAGGGGGGGTCAGTTCACTGCAAAATTCTGGAAGACATGGTGTTCGGCACTGGGAATAGCAGCTCACACATCAACTAGCTTCCATCCACAAACAGATGGCCAGACAGAAAGGGTGAACCAAACCCTTAAACAGTACCTTAGATGCTATGCTGACACTTCCACAGAGGCCTGGGTAGAGAGACTCTGGTTAGCCGAAGTAGCATATAACAGCGCCACCCATAGAACAAAGTTAGCCCCCTTTTATTGCGCTTATGGGTACCATCCAGTGTTTACCCCCTTCTTACATCCAGTATGCGCAAAACAGGTGACTGAGGTGCAGGATAGAATCGACCATATGCAGGCCACCCTGAGAGCAGCACAGAAAAACATAAAAACCGCCAAGGTGTGGTACAAAGCCTATGTAGACAAAACCAGGCGCCCTGGGCCTGTGTACAAGGTAGGGGAGTACGTATGGCTCTCAACCAAAAATATAAGATAAAAAATATATAACATATTCAATCCTAGGTACATTGGGCCCTATAGAATTACCAAACTGATTAACCCTGTGGTGATTAAGTTGGCCTTACCCTTCACCCTGGGAATACACCCTGCTTTTCACGTGTCCCTTGTCAAACCAGCACGCAAACAAAACTATGGGAGGCCTCCACCACTTATGGTTAATCACGAGGCAGAATACGAAGTGTGGGGTATTGTTGACTCTAAAATATACCAGACAAGGCTCTGGTATTTGGTGGCATGTAAAGGGTAAGGAAATGAGGAGAACTCCTGGGAGCCGGCCACGGGGGTTCACGCTCCTCGGTACACCAAACTCTTTCATACAAAATACCCTTTGAAACCATGCCTCTGCCAGTGTTCATCGAGAGAGAGGGATGTACTGTCATGGCACATCATGGCGGCCGCTAAGGAACACTGCGAACCCGTCGGCGTTGCCATAGACACCGTCGCCGGGAAGGACCACACTTCCCATGAAGCACCGGGCACAGGCGCACGTGACGTCATCACGCTGCCGGAAGCCGATATGAGGGCTTCAAGGGCACCGAACGATGCCGTTGATTCCTTGAGACGATCCAATCCAGACGAGCGCCAGGAGGGCTGGGTGGGGTGCCTGGAGCACCAATCCTTCTTTTACAATCTCCTGAGTTCATGTGCTTACCTTTCTTCTTGACCCGTGGGAATTGGTCATGGTCACGAACTACGTCCTGTTGGACGAGCCGAATCGGCTCTTGCGGGGCGTTCCAAGTGACGTGTTGAGACTGTGCTCATTACTATTGACTGTCATTTTGCAGTGGCGGTGCCCACTGCGATAACTCCGCTCCCAAGCCCCGAGCGCTACAATACCCAGCGGCTGCTGGGAAAAACCCTCTGTTAAACCTCATTGTCTCTGCTTGACATTGTTAATCAAGGGGGGAACATTGGCATCATTGGGGTGGAGAACTTACTATTTTCTTTTGTGCAAAGCTTCACTTGTCCTTTGCCTGTGAGGTTAAGAGTGCTAGTAATGTTATGTCCTTTGTGTTCGCCAAACGTCTTCGTGTGACAACACTTCTATGTATGGATCAAGCCATTGTTGGTAAACCGTAACTCAGATGGTGCATGTCAAAAGGTTCATGTTCTGCATGTTGTGAAGTGTCACTGCGGTGGCTTGTTTTCTTTTGTATTTCACATGAGGGGAAAAGTGTAGCAGGTCCAGTTGGTCGCTCCGCTCCTCCTCCCCTGTTTTAACACCACCTATGAGCACATAGGTATGTGAGACCTAAGGTTCCGCTACAGTACTAGCCTAGAGAGATGTTGCAAACTGTTCCCTAACGTACATGTTCCTTTATAGGTGGCTAGGTGCTGCACTCTCCGCTGGTATTCCGGATCACGGATATCCGCGCTGTTCTTTTCCTTAACAGGTATAGCGCAAGGCGTAGCATACAGTTACATATGGATATACATATATTGCAGTTTCCCTGTGATGTAGATTGAGTGGTGTATATTCATAGTGCTTTTACTCTTGTTACAGGTCTCCCTCCCAGCTGTCCCCTTCCTTTCCTTCCCTCACTTGATCACTCCAACGAGTCTGTTAGTTCACTCAAACCTTGGGGCTATCAAGGGGTGGAACCCATTTGAGCATCGTACGACTCCGAGGATTCAAGGCCCTGACAAGGAATACAAGCTTGCAAAATGTGTGACTCAGGTTGCCATGGGAATATGATTTTTCAAACGAGGTATTACCATCCACTGATCCAGTAGCAATTATGTTCCAGAAAGACATGAGTCCCTCCTGCTTGACGCAACCAACATGTTGGTCCACTTCATCTAATCACATTCTCTCATGGCCTCTCTCATGCAGTCTCTATAATTTAATCAAGCCTATCTTATCATAGAATGGTCCTGCTCTGTTATGGCCACTGTTACTGCAAGTTTACTCCGCTGATTATACCACGTTGGGGATTTGAGCTTTCTGCTCGAGTGGCCGGATTCTACATGGAAGAATTCACGTAATTTACCAAACAATTGCAAATGTGAATCTGTGAGACATGCCCATTCTCCCGACTCTAAATGGAACTGATCTAAGAGTATCAAAAGATTGTCAATTCCTCCAGCAACACATCGGTGAATATTGCCAATGGCTTCTTCTGATGTTAGAATAGTACACCTGATGCAGCGTGGAATCCAAAATCCTCCCTTCGTCACAGACCAAGTTTCTCATAAACACATCCGTTCAATACATTCACTGGTGGGGCCCATAACACCAACATTCACACTTCACTGGTCTGTCTTTCTCAGGGATCATTGTTCCAAACACTGACATGAAAGGAATACCCTATAACCCATAGAGCGATAAGTTTACATAACTAGGCTTTAACATGTCCTATATCTAACATTCCAAATATCCCTTCCATGTGACGCGATGGATCTAAGTTAGTTGCGTGTTTAGGTGACCTTCTTATTTACTTTGAATTTTAACATTCCTCATAAATAAACAACACAACTCGTTAATAAATGATTAATATCAAGCTATAGCTCAATTAAATGAAAATCTGAAAGAAAATGTTATTCAAACCGCAAATTACCATATTTACCTATTCTGGCTAATTGTCGTCCTCTAAGTCAATCAGGTTGTCCTGCAGCACGCTACAGTCCCATAGATTAGGTTGAGACCATAAGCGCGTACCCGTCAATCTATGCCCATTTAATTGGAAAGTTCAGTTCATCAGGAAATTGGCCGCAATTCAGTTTGTCAAAGATTCAGGGAAACAGCTGTCCTGCAGCGTCACCATCCTCTCCGTCAGCATAAAGACAGGAAAACAAAGAGCTAGCCCCTAACCTCACTATTCTATCGTCTTTTATAATAAAATCACTGTCAGAAAGTAACAAATATTGGTTTTCGGCTTTTCTGATTGGAGGATTTAGGGTCATCCGTTGAAGTTCTCATGAAGTTTTGTCCATTAAATCATCACACTTGCTAGTTCCGGTTTTTAAAGACAGTCCATTGTTCCCAGGGTTCTGGCAGCTTTCCCAGGATGTTCTTGATGGGTACAGTCTGGCTAGGGTCAAGACGAGGCCACTGTTGCTGGTGTTGGCGCAGGCGCACTTCACCCAGAACCTCATGGAGTGTAGTCCGATACGTCAAGTGTAAGAGACGGCCATTTTGTAGCAGGCCCAAATGGTCAACTTAAGCTAAACAAACACAAAACGTAATTAATACATAGAAATGGCTAATAAATAGTTAAACCCTCACTAATTCCCCTATGTGTATGTAATTATCTAGCATGATAGCAACATTCAAAGCAATTATACTTACTATTTAATGCGACTTACAATTTACGTCACAAAAGCAACATTTAACATGCAATATTCTAATTTCTCTAATATTAGTTTTTCCAATCTTTTCCCAAACACCTTCAACCTCCAGTGGTGTAATTTCGTCATGCAATTCTGTAATGTTTCTAATGTGAATTTTCAGATCTTTACTTTCATCAGGAATGTAAGTACAACAGTGTTGAACTTTCAGCATTCCACAGACTCCACCCTCTTTTGCCAATAATATAACAGGGGCAAGTCGATTTTGCATTACCATAGCACGCATGGCAACCATTTCGGTGTTTACCAATAAGAATCCTCCAGCGGTGCTTGTTGACAAGCGATCCACTACAGTTGATAATTTTCTAATTTTGTTTGCATTCAGAGATATTCCCACTGCTGATATCAATGCTCCAAAAATGTCACCCACAATTTCTGTCCAAGTTTCTCCCTTACTACGTACTAAATGATTACCTAAACTATGTATACCATCTTCTCCTCTATCAATATGAAAGATTTTCGGGAAAACCAGGCCTACGTAACATGTGCCATACCAATGGTCTGGCAAACGATAATATGCCCTGTTCCCACAGATAAAATATAATCCAGGGAAAACTGGATCTCTTCCACCTTTAAATTCCCATCTACCCATGATTCGGTATGTATCATGGCACTCACTGTTACCTAAAAAGTAATTATCATATACAGTTTGATTCCTTCTTATACACAATTTCACTTTCTGAGGCCAATCTAAAGCCATAGTTGGACTAGCTTCACCTTTCAAGTGTTTTTCCATCTTTACATCCCAGACTGTTTTCTCCACCTTTCCTTCAGATGCCTTCCTTTGCATTTTCAGTCTCCTTTCTTCAACCATGTCTAAGAATGTCTTTTCCTCTTTCTTCAAACTGCAAGTCAAATTGTTTCTAAAAATGTATTCTAATGTTAGTTCTTTAGTGTCTAAGAAAAATTCACCTAACACCTTAGCATGTTTTACTTTGTTTAGTTTATTAATAGCAGGCACTTGCACAAAAATGTTATCTACATCTGAAAAATAATACTCTAATTTTCCCGTTTGATAAAATAAGCTAGCTATTACACTGCATGTTATTCCATATGTTGCTGGAAGGTGATGGTAAGTCACTCCTTCTGATACAGAGGTAGGTAACTGCATGCATACGTAGCAGTCCCTTACATCCATTGTCTTCACACATTCATACAATAGTTTAGAAAACAAATGGTTAGAAAAATCTGTTATAGACCTATCTTTATGTAAATAATTTTTATCCATTACTGTTGGTACTACTTTTGGAATTTTCCCTACATTAGTTTTATTCTTACTATGTCCTTCTAATGTATCTATAGTAACCTTAAAAGAAATCAGAAGAGCAAGTGTGCTCCACAGAAGCATCAATAATCCTGTACAACAACAACACATTTTACACCATCTTTGCATGAATGTACATCTACCTTTGCTACTATCTATGTTAGCAATCTTTGCTAAAATGGACCGTGTCTTTTGACTTAGCCTCTTCTACTTCACAACTAGTTTTCTAACCCAAGGCTCTAAGCACCTACTTGGTTCTACCAGTTTCTATCTGTGGACTTATTTTATTATTTCTTCATCAGCAGCTTTCTGGATCTATTCAGTTTGGCATCTCATCATTTTTCACTTTCCTCTCGTCATCCAAATACAGAATTTCCTGATTTTCCGTTTCTTCTTCCCCAATGTCAGACAAGAGATCTCTCAGGATTTCTGATTCTTCCTCTTCTTCAACCACTTTCAGCACAGTCTCCTCTGGATTTCCTTGACTATCTGCCTCTTCTCCTTTTTCAGGCAGAGCCACGTACGTCCATTCCGGTGACTTATACTTCTGGCTAGGTTTCCTTGTTCTTCTACCTTCTTTTTTCACAATCATTTTTTCTCCTTTCGATTTCTCCTGACTTGTCACTTCATTCACCTGTTCAGCCCTTGGTGAATTTACGCGTGTCAGCCGATATCTCAATTTCTTTATTTTATTTGGCCACACGTCGTCTTTTGCAGTTCTTTTCAACTTACTTCCTTTGTCGTTCTTTTCATTTCGCCAAGCTCTCTTTCTCAGAACTCGACCTTCAGGTATTTCATTTTCGCTTTCTTCAGACTCTGTCTCAACTTGCTTTTTCTTTTCAACAATTTCCTTTTTCACCACTTGTTTTGTTTTCCCTACTTCTGTCCCTCCTCGAGTCTCCGATATGCAATCTTCCTGCTGACTACTTGTCCCTTCACCTAACTGGATGTTGCAGTTCCCTACACCTCCTCGGGGGTCTTCCACAGAAATCTGTCCCTCTCTCCCTGTACCTGTCCCTTGTTCACTTAAATTGGTTATTTCAGGTGGAATTTCTCTCAATCTTTCATCTGGTACTTCCTTTTCACTAATTCCTTTTATTACTTCTTCATTGTTTTTTACTCTCTTCTTTCCATGTTCTTTTCTGGAACATTGCGTTCCTTGTTCGTTTTCAGAATCTGAACTGGTATCAGAAATCTGTAATCTTCTTCTCAGAGAGCTACTTCTGGGGACTAAGGTTAGACTTGATTCTGTTTCCCCCCTTTCAGAGTTTTCTCGTGTTTTTGACTCTCCGTCATCTGACTCAGTACTTGATTCTGATTCATCAAAATATTCTTTTTCTGTGCTGTCCACTGGCTTTGGAATTCTCAATGTATGACTTGCATGGATCCAGTTTTTCAATCCAGCACACTTCACAGCTGTTGTCGTGGTCAGAATGACTTGTCTTGGTTTTCCCACCTTGGAACCAAACAATTTCTTCTTCTGTGGACCTTTATCCTTACCCAGTCCCCTGGGCTCAAATCATGGGCTGGCTTCTGTTCAAGGGTGGTGGAATCCGCTCCAACCTGATGAAACACAGAATGAACTGCATCAGTCAGGCTTTTACAGTATTTCAACACCATGTCATCAGTTATAGTCATCAGCTTGTTGACTGGTATAAACACGTGCCGCATGGCGCGTCCCATGATTATTTCATGAAGGCTTAACCCTGTAGTTCTGTCTGGAATTGATCTAATAGTCATGAGTACCAGAGGCAAGACATCAGGCCATTTCATACCTGTGGCTAAACACATTTTCCCTATTCTATTTTTGATAGTACCATTCAGTTGTTCAACCACACCAGAAGCCTCTGGTCGATAGGCACAATGTAGTTTCTGTTGTACATTCAATGCTTCACAAATCAATTTTATGATCTCATTATGGAAATGTCCTCCTCGGTCTGATTCAATTGTCACTGGGAACCCAAATCTAGGGATGAATTCTCTCAAAAGTAGCTTTGCCACTGTCATCCCATCATTTCTTCTTGTTGGAAATGCTTCCACCCACCTGGAGAATAGGCAGACCATAACCAAAACATACCTCAATCTGTTACAGGGAGGCATCTCAATGAAACCCACTTGCATTCTGGTAAAAGGCCCTCCTTCTCGGCCTATTGTTCCTAGGCTCACTACTGTCTTCCTCCCAGGATTGTATTGCTGACATATTAGACATCTTTGACACAAACTTTCTGCTACAAGTCTGAACTTTGCATTGTACCAGGTTTGCTTAAATGACCTGATCATAGCGTCTATCCCTATGTGTCCCTGGCCATGATACATCCGTGCCATGGTAGACATCATGCTATCAGGCATAACTGGTCTTCCATCTCGATAAACGCACACATAATCCTTCTCTCTTGGTGCACATCCTGCTTTTATCCACTGTTTCATTTCCTCATCTCCTGCTTCTTCCTACAACTGTCTTACTTCTTCCCATGTTCCCACAATGTTAGTAAACATCAAGGAGCAAGAAAACGTTTCCCTTTCCTTAGCCCGATTGATAGAATTCTGATGGCGTGCACAATATTGTGCCACGTCATTGGCATACCTGTTCCCTGTGGTGATATAATCACCACCATGACTATGAGCAGCACATTTTACAACAGCCAATTGTCTAGGCAGCTGTATCGCCTCAAGCAACTTTCCAACCACTTCAGCATTCTTAATAGGAGTTCCATTCGAGGTTAAGAAACCTCTTTGTAGCCATAGTTGGCCAAATTCGTGGACAACCCCAAAGCCATACTGGCTGTCAGTTACCACAGTCACTCTCACACTTTTCCCAATCTTACATGCTCTAGTTAGGGCCACTAATTCTGCTACTTGGGCGGATTTTACTCCTTTCAGATAGGATGCTTGTAGTACTGCTGCGACTGTGCATACTGCATATGCTGCACTCAGCACTCCTTCATCTGTTCTCAAACAAGACCCATCAACAAACATCACAAAATCACTTTCTGGCAAAGGTACATCTTTTATATCTGGTCGTGGTTTTGTGCAAAAATCAAGTACATCCAAACAATCATGATCTGCTTGGTCTCTGACTTCCACGTTCTCAGCATCAGGCAACAATGTTGCAGGATTCACATTCAAACATCTCACAAGGCTCACATTAATTGCACCTAATATGACCTTTTCATACTTAGTCAGCCGACTATGTGTCATATATTGAGTACGACTCCTTGTTAAAAGGATCGCCACATCATGAGGTACAAACACTTTCAATGGATATCCCATCACAATTCCTTCACTCTGTTCCAAATTTCGACATGTAGCAGCTACTGTTTTCAAACACCCAGGTAAGGCTACAGGTACTGGGTCGAGCATTGATGAAAAATATGAAATTGGTCTCCTCATTTTTCCATGCTTCTGTATCAACACAGAAAGTGCACATCCATTTCTTTCGCTGCAATACAACTCAAATTCTTTTTCATAATCAGGCATACCTAATGCAGGCGCTTCACACAATCCATCTCTTAATCGTTTAAATGCTGCCAATTCTTCCTTGTTCAAATCAATGGGATCTTTCACATCACTTCTTGTCAATCGTACCAAAGGGTTTGCAATCAAAGAAAAATTGCTGATCCACTGACGACAATATCCCACCATTCCCAGAAACATTCTCACTTCTCTTTGGGTCATGGGAGCTCTCATTCCTTTTATGATTCTGATTCTGTCTACTGTTATTTTCCTCAATCCTTTCTCAATGTTATGCCCTAAGTACTGAACTTCCTTTTTGCAAAACTGTAATTTTGATGGAGACACCTTGAGTCCTCCGTCTGCCAAATGATTTAGCAATGCTATAGTGTCTACCTCACAGGCTTCACGTGTTTTTGACGCCACAAGAAGGTTGTCAATGTATTGAACTAACACTGAATTTTCAGGCATTTCTAGACTTTCCAAAGACCTTTTCAATAGCTGATTAAATATTGAGGGGCTTTCTGTATACCCCTGTGGAATTTGGCACCAAGCCAAAATACGCTCGCCAAAACGAAACGCAAAAATTTGCTGACTGTCACGGTGCAATGGAATAGAAAAGAAAGCATGGCATAGATCAATCACTGTATACCATTCTGCATCATGGGGAATCTGATATAAAATCACTGATGGATTTGGTACAATGGGACAACATGACACAGCAATTTTATTCAACTTTCTCAGATCTTGTACTATTCTGAATTTCCCATTAGGCTTTTTCAGTCCCATTATTGGTGAATTACATTGACTACTCATTATTTCTCTCAAAATCCCTTGCCTGATCATTTTCTCTACTACAGGAGTTACTCCTTCAATTATCTCAGGTGTCAATTTATATTGAGGGACATTTGGATAGCTTACTCCTTCCTTTACTGTTATTTTTACTGGATCTACATTTCTCTTTAATCCCACATCTTCTCCAGTGAAGTCCCAAACTTCCGCTTTTATGGACTGTTTTAATTCTTTGGGTAATTCATCAGGGTTAAATACAGCATAGGTTTCAATAACCTCGTTTTCCCTGTTAGCTATGGTCATTTTATACAGTACATCATCATCTGAGGTTTCAAATGCTATCCCATCCGGGGTACAAAATATAGTGCAATTCATTTTGCACAGCTAGTCTCTTCCTAATAAATTCACAGGACTGGTATCGCACACGACAAAGCGGTGCATTTCCGAAAATTTCCCTATGCTTACTTTCACTGGTTCTGTAAGGTAAGTTTTAATCTGTCTGTTGGATACACCAACTACTTGGATTGTTTCATCCGAGAGAGGAAGATTCTTAACATCAGCTGATCTAACAGTTGATCGAGTAGAACCAGTATCAACTAGGAAAGTAATATTTTCATCGTTAACCTTCCCATCTACAAAGGGGCCTGTCTGGTCTACTTCTAGAGTTGCGCCAAGTACGCACTCTTCTTCCTCCCTTCGGCACCGTCAATAGCTTTCTTCTGAGTCACTTACATCGCGTTGCAGCCAATACTGCGAGACAGCGCTAGCGCGTGGCAGCTTATTTACCTGTTCTTCATTGTAGAATCCCGATTCACTACTATACTTATGAGAGTTTCTGCTCTGTGGAAACGTCGGTTTTGGCACCTGATTCTGGGGAATAGCAACCTGCTGCTGTTGCTGCAGTTGACCACTCACCTCATTCTGCACCTGTGGATTCAATGATGGATTTTCATTGCTAGTACTTGGGGGAAATTTACACTCGGATTTCCAATGCCCTATCCTACCGCAATTATGGCATGGGAACTTCTTTTTAGCTTCTTCTATATTGCCCTTTCCTTTCCCAGGACCAAATTTCTGTCTTGTTCCTGTGTTATTCGCTTGTTCTACTAATTGAGCTTCCTGCCTTTCCTCTACCTTTACCTGTGCCCACATAACCTTTTCTTAAAATTTTCGCTGTTTTACCTCAATCTCATCACTAAAGTATTTAGCATGTCTCAATACTTCATCTATTTTCTTATTTTGCCAATCAACAGTATGTGGTTTTATCATTTCACTAATTTCTGGACGTAGACTATATACAAATCTGTATACAAAATGACTCAAATCCTTTTCACTCAGATTCTCATCTCCACTAAACTGTTTAAAAGCTAGTATTAGCCTTTCATAATATGCATGTACTGACACTTTACTTTCTTGATGCGTTCGGTCAATCTTTACCCAGTCTGTCGGTCAATCTTTACCCAGTCTGTCTCTTTAGGAGGTACCTTGTTTTTCAGAAATGCCATAACCTGTTCACATTTCTTCATTACCTCGGGGTCTGGAGCTCCTGTTTTTAGATCCCTAGGGTATTCTTGAGTTGGCCAATTTATCATAAGTTTGCACTCTGTCCATAAATCTGCTGGTACTATTATGTCAAATAGACTATTCAAATCAATCCATAGTACTTTAGACAATTTTACAAATCTGTCTACCCGCCTGTACCACTCGACGGGCTTTTCGCACAGTTGAGGGAAATCATTTGTAAAAGACAAAATATCCTGTCTTGTCCATGGGACATGCACGTATCCTCCTCCTGGAATCTCTCTCATGGGGCATTCTGTCACTACCTTTTCTTTTTCTCTTACAGGAAATGCTGAGAATGTCTTATCTGAGGCATCATCTCGTTTTCTATACACCTGCTTCTCCATTTATCCACATCTCCCCATTTTCTCATGAAGATAATTATTTCCTTAATCTGACCTATCCGTCCTGTGGTGTTCAAATTTTCAATGAAATCAATTCGATATGGTTTTTGCAAAGCTTCTACCTTTTCAATGTCTATTCCCATTTCATTTGCTACTTTACCTAACCTTTCATGTAGGTTCTTTGCTCTCCATGTCACGCTTTTGCACAAAAATAGTAATTCCTCATCCTGGTAAGTTTTTAATTTCTCTGTAGGGATAGTTCCTACTATTAACTCTTCTAATATCATTCGTAATTTGGCCACATCGATCGATTGGGATTCTTTATCTTCTCTCTGTAAGCTTCTCAACCATTCACTTAGTTCTTCTGTAGATGGTCCTACTGGTTTCTCTATGCTACCTTGTTCTGGATTCTTTTGTGGTTCTAATAATGATTCTACTGTCATTCTACTCTTTTCAGGAAAATTCTGACTTATGAATGGATTGTTTGAAACATTTGGTTCGATCATACTTATCGTCTGTCTCCATGGATTCTCATTTTGGCTCGATTTTTGCTGTTCAACCTGTTTATGGCTCTTGTAAGGAACTGTTAAACAATGTTCGCTATCTTTTTGTTTATCGAATATAGGCATTACTGGACCTGTCGTTACTGGAACAGTTACAGCTTCCAAATTTTTAGTCAATTCTCGTATTTTCTCTGTTAATTCTAAAGTGTTTTTTGCCAATTCCGCTGAATTTTCACCAATTCAATTTTATTTATTATGTTTTGGCACTCCGAAGAGGGCCACATAAACAAAATACACAAATACAAATACATATTCCCAAAGAATAAAATACCAATTACAACACTCTCCGCTGAAAAAGACAGACTACGACACAGACCTCCATATTTCATCAATAAATAGCTACAAAACCTTTAAAAAAGTTAAAAATATTGAAGTAAAACATTTCATTTGGAGGACTATATAAAGCCTGCAAAAAAGAGTTCATATCCAGGATACCCAATTGCAAACATGTAGATCTTAACCACTTTAAGCGAAGTGGACTCAATGCCGGACATATAAACAATACATGATTGCGATCCTGTGCAGACATATTACATAAGTTGCATAATGGAGAGGACCCATACCATTTTGCCAAAAGAGTATTAAGTGGCAATAGATACTGCCTCAAGAGGAACCAAAATCTCCGAATACCATGAGGTAAATTCCAAATGACGTAGGGTTGGACAAACTTCCTTAGGTATGTATTAGTCAGAAGAACACCTCCCTTCTTAGCTACCATGGACTTTTTGTCCAACATAAAGCAAAGAGTCCAGGAAGCCTGTTTCAGAAGAGATTTTAGCTGGGAGGGAGAGATAACAAAAATAGTGCTCTCATCTAATTCAAGAAGAGCCACAGCCTTTCTGAAATTTTTAACAATTTGAGAGTACTCTCTAAAACTTCCCAACAATTCCCCCTTGAGAAGGGATCTCAGAGACCCCATTTCACTTCTAGCGAGGCTGGCAACCCATCGTACTAAGGCAGATAGGCCCTGCACCCAACTGCTACGGAGACCAAACTCAAGTCTGCAGGAAGCTACAGAACAAGCAGAATTAAGAGAGGTTATAGACCTTAATAATTTTCCTTCGACCGTCTGTAGAAAACCCCAATGCTTTAGATCGACCACTTCTATTCCATACAGGAGGGTTGATGGAATTTTTGCCCTATAAACCTCGAGTAAACAAGCAAAGTGTCTTCTCCCTGTGGCGGAATAAAGAGCACTCAAACTTTTACCTTGGGACAGGGCTTTACGAGAATTGTTATCGATATGAGGTTTCTCACTCAGGTTTGCAGAAATTATTTTTCCTAAAAAGGTATATGTTTTAACCACCTCCAATTTCTGACCACCGACTGACCAGCCAAAATTCTCAGATTTAGATTTTTTCCTCCCTGTAATGCACATAATTTTACTTTTTGTGGCATTTATCCTCATGAAGTGGGTCTCTGCAAAATGGTGTAAAGCCTGCAGACGATTAGCTAAACCTTTAGGAGTTAAATCAAGGATAAGAATATCGTCTGCATATAAAAGGCAGGAAATAGAAGAGCCCCCCACTACCGGGGCTATGCCAACACAAGATGCAAGCGAAGCTGGAAGCTCAGCAATATACAGGGAGAACAGTAGTGGTGCCAGAAGACAACCCTGTTTTAATCCATTAATAGATGGTATAGCCCGTGATAAGCCCCTTTCTCCACCCTGTAGCACTCGACACCAAGTGTCTGTATGTAAGGATCGAACTAAATCTAATAGAGGTGGGGGCATACCCAAAACTGCTAACTTTCTCCACAGCAAAAGGCGATCTACTTTGTCGAATGCTGTGGAGAAATCAATAAAAGCCGCATACACTCCTCCTCCCCGAACTCTTACATATTTATCCAAAATAACCTGCAGGGCTGTAAGGTTATCCAAAGTGCCATGCCCCTTACGGAAACCAGTTTGTTCGAGGGGTAGTATCTGATTCACCTCAACCCAATCAGTAATTCGAGATAGGAGACATTTGGAAAAAACTTTTCCAATAGCATCAAGGAGGGCTATCTGGCGATAGTTCATTGGCTTATCCCTATCGCCTTTCTTGAATAAAGGAACCAAAATGCTCCCTTTCCAAGAAGAAGGTACAGTTTTACTAAGGAAGCACGCTCTAAATAAAGGAAAAAGTATCTTGCTCCATAAAATAGGGTCTAACTTCAATATCGAGATAGGAAGTTCGTCAGGCCCCATTGCTCCAGAGGAACGCATATCTTTAATAGCCATTTCAATGGTTTTCTCTGAAGGAACTTCAATGGAAAACTCAACGTCTCTAATGGCTCTAATGGGCCGCTCACTTTCCAACACTACGCCGTTCCCAGCATATAGGCTGGAAATAAAGGAGATCCATGACGATTCAGCAATCGGAATAGGGAGAGGACTAACTCTGACTCCACAACCCTCTCCAATAAGGGACCAAAATTGTCTGACTTTGCCATGAGCGACAGCCTCCCGTAAACTTATCCAAAGGGAGTCCTCTTTTTCAAGTTTCTTCCTAATTCTACTTCTCCTTCTTTTTAACAAATATATTTTGTTTTTTATTTCAATGGATCTGCACAGGAATTGCTCCCGCACTAATCTATTTATTCCCTTATTTAAAGGGATAATTGAACTAGGAACATGGATCCTTTTTACGGAAGAAGTGGAATTTTCACCATTTATTCTATTCTCTGACTTCTTTTCTACCTCTCTAATGGAGTTACTCTTCTCTAAGTCTGGCGACATTGGCTCTGTCTTAATAATTCGTAATGTTTCTCTCATTGGGGCACTTGGTGTTAATATTTCTGGTTCTGGTCGATACGGTGGTGGATTTTTATAAAACATGTCATCAAGAACATCATCCTCTGATTCACTCACTCCATACCCTCTTGATTCTACATTATGTCTTTTCTCTGTACATTTTCGTCCTCCATTATCCTCTGCAGTTTGAACAGGAAACAAACCTTCAGTCATACTAGCATTCCGCCACCTTCTCATCCGATCATCATGATTTTCATGTCCATACTGTCTACCAAACATGTACCTATACCTTCCGCCACTCTGTCTCTCTCGCTCATGCATCTCATCTTCCCACTCTGTCAATTCCTCAAATTGCGTCGGTCTAGGTCTTGGTTCGAAATTCATCATTTTCTCTCTCAAGTTTCTCAAAACTGCCAAATTGAATGAACCATGTTCCGGAAATGCCAAAACTCCATCCTTTTCTGTGTATTTTACCCAATTGTCTAACCAAATACAAGTATGATATCCATATTTCGCAACCATAAAGGATGCAGGGGTTTTCGGTGGAGGAAGTAACTGTCCTTACCTTGTCACAATTAGTTTATCCTTTTAAACCACCTTTTAATTTTACCAAACCAAGACTTTTTCGCCTTATCCGGTGGATCGTAATACATTTTCCTGTCTTCCGTGTATCGCTAGTCTCTCCTTACAACTGTACTGTTATTCTGTCCAATCGTAGCACGACTCGCACTAACGCACCAATCCGGAGTGTCTACGTCACCTCTGTCATTCTCCAATCGCAGCGCGGCGTACACTAACGCACCAATCGGGAGCGTCTACGTCACTCTGTAATTCTCCAGTCCCAGCGCGGCATACACTAACGCACCAATCAGGAGCGTCTACGTCTCTAGCTAACTGGCCAATCCCAGCGCGGTCTTTCTGATGTCAACAGCCGCTGCTCCTGCTCCTGCTTCTACTGACCCCTCCTTTACAAAAAATTCTTCCGGTAAGTCTTCCAAACTTTTCAAATTTGCAATTCTGTTAGTAACTACATAAAAACACCACCATTGTCCGCTTCGCTAACCATAGAATAGTAAAAGACCTTTTTCACAAGAATTCCGTCTTTCCCGAGAGCAGCGCTTACCTCTGCCCTACTACGGAATCGTTACTTCCGTTGATAAAGTAGCACATCCCTCTACCTTACCCTTCTAGCACGCATTAGCTAACCGCTTCTCTAGAATTAAGACACCTAGTTGGAGACCCAATGCTCCTGAGAAATAAAACGAGAGTTTTGCAATTAACCAGAATGCCTTTTCATTCACGCACTTTCACACGGGAAAAAAGTAGCACAATCACACAGAATTCTGTCTTTCCCGAGAACAGCGAACAGTCTGTCCTGCTACAGAATTATAACACTCGTTAACAAGGTAGCACTTCCCTCTACTCTGTCCTTCTAGCAAGCTCAGAGAACACCTGCTACCTTTTTAGTGATAAGCGTTATCAGAGTGCCTTCTGGCCTCCTGGTACCTAAGACCTAAAATTTCACAGGTAACCTTCGCCATCATACACACTTCTCTCATACAGAAAATTTCTCTAATGGCAACACACGACGATGCTACCGAATCGAACCCAGACAATGCATCGTGCAACTCCAATCGTTTCCCCTGTGTACCTACAGGGCTACAACAATTCCGTCTTTCCCGAGAGCAGCGCTTACCTCTGCTCTACTACGGAACCGTTACAAACTTCCGACTTCCTACATCCCAGAAGCCGTGCAAACAACATAAAACTAAACGTAACTCAACATAGAGTGTTAGTACATAAACCAATACCAATCAATAATCAATAAGCAATGTACAAGCAATAATCACCAAACCCAAGCAATAACAACCATCATCCTGCTACCAGAAAAACTGATGCAGAGTGGAATCCAAAATCCTCCCTTCGTCACAGACCAAGTATCTCATTAACACATCCGTTCAATACATTCACTGGTGGGGCCCATAACACCAACATTCACACTTCACTGGTCTGTCTTTCCCAGGGATGATTGTTCCAAACGCTGACATGAAAAGAATACCCTATAACCCATAGAATGATAAGTTTACATAACTAGGCTTTAACATGTCCTATATCTAACATTCCAAATATCCCTTCCATGTGACGCGATGGATCTAAGTTAGTTGCGTGTTTAGGTGACCTTCTTATTTACTGTGAATTTTAACATTCCTCATAAATAAACAACACAATGTCATTAATAAATGATTAATATCAAGCTTTATCTCAATTAAATGAAAATCTGAAAGAAAATGTTATTCAAACCGCAAATTACCATATTTACCTATTCTGGCTAATTGTCGTCCTCTGAGTCAATCAGGTTGTCCTGCAGCACGCTACCGTCCCATAGATTAGGTTGAGACCATAAGCGCGTACCCGTCAATCTATGCCCATTTAATTGGAAAGTTCAGTTCATCAGGAAATTGGGCAGCAATTCAGTTCGTCAAAGATTCAGGGAAACAGCTGTCCTGCAGCGTCACCGTCCTCTCCGTCAGCATAACGTCAGGAAAACAAAGAGCTAGCCCCTAACCTCACTATTCTATCGTCTTTTATAATAAAATCACTGTCAGAAAGTAACAAATATTAGTTTTCGGCTTTTCTGATTGGAGGATTTAGGGTCATACGTTGAAGTTCTCATGAAGTTTTGTCCATTAAATCATCACACTTGCTAGTTCCGGTTTTTAAAGACAGTCCATTGTTCCCAGGGTTCTGGCAGCTTTCCCAGGCTGTCCTTGATGGGTACAGTCTGGCTAGGGTCAAGACGAGGCCACTGTTGCTGGTGTTGGCGCAGGCGCACTTCACCCAGAACCTCGTGGAGTGTAGTCCGATACGTCAAGTGTAAGAGACGGCCATTTTGTAGCAGGCCCAAATGGTCAACTTAAGCGAAACAAACACAAAACGTAATTAATACATAGAAATGGCTAATAAATTGTGAAACCCTCACTAATTCCCCTATGTGTATGTAATTATCTAACATGATAGCAACATTCAAAGCAATTATACTTACTATTTAATGCGACTTACAATTTACATCACAAAAGCAATATTTAACATGCAATATTCTAATTTCTCTAATATTAGTATGCGTACATAATTTAGTTTACGTATTAATTAAGCCATGCAAATGCAGATCCCACGTGCAAGTCATATATTAATAAGGTTGATTTAGTGAATCACTTCAAACAATTAATACGGTTATAATTAATTGATTATTCTAATTAGTATAAACATGCAAATGGGGAGGGTATACAACATTTTTCATTACCTGCACCATCGCACCAACGCACCATATGACTGCTAGATGTCAAGACCAATCTACCGTCAAGAGGGACATTGGTATTGCTAACTACTGTTGGCATTATCATCTTCAGCTCTAGTGATATGGATTCTGGTCACTATCAATGCGAGGTATCATGGTCATGCCTATTAAAGCAGACCATAGCCTCAGGTCCAGTAGGACATAATCCAAAAAGCTCGACCCCAGCAGGTGATTGAATGTATGTTTTCCCTCCCTATCTGAGATAGCCCTACCATTACAAGCCCTAAGGCCCTGGCTCAGCACAAACACGTTAGTTGGACTGCAAAGGGGGACCATTTAACTGCTGGTAAGATTAACAATTGTGGTATAGACCAGACCTCGCCTTCCTCTGTAGAGTGAAGTATATAATGAGAGTCTAAGGGCTCAAACTGACAATTAAGATTGATATTCCAAGGCAGTTGTAAAATTCTGGTAGATAAGATTAATTTTGTCTTCAAGGAAATAAGTCAGTGAGTCACATAATTTTTGTGAGGCCGGGATAGTGCGAGAACAGCCTCGGAGTTTTATAAAACATTTCAAAGGTTTGTAGAGATCCTTGATAGAATTGCCCAAATGATCTGTAGTGGCCAGGAGACTATCCTCATCTGTTTATGATAGTTTTTTATTTGCAGCCTGTATGCTTCTTTGTTGACTGGAGATTTAGAGGCACGCCATTTCCGTTCAAGATGTTTGCACTTGAGTTTCGAGCCTCACAAATAATCAGTATACAAGGGAGCATGACCTTTCGCTAAAGTGGATGAAACTTTTTTATACCGGGGATATTTGGTTAAAAAACACTCAAAAGGGAACTATGACTATGATATGCATCCAGAGCAGAATCAATATCATCATGGGATGAAACTGAAATAGGTCTATATAGCTCAGAAAAGGGGCAGAAGTGACAGACTTCCAAGCGCGGCTAGGTTTGTTAAGTTCAGTGTAAGACTTGTCAGGTATATTTTTTACATGGAATATGAAATTTGATTAGGTGGTGATCAGTCCAAGTAATAGGAAGGGGTAGCTCGCATGTTATTTCCCCAGAATTTGTAAAGATAATTTCAAGGGTGTGCCCAGACCTGTATGTGGGTCCTGACACAATTTGTGTGAGCACTAGTGTTTTCAAATCTGCTAGAAACTGGGTCGCATCACCATCCTCTATGTCAGCCCCATGAAAATTGAAATCACCCAGGAGCAAAAAGTTGCTTGTGGCCAATATATGTGTTGCGATACAGTCACTTAAAGACCAATCAAAGTCTTTCTTTGTACCGGGGGGCAGATATATCAGTGCTGCCCTCCATGAGTCAGATACAAAAGTATCAATTCGTTCGACATGGAGGGAGTTGTGGAATGCAATAGCCACCCCTCTACTCAGTCTGCCCCTCTATCGAGTCCAATCAAAGAAAAATAGTGATCTGGTGTAACTAAGGGGACGCACAGAAGTGCTGTTGCATTTAACCAAGTCCGCATAAAAATGAGGAGTTTAGGAGACAAGGAGGTGATAAGATCCCAGATTTCTATTGCATGTTTAACCAGAGACCTGGCAATACTATAAAGCCCCATCAATCCTTCTTAGAGTTCTTATTGGCTAGGAGAGAGGTCCTGAAGCTTAAGTAGGTAACCTTCTAGTACAGTCCGTTGACTGGGGACATTGCATCATTAGTTTTAACAGCTGGCAAGGAAACGGAGCACCTAAAACTGCAATTATTGTATGAGGTGGGACTCTCTAAAAAAGCTGCTCACTACACCAAGAAGGTATTTTAGCATTCTTAAGCTTCAGTTGAATGTTGTGGAGCTCAAAAGAAGAATATTTTCTGGCCATAGGGCTTACCATGATACCAGAGATAAGAAAAGGAGCAGGGGTCCTGGCATCAGGCGCCATCAAGATGTGGACAGGTGCAGACAGGCTTGCCTTTAGCTCACCTGCGGCACACCTGCTGAACATCCGTGCTCTATTCTCCCTTAAGTAGTATTCTGGGAGGCATTTGTCATCTAGACTGCCAACCTACTCAAAATGGTGGCTGTCTAGTGACCCCAGTAAGTGGGAGGGCAGAAATCAAAAGAACACCTGTCTCTCTCCCCAACAATTGGCGTGAGCCGTGGTGGACCAGAGAGCGGTAGGTTACACTCCTCTAAAAAAGCTTAAGAAATGCCCCCAACAGATATTAAGAATTTCTAAAAACACTTAAATACTTTAAAAAAATACTTTGTAAAGCCCAAAAAATAGAACAGTGCAAACTTAAAGACCATAAAATAATGGCGGTGTTTAAAAGTAATAACCGCTCAGCATACGTAAACGCACTTACCAGGTACGCTTTAAGGAAGAAACTGAAGTAGATGGAAGAAAATCTGCAAAGTTCTATAAATTTAAAAGTTTAATTACAAAAGAATCTAAAGGGTATGATATGATAACAATAATATTGTAAGGTGTGGTTATGGTGTGATAATTTTCAATTATCAGGGTGAGGTATTGGGAAAGCTAATAAAAAAAATTCAAATATACTTACTATTGTTTTTGTATTGTTAACTGTAGGCCTTTAAATTTTGTCTAATGAGTAAATATGCATGAGTTTTCTTTCCCTGTAAAATAGAACATTATTCATTCATTTTCAACTACTGGTTATGGCTGGTCTCTATATCTTTTCTTTATCTAATATTTTGTAACATATCAAGAACGATAGCTGGTGCATATGTCAACGATATGAAAATAACAATGGCAGATATAGCATCAATGGTGGTGGAACTGCAGCAACAATGCAAGGACTATAAAAATGTATATAAACCCTTGAACTAAAAGGTGAAGTTGCTGAGGGCCACTCAAGATGGAATAACATTAGTATTAGAACTGCATCTGCATAATTATTTCATTTGGTGGCATCATCACTCCCACGTTCATGTGTTGAATATTTCACAACTGTAATTTTAGATGGCAATATTAAAGAATACATCAAATCAAGACATTGTGGTCTTTTTGGAATTGGTGTTCCAGCAGAAGTCATGAAACCATGCTGTGACTACAACTGGGCAAAATCATGCACAAGTCCAAAAGAATACTCACTATCAGTGTAAACTGTAACATTCTGAACATGAGTAATACTACAGCTCGAGTAAGAGCAATCGGTTTGGCAACCTGTGCAGAAAGCATATTGCACACATATGATGCTTCAGCAATGTATGTTAATGTCCAAATAGCATATGTTGCACATACATTTCCTTCAGCTCAACGTCTCTTGAACAAGAGTAATTGGCAAATAAAACAAAATCAGCCAAATTTAATGGCACATCTTATATGTCAGGTCTTGGCTTTGTGTACAGTTCTGTTACGTCCAGACAATCAGGGTCTTCATCATTTTTGTCAATATCATTCTCTACTTTTAGAAGTGGCAAAAGTAGAAGGATGTAAATTACCACATCTTCTGATTTACAAATCCGGAGTTACAAGAATTATTAAGTCATATTTAGTCAATCTGGCAGTATCTAGATGTTGGCTCCTGCTTCGTATCAAAAGTGTTCCCACTGAGGGCCTAATTCACAAAGGTAAACTTACTCATCTGTGTAAGTTTACACTTTTTCAAGTTTAACAAAACTGCATTGTAATTGTAAGTTTAATATTGTGGAGACTCGGCAGTCAGGATGGAGAACTCCGCTCAAAAAAAGATAGACCAGCCTATCTTTTTATGTAAGGAGTTCTCCGCCCAGACTGCGGAGTTTTGGCACTCACACACCTACTATTAAAATGCAGTTTTCTGAATATTGAAAAAGTATAAACTTACATAAACATGTAACTTTATCTTTGTGAATCAGGCCCTGAGTGTTGCACAAACAAAATTGATGAATGAGCCGAAACCACTGAACTACTTTGGGTAATGGTTTTAGCAGTGACTAAATTTGATCTCAAACTTGCAAGATGCGCAAATGCAACTGCATCTAGGGTTCTAGAAAAATATGCAACAGGACTTTTTCCACCAGTGTCCTTTTGAGTGAGAACAGAAAGAGAGCACCCATCTCTTTTGAGACAGTACTAAAATAACTCTTTCTCATAGTCTAGTATTTCTAAAGCGGGTGCTGTACAGAATACATGCCTCTGCTCCAGAATGGTTTTTGTGTCTTCCCTATTCCAGGTCACTGGCTTAGCAGTTAGCTGGAAAAAAATTAATTCAATGATTACACTAAACCTTCGTTCCCAAGAATATACTCCCATCTCTCTGTGCATGAGGTGAACTCATTCTCAGAATTGCAGAGATGCATTTATTTAACACCTTCCTTACTTTTTAAGTTTTGGTAGCTTGGCACAAAAAGCAGTCAGGCTTAACTTAGAGGCAATGTTTAAAGTATTAATGCATTACACATACAATAATAAAGTGAAAACACAACACAAGTAAAACCCCACATAAATTTAGAAAAATAGAGTACATTTTAATACATATGATACCAAAATTACAGAAATCCAATCAGTCAAACCAGTTATGATTTTTTAAAGTTTATGGTAAAATCCAGCACCTAAAAAATCACCATCTAGTCACGCGAGGGAGAGCTAAAGTAAAAAAATATGGCTGAACGAAATGGAGCATGGCTCGGATACAAGAAGTGGATTGGGCCGGTCGGTGCTTACCTTCAGACTAAGAAGAAATTCTTGAAAACAAAATATTATGAGAAGGTAAAGTTCAGCAGGGCAAGGCTACAGGTGGTGTCTGAGGAGGGAGCATCTTTGTCAGAGAGCCACTGGACGAAGTCGCAGTGAAGATTTCTCCATTCGGGCTTAGTCACTTTTTTGGAAGTTGAAAATGTCCAGCGAGATGAGGCTCGAGGCTGTAGTTGATGAGAGTTCCAGGAGACGGATACCCCTTTGGTAAAGGACTGTGGAACAGTATTTGCTGCTGCAGAGAAGAATGCAGTGGGAGGTGCTACGAAGTTAGGTCCACCGGCGATACACCTTTCGCAGATAGATAGAGGAGCAGGTTGGACTTGGTCTTCTCCTGGTTCCCAGAACAGTTTTTAGAGAAGAGTCTTTTAAGTCCCAAGTTTCAGATTTTGGATTTTGGCTATCTTGACACCACAACCAAGGATCAAGGACTGGAGGGGCACCACTTCGGGGTTCAAGACTCACTCAAGGTGGGTCCAGGTGTGGGTTCAAGCCTGTTATATCCCTGTGGCTCTGAACAGCAGACCAGCAAACTAGCCCTTGGAGTCACTCTGGTAATCCTGGGTTCAGGTGAAAAAGCAGGGCTCAAACAGCAGGGCAGGGCTCTAAGGTCTCAAGTCATGCTCCGGGCAGCCAAGCAATCCTTCCAAGTGCAGCAGTTTTTTGGAGTGCCCAGCAGCATGCAATTCTCTAAGAGTCCTTCTGCAGGTCCAGAAAGTGAACTGAGCAGTGGGTTTGTTGGTCTTATTATTTTATCTAGTGCCTTCTTTGAAGTATGTGACGTTTCTAGAGGTTCCTCTTTGAAGTCTTGGAATTTCTTGACTCCCTTTCACTGGCTCCAGGCTGGCTGAAGAGACAATGCAGTGGTTACAAGCCATTTGTGGGAAGGCAGAGCACAGCCTATTCAGTTTCAAGGGAGCTGTGCCCAGCTCTGACACACCCAATCATGCCAGTAGGTGGCCCATTCAGGCACACCTAATCCGTCTATTGTGTGACTATTGTGGAGGAATTCACTAATTCTAATTGCTCACTACACCCTTTCATATGACCTAGGACAGGCTGCATGCACCAAATAGCAAAGGGCAGGAAAATGCCAACTTTCTAAAATAGATACCAAACATGAAATGCATATCTGTTCCCAACCAAAAGTTAATTATTAATAATAATAGTAAGGCTATCCAATGGTATCCCATGGAACAGATAAGACTCACAGTAGTGAAAAACTAATATGAGGGGTCTCACTACCAAGAAATATAACACTTAAAAAGTACAGAGCCAATGTTTAATTTACAATGCACTATCGGCTACCTAGGGCCTACCTTAGGGGTGACTTATATGTAATAAAAGGGAAGTTCAAGGCTTGGCTAGGGGTTTATATTGCCAAATGAAATTGGCAGTTTTAACTTGCATTTAGGCTGAAATAGCAGGCCTAGGAGATGTAATGTAATGTAATGTAACCAATACTTATATAGCGCACTGTGACCCAGCGGGTTTAGTGGTGCTGTGAAACGAGGGGCCTGTGACAAGGGAGACATTGACATTACGCTATAAGGTAGAGCCAGGTCTTAATTTTCGTTCTAAACAGCAGTAGATCTTTCATCTGTCGCAACTCTGTGGGTAATCTGTTCCAAAGGCTTGCTGCAGCGACATTGAAGGCTCGCCCCCCCAGTCTAACTCTTCTGACCATGGATACCTTCACCCAGTTAGCCGAGGATAACCGAAGACAGCCAGTAGGAGCATACCAGCTGAATTTGTTCTGCAGCGATAAGGGCCCCAAACCATGCAGTGCCTTAAACACGACACAAAGGGATTTAAAATGGATCCTCTGTAAGACTGGGAGCCAATGAAGCTCCGCAAGGGCCTGGGAAGCAGAGGACTGACGAGATCTCATCAAGGCCAACTTTGCCGCTGCGTTATGAATTCTCTTTGGTCTCCCAATTAAATACTTTGGGGACTCCAGCAGCAAAGCATTGCAGTAATCCAGTCTGCTCATAATGACGCTCCTTACTACGAGTGCCCATGTTTGAATGGGAAGCATGGGAAAAAATTTCCCTAAGGGCCCTGATAAGGGAGAAACAGCTCCCAACGGCCTTGTTGACTTGTATTTCCAAGGTCAACTTCTCATTAAAACAGATTCCCAAATTGCAAACCGTCTTAGATGGTGCCAAACTAGGATCAGCAGTAATGGGCCAGAAGTCCGCTGGGAGAGAGTATGGCACTCTCCCACCCCCAATACATAAAATCTCTGTTTTATCTGCATTAAATTGCAGAGAATTGTTTCTCAGTCAGTGTACCACATCCAGCATACAGGCATGGAAATTATGTAGAGTGGTTGACTGATCACCCTCCAGGGAAAGGATCAGCTGGGTGTCATCAGCATAGTTCACCAAACCTATATCATAAGATTTAATGACGTCCACCAAGGGAGGCATATAGGCATTAAATGGTATAGGGCTAATCGCAGATCCCTGCGGAACCGCATAGCATGTCTTGGTGAACTTTGAGTGGAAGGGGGGGAAGGGCCACTGCCTGACATCTGTCAGACAGATAAGAGTGGAGCCACTTCTGTGCCAGACCCACAGCCCCCTCTCCTTCCAGCCGTTTCAGGAGGACCTTGTGATCCACTGTGTCGAATGCGGCAGACAGGTCTAACAGGATCAGTATAGCAGAATGACCCCTGTCTGTATGCATGCGAAGATGTTTTAAGGGGCTACGCAAGTATATGGCATGACTAGTGCTGCAGGCCCACTTGTAGCATTTAATTTACAGGACTTGTGTATATGGTATACCACTCTAAAAGACACTTATGAGTACAATAAGAATGCCAATTATGTGTAAGTCAATTTTATCATGCTTTGAGGAGTGAGCAGAAACACTTTACCACTGGTTAGCAGTGTTAATGTGCACAGAGTCCTAATGCCAACAAAAACGAATTCCAGCAAAGATGAAGAGAAAAAGGCAATACAGTTGGGGAAGGCCACCTTAAGGCTGACAGTTCTAACAACCGGTATAATCCCTTCCTGAACTTTGCAGAAATGTCGATATTGTATTGTGACTCTGATCTCAATTTAAACTCAACATCTGGGTAATTTATTTGAATGTAGACACTATTTGCTCTAGAATAAATTACACAATTCAGTTTGCAAAGTAAGTCTCTAACCAGCAGATCCATAAGACATGTTTCGCTAATCATAAACTTATGCTTATCTGTAATCGAACATATTTTTACTGGATTGTGTGATTGGACTCTGTGCATTGTCATGCTTCTGGACCCGGCCAACTTAATCTGAGATTGCTTGCCTTTATTTTTGTGAAACCTCATGTCTAGGGAGATTTTAGGAGCTACAGAAGTTCCTCCTTTAAATGGTGGCAGTTGCTTATTTGAATGGCAGAATGAGGTTGAGAATTCCTAGATACTGTTCAGGAAATGTGAACCTTCAAGAAGAAACAAGATTTACCAAAGGGGGCCTGGATGACAGTTAAAACTGGTGTCTGATGTCTAAGGAAGATAAGGTGAATGAGTAATGGTGATGCATTTATTTATCCACTGTTCCAGAGACAGGAGGAAAGTCAGTGAAATTGGCACAATACTCTTATTCTAAGGAATGTAGCTAGGATTTCATGTTTTCATTGTTTACTATTTATTCAGCTGCCTAAACCCCAAAATAGATAGAAATTGTGTTTTTCCAGTGTTTACAAAATATGTTGCTTGATTTCAGAGATTGTTATACCACACATTTAATGTAAAGGACCAGTATTTAAAGGTATGTAGGGACACATTTACTATCATTTTACATTGGGTTTGCATCACAAAAGTGGCATAAACTAGAGAAAAATGTTTCTTTTGAATTTACTTTCCAGCACAAACTTGTTTTGAGCTGGTACATTGCCTGAAAGTAGCACAATTCCTTGCTTTGCATTACTTTGCACCAGGGGGGCATTCCATGGGTGATACAAGTGCGATCTCATGCAACCACCCATAGGTTTTGAAGCAAAGTTCTATCTACTAACAAAATATAGTAGAAGCAAGATGGCGGCTAAGCGTTTGGCCGTTTGAGCAGGCTGCTCTCCCTCCCGGTCTCTGAATGCCTTGCGTACCTGAGAAGTGATGCTGCTTAGGTTTCCGTGATGCTTTGGCGACTGCTGTACCCGGCCAAAGTGTTTCTCCTATATCGTTGCTGTGTTCGTGTGGCTGGAAAGCTTGTAATCCTTCCTGAACTAAAACCCCGTCCACAGAAATCTATGCCGTCCAAGGGATCATGCCGGGCTTCTCGCTCCAAGCCGCTCATCCCGCAGGTGAAGACGCGTCCTGCGACCGGAGCCGCACCAGCCGGAAAAGCACGCGCAGCGACGCAGGAGGGGGCTACAGCCCATTTTGATGACGGTAAAAGCGCTAGGGAAGGGCAAGTAACCCTTGCTGGCGACGTTCGGCCTAAAGTCCCGTCCCTTTTTCTTAAAGTCCGGGGCAACAAGAACCCTATACAGGACGCTGTAACACCAGAAATACATGCTAGTACCCTGCAACCCTCTGCCTCAATGCCGGTTTTGGAAGCTTCTAGCTACGAGAGTACTGCCTGCGCGACTGTAGGTGCAGCGCCTTTGAAATCACCGTGTAGGATACCGGGGACGGAGGCTTGCTGTCAGAGTGCGGTATCTGACGGTGAGTCACTAGGAAACGGCATTATGGGAGCTGTAGTCCCGCTGCAGGCGCTGATGACCCTGGTAACTGTGCAAAGTGAAGGCGGTCCTAGAGATGCACACCCGATCCCTACAGGTATGAATAGTACTGATCGAACGAACAATATAGAACATGGGGGGCCTGCGGGGGACTCTGTACCATCATTGGGTGCTGCGCAATCTGAGGGGTGTAGTTTCGAAGTTCAGGACAAACTATCAATTGGAGATGACTTCTTTTCTTTGTCTGACCGCTCCTCAGCTGAAAGCCTGGTGAAAGGGTGGCTAGACGAGGGCAGTTCAGGGGGAGAGGATGGTGAAGACCTGGTAGCCGAACCGAAGCAAATATCTGTGGATGATGCCCGAGGGAGACTATCTGCTATGGGGAGCTTACAAGGGTCTGATGATTCCTCAAACTGGGCATACCAAGACTCGCCCAATCCTCCAATTAATACCCAACCTTTCATAGCGTCACAATCAGCCGGTACCCTTGATCCTCCTGGCCATGAGCACTGAAAAATCACATTGGACACTATTTATGATGTCATCATGGCGCATAGGGCAGAGGCGCAAGCAGAAAGCCTTCATACTCAGAATGTGTTAAAGAAGCTGCAGAACTCTTTACGCAGGGTCGCTAAATCATGTGCAGATACTGCCATAAGAATTGGAGAAGCTGAAACTCGGATATCAACACTAGAGGACGACGTGGTGTCTCAGAAAAAAGAGATTACGGCACTGAATGCTCATAGGGATGATTATGTATGGAAAATTACGAATATGGAAAATAGGTTAAGAAGCAACAACCTCAGAATTCTTGGGGTGCCGGAGGGAAAGAAAGGAGCAGACCCCCGGAAGTTCGTCGCATGGCTCCTCTCTGAGGCTTTTCCAGAAGTCACTAGCTGGGACTGGAAGGTAGAGGTCCAGAGGGCCCATCGATTCCCATTTTGCCAGAGGAAACCGGTGGGTCAAGAAAGCCCCCTCCATAGAGCTATTTTAATCTCACTGAATCATTTCTTGGCCTGAGAAGCTCTTTTTGATTTGGCCCGTCCCACTAAGAAAGCCCATGCCAGGGGCTGTGAATTTTTTGTACGTCCGGATTTTTGCCAGGCAACGGTGGACCTTAGGTGGAGACTCCGACAGTTAGTCCCGAAGTTCCAAGAAAAAGGAGCACAGGTTTTTTTACAAAATCCGGCCAAGCTCAAAGTCGTTGTTAAGGGACGGTCATCAGTGTTCACGGAAGAACGTACCGCTAAGGAATTTTTGCATAAGTTATAGTCATTCTTTTCTTTTTTTTTCTCTTTTTTTTTGGTCTCTCTTTTCCTTTCTGTGGACTCTGAGTTTAGGACTTATGGAAGTTTAAATTGTATCCGGCTTTATTAACCTTCAGGGATATCGAATCTGATTGACTGAGATGTAAAATGCTTTTTTTTCTAATCCTGGCTGATATACGATAAGATAGGATCGGATTGGTTTCAGTTCTAATGTGGCATAGGGGCCGCGGGGGGGAGGTGGGCAGCTCGACTCATCATCTATTGGGACTATCAACCCTGTGCTTCATGGGAAGGGTAAGGGTGGGTTGGGAGGGGGGAAGCAGGACGGAGTCGGGGTTGGGGTGGTGTTGGGGGGTTGTGTAAGGGGTGGTGATGGGGGGTATAAAGAAAAATCAGCATTGATGTTTGTTTTAGTGTTTTTTTGTTTGAAACAAAAGGCTATTTCTTATGAAACAAGTAGTAACACAGTGATGTCTATCTGTTATGTGGTAGGGCCCATATTTGTAGCAGGGTTAATTGGCTTAAATTAAACTCTGAAAAGCACAAAATGAAAACACTATCATTATGTACTTTAAATATATGTGGTCTGAACGATTTAAAAAAAAGGCAGGTTTTGGCAAAGATTGCTAGAGGTCTCTCCTGGGACATTCTCTGCCTCCAGGAGACGCATATTGCCTGGGCCAATAGGGCATGGCTTAAAAGAATGGGAATGGAGCTGATTGTGTGTTCAAAACAATCTTCAAACACTAGGGGTGTGGCAATTCTCTGTAAAACGGGGGTTTTGTCCTGTAAGAAATATAAGGAGGATAAAAGTGGTAGGTGGGTGATCGTTGAGGCATTGTCTGGCAATATGGAGGTATTAACTATCTGTACCATCTATGGGCCTAACTTGGATGAACCCGAAATGTATGATTTTCTTAACCTGGAACTTGCCTTGTGGCCCCAACCTGTTATACTCTGCGGGGATTTTAATATACATATAGACGAGTCAGTCAATATCAGCTCAGGCTCAGCATATGTGGGACGAAAGCCAAGAGTTTATAAGTCCCTGTGTAACCTAGCAAGGAATCAGGGTCTTCATGATGTTTGGAGTAGGTTCAACAAAGGACAGCAGGGCAGCACTTTTTACTCTGCTCCCCACAACAAACTGTTTCGGCTTGACTATATATGGGTTTCATCTGCCATATTGGAAAAAGCTACAATCACTCTGTTGCCAAGATTAATCTCGGATCATAATCCCCTTGTGTTAAAATTTGAGGTATCTGCTGCGCCGCTTTCAAGATCTAACTGGACCTTTGATAGGAAGTTATTAGCTGATGAGGAATATCGGGATCATATTAAGTCTTGGTTCCCAGGTTTCTTTTCAGTTAACAAAAACACGGCTCCAGACACAGTTGTTTGGGATACTTTTAAGGCCGGTGTAAGGGGGGAAACTCTGAGATTTGTGATACAGAAGCGCAATACTCTGAGACATAAATTTGAACAACGTATTTTAGAGTTAAGTTTATTGGAATGCGAGTTAGCCCAGAAGATTAAAGATAGGTTGGATGTCTCTGTATCGCAAAATAATGTAGCTAAACAGAAGTCTTTAATTTTTCAGCAATATGCCGATGAATCGGCCGCTAAATACCAGGCCTTCCGAAGGGAATGCTTTGAATATGGGGAACAGGTGGGGAAGGTGTTGGCCAATAGACTACGGCAAAAACAGATGCAAATCAAGATCGATAAAATTAAAGATATAGACGGGTCACTACAAGAATCGGAGGCTGGTGTTCGTGAGGTATTTAAAAATGTTTACCAAAAGTTATACGAGAATGAAAAAACTATAGATCCGGGGGATTATCTGGGGGAACCCCCTTTGCAGGTTTAGGTTCAGCTCAGAAGGATATTCTGTCCACCTCCATAACTTGGGAGGAAATTGAATTGGCGATGGCATCTTTACCCCGGGGCAAAGCAATGGGGCCAGATATGATCCCCTTGGAGTTTTATATTCTCTTTCAGGCTGAATTGTGGGATCCGTTATTCTCTCTATTCCAGCAGGCATTTAACGGTATAGTACCGGATTCATGGTCTACGACAACTATAATAGTTTTCAAAAAGAAAGGGAAGGAGGCGCTTGAGCCGGCCTCATATCGTCCAATCACTTTAATCAACTCAGATAGTAAGATTTTTTCTAAGCTTATTGCTAGAAGACTAGGGAAGGTTATAGCACCTTTAGTCTCACAGCGTCAGCATGGGTTTGTAGCACGTAGAGGTACCACCGATCATGTCCGCCGAATAATATCCCTTTTGGACTGGGCTCAGGTTTCCGAAGCTCCAATAGGGGTGGCCCTGTTGGATGGCGTGAAGGCATTCGACAGGGTCTCCTGGGAATTTTTATGGGCAGTTCTCCATTGGAAAGGCTTCCCATTTTCCTTCATTAAAGCAGTGCAAGCCCTTTATATTCGCCCTGCCGCCACAATTCGTATTTCTGGGAAGTATTCTGGGGAGTTTAAGATATATAGGGGCACTCGGCAGGGTTGTCCCTGCTCCCCCCTTCTTTTTGCTCTCTATATCGAGCCTCTGTTGATAAAAATCGAGCATGATCCAGAGATTATACCAGTTAAACCCATGCAAGAATCTATTAAAGTTTTAGCCTATGCAGACGATGTGGCTGTTGGTGCAGATCAGAGCTTCCGAATCCCCTCTACTTCCACAGATGAAATGATTTCACAGTCACACACGCATACACACATCATACGCTGGTGGGGCCCATTACACCAACATTCACCCTAAATCACTCTATCCGTGCCCTGTAAAGGAGAAACACCTTTCACATATGCTCTATCTAATCTGCCTGTACTTTGAGGTCAATGCGACCAGCTAGTTGCTTGTGGATCGAGCAAAATACATTTTCAAAGGATACACAATAAATCAAACATGACCAGAAATAATCACCCGAGACATGAATTCAAACAGATTGTTCATTTATCTAAAATGTCAAGAAAAGCCAATTAAATGCAAATTTCATTTCTCTCATATTTACCTATTCTGTCTAAATGTCAGATCCTAAGTCAGAACCGGTCCTCTGTAGAAGTATTAGAGTCTTCTGTCGTCATGTAGAGTCATCGTCCTCTCCGTCAGCATAGGGACCTCGCATCATCAGCTCGGGAAGAAGTGGCGCTAGACCTCTCTAGTCTGCTAATATTTATACTAAAATTTACATTCTATAAAGTAACAATTCTTTGTTCAGAACGGATGAATGGCGGAAATAATGTCATCTTGGTACTTTTTCGATATTCTACGGGTTGTTCTCACGCATAGATTATCCCAAATAATGAATAGCAGAATTGAACGTCCATGACTAATTCACTACTTTTACGGATGTTTCTACTAGGTGAATTTGTTTCAATAGTGGGTTCACAACAAGTTCGTATCAACTTTTCTGTCTTTCAGGGGCTTTTGGCAGATGTCCCAGACTTGTCATCATGCTTATGGCTTTTCAGTTCATCGGAGGTGCAAGGTCACAGGCAGAGCGAAGCCTTTCTGTAAATTTCCATTTACTCGAGTGCAGGCTGTAGATGGTAACCATTTTCGGGTAGGCCACATTGGACAACTTAAGCAAAAATAAACATAAAACAGAATTACTGCACGGAAATGATTAAACAGTGTTATTCCCCTGCTAATACCCTTATGTGTGTGTATTTATCTAGCCATTTGCGACATCAAAAGCCATTAATGCATATTAATTATAAGCGCAATACACCATAACATCACATAAGCAACATCGTTTTCTGTCAGTTTGCTCACCAACTTAGTTCACTTGTTATTTAGCCATGCAATAGCATTCCCACGTGTAATTCTCTTGTTAATAAGGTTTATTAGACGACATTTGACAAACTTTTAATACTTAATGATTAATCAGTAGTACTTTTAGTTATAACATACGAAAATGAAACAGGTATTTGGGTTTTGAGTAAAAACCCTGCTACATCACTGTCGTTACAGCGGATGTGGTTAAAGCGATGAGACGTATTGAAATTTTGACGTCGGAATTTGGTGCTGTGTCAGGCTACAAATTGAATTTACATAAGACACAAGTTCTTTTTACCGGTACTGACGTTCTCACAGGTGTTAATACAGTCACAGAGGCCGTCTATTTGGGTGTTAAAATTGCCTCGAAGGTACAAACTATTGTCAATTTAAATTTTGACCCAATCCTAATTTCATTTAATAAAATGCTAGAAAACTTGGATTATTTACACTTATCTTTATATGGTAGGTGCAATGTTATTAAGATGGTTTTATTTCCGAAATTTCTTTATTTATTTCGCACGATTCCACTTCTGCTACCCAATTCAATTTTTACAAGGATAGAAAGAATGTGCTCTCGTTTTATATGGGGGTATAAGAGGACAAGGAGAGCTTTTAAAAAACTTAATCTACCAAGAGCGAGGGGGGGACTGAATATCCCCCAATTCCAGTACTGTTATTGGGCGGCGAGGCTCCAGCACATGGGGATTTTGTTTTTTGGTACCCAGTCGTACATAGATTCTGCTGCTTCTCCATCTATATATGAACTTATTATGGGGCCTGAAGCTAGGCATTTATTTTCTAAGTTTTTCGAGCCCTAGTTACTATAAAAGAACTCGTTTTAAGATTTTTGGGGCTGCAGCTGTAGTTTGGTTCAAAGTTCGCAAACATTTTACTTTAAAGGAATATAACCGCTATATGCCTCTAGGAATAATAGGGAAACTCCCTACAATTTTTTGTGATTCAACTATGCGGAGATGGAATACTCAGGGGATTAGAACTATTGGGGACCTTTTCTTAAATAATCAATTGATGTCCTTTTGTGAACTTCAAGAGAAGTTCGGGCTGCAACGCTCGGATTTTTTTAAACATCTCCAAATTCGAAGCTTCTTAGATAAACTTGATTTAAGAGGGCAGATTAGTTTGGAAAAGAACCTGATATTGGAATGTATAAAGGGGAGATATAAGATTTCTCAACTTTCCAAAATTATAACTGCAACCCAACAGGACGACCTTGTTTTCTTTGAGCAACGTTGGGATAGAAGGCTGGGGATAGTAGGTGTCGATTTACAGCTAGTATTGAACTTAGCTGATGTTGTTCTTTTTTCAGGCAGCTTCAAAAGCCAATGTTATATGGCTATTTTTGATTTATACTATTCCCCAGCGAAGATAGCTAAATGGGGAACAAATCGGGGGGATGTTTGTCCTAGATGCGCTTTGAGGGCAGCTGATCTGGTGCATATGTTCTATGACTGTCCTGTATTAGCCCCCCTGTTAAAAGAGGTAAAACGCTTTTTGAACCTAGGTCTTGGAGTCTCTGTTGACATTACACCTCAATTAGTGCTATTTGGATATGAGTTTGGGGTAAATATCAGAAAGCGTTCAACCCCCGAGAAGGGGTTTTTGTTTTTATGTATGGCCATCTTTCGTTTATGTATCACCTCCCAATGGCTTAGTCCGGATTCACCGTCTTTTTCTACTTGGAAGGCTAAACTACTATCCCTGTATAATTTGGAAATCCCTTTGTATAAACTTAAAGGTAGAAGAAAAAAGGAATTTGGGCTTGCACTATGGGCCCCAATAATTAATTGGGACTGATTGCTCTATTTTTGTTTTTGCGTATTGTTTATGTAATGATAAATGCTCTTTGAATGTAAGAATGAAATTATCAATGCTGATTTAAATAAAATTTAAAAATATTTAAAAAATATATATATGTATATAGTATCCGAAGCAGGAACTATAGCTCAGCTCACATACTTCTAAAACCTGCATCTTTAATCCAAGAACATAAAACTGTAAGAAACAAAAGTAAAAAGAAGCAACATTTTAGCGGCATCCTTAAATAACCAAAAGCAAGCTAAGTCTACCTTGCTGCTAACTTGGATAGCAAAGTCAAGCTTTGTTTGTCCCTTCAGGAAGAAATAAAACATGACACATTCTGTCACACTTGATCTTTTTTAATGACATTTTTGTTTTTAAACATGAAGCTCTTTAAAGATGTTTATATGCGTACTGTGAATTAGGCTATTTCCATTTCGATGGGTTTTTATCAGTTATTATAAAAACCTAATGCCAAAATATACACAACTGAATTCTAGGTGTGGGTATTATTGGAATGTGTTGCTTTGGGTTACAAGTCAGGCTAAAATGGGAGAGCAAGAGAATTTCAAATGGAACTTATTAATCATGTGGCATCCAATGTGACCTTGCATACTATTTGTATTTAGAACACAAGGTCACTTTCACTGACTTCTAGAGACATGTTTCGCTTTAAAACATTTGGCAAGATAAGGTAATCCACTAAAGTCATAAGTGCATTGAGAAGACCTCAGCTGATGGATTATATGCCCTCTGTTTTTTTCCTGATGCGCTCTGGTTGGAAGATAAAATGAGGCGGAGAGATCAAGAACACAGAGCTAGACCTCATAGTGGGTCTAGAAAAACTGATGATTGGAACACTGTAAAAGGAAAGAGAGCCATTGATGAATAGATTCATAGACATATATTTTCAGTGACTCACCAGTGGTTGAGAAAATTAATGCAAATCAAATAAACCAAATCTCACATTGACATCCCTGCTCATACACCGTGGAAATGTAAAGTGAGCTGCGAGACACCAGCAGATGTGTAACCCAGACTTTACACACTTCTCCATTAAAAGACAATCCATGTATACCATCCTAAATGGAACCTCGGGTCCAAAACTACCCTTATAGGTAACATGCCTACCTACCATAGGATGAGTCAATAATTTTTCTCAATCCATCAGAGAAAATATGGAATAAATATGGATAGGCATTAGGAAAGTAACTAACCAGCTTGGCTTTTGGCATGCCATCAAAACATTCCTTTTTCCTGTGCCAATGATCTGGGAGGTAGAGTCCCTCGCTAACATATTGTAATCACGGACATATGGCCCACTGGATGACTGAATCTAATTCTGTGTACCAAGCTCCCTCTTCAAAAGAGAACTATTCCTCATTTATTATGTGCCTGACAATGATTTGCCTGAACTGCACTTTAACTCATCATCATTATTATACCAAACCATTAGTTGGATCCAACATAGGAAGCTTCCTGTCAATCTTTGCCTCTGACCTAGGACAGGCTGTCTGCTACACACAGCAAGCCTACAACCTATGCTACACTCTTCCTGAGGCTCTCGAAAATTCTGTCCGTCATGGTAACCATCTAATTTCTCAATTCAATAATAAACATATGCCATAACTGGCATTGAGCGCCATGTCTCTATACAATACCACCCCCATTGTTTCAAGTGAGATGAAAAAAAAAGTGGGTGAAGGTAAACTCTAAAGGTCTGTGACCTAAGAAGCCTAAGAACCCTCTACAAGAGGCATGGTCTTTGTAACTAAGTGCTTGCCATAATACATGTGACTTTGAATCCTGTGCTTGACAATTTGTTTAATAGATTGTTGCTGGACAAAGACTGAGCAAAAGTGAAAGACAACTAAGTATTTATGGAACAGTATATAAAGCACCATTATACTGGCCAACAAGACAAACATATTTGACAAGATAAATTTAAAACTAAGTAGCTCCTTGACTATCTCTATCCATGGGCAGTCATGTGTATAAAGGTGATAACTTGGTTATTTAACTGAAATGTAATAGTATGTTGGATCTGGGCCACCACAGATCCTGTCAAGTAACTTACTTACTCAAAAGAAAAGGCCTCCAATCTCTGTCTGCCTTCAGTCCCTTACCTGGAAATATCAAGTGTGCCAAAAACTGGCTCATTTCAGGTGGTGAGTCCTTCCAAACCCATGATTGGTTATATAATATGAGCAGTGCCCCAAAAACAGTGACATTTCCTTAAGACCTCAAGCTGCAGTTTTTCAGACGCGAAGTACAGAAGTAGATGTCCCATAGGGCCATATTTCAATGTCCATGCATTCTCTTTACCAGGGTTTAGGTCTGGATCACTGAGTAGTCCCTACTCCAAATGGACCCATTCATCTAGGAAACATTTACCCAAGCTGGTGAGAGCTAACACTGATGTTTATGAATCTGAGAAAACTAACCATTAGCCAGGAAACAGCATATTCTTGCAGCCATTGACAGCAGAGTAAGGCTGCAGGTAGCCATTCAATATGTTGCTATTTTTAGGTCGAGCCTAGAGCCAGCGTGCATACGCCGCTCTGTGAGACTTGTTGTACTGGAGTAGGGAATAGAAGTCCCGCCCACTCTTCACCCATATTTGCCATTGGCTTGTGTCATTGTCCGTCCTAAATGCTGGCTTCTGATTCATAAAGAGGCTTGTTAGTCCTTCCTTAGTACCACCTACTCTTCATTTGTCACCTCCCATTGTGACTGGCCCCTTTACTTTGGTTGTTAAACTGTACAATGTGTTATTTAGATTGTGAGTACTATTTTCTTTATCCAGTTTCTCTTACTGTAGGCACCACGGGCTTTGGTGCCTTCTTAACAACCCCACTTCCTCCCTCCCATTGTCCATGCCTTCTTCTCCCCCCAATCCGCCCGCCCTTCCTCCCTCCCTGTTGTCTGCGATGCCTACCATTTGCAATGCAACAGCTCTCGCATTTACGCAAGTTTGAGCTATTGGCACTGTAAATGACAATGCCTTTTATGTATGTTTTGGTTTTTAAAACATAAATAAAAAGCATTGTCATTTACAATGCCAATAGCTTAAACTCGCGGAAATGCGAGAACTATTGCATTGCAAATGCTTTTTTTTGTGAAGTTCTCAGTTTTGTTGCAGAACCCGTCTATGAAGGCAGCCTACAGCACAGGCCTCATGCTTTAAATTGTTTTATTCACGACTTTTATTGGTTTGCAGAGCAATTTGTATTTTTTTTGCTTCTCTACAACTTTTATTGGTTTGCAGAGCGCGTGCTTGTTAACTTTCTAGAGTGCCTGTTTCAACATTGCGACATCAAGGCAGTGCGAACGGGGAGCCTTTCTTAGTCGGAGTCTCTTTATTACCCGACGACGTCGGCACATCTTGATCTTTGTGTACTTTATGGAGTGGCCAGTTGTGGTAAGTTTTAATCAAATGGCCGTCTCAAACTGCGTAGCAGGCACAACTAATTTCCTTTTTCAGCCATCTTCCTTTATTCCTGAATTTCAGAAACACATGGACACAGACAAGATCCTTAAACAATGATTTTTAGACCAACAGTCAGAATCGGGAAATACTCGAGCATCAATATCGAGTAAGATTCGTATAATATTGCTTTTATAATATTCAACTATATGAAAGGTTGAGACACTATAGGAGAATGAAGTGGAGCACAGAATCCTATATACCTGGCTGATTTAAACAACGCAAA
Source organism: Triturus cristatus (assembly GCF_964204655.1). Taxonomy (NCBI): domain Eukaryota; kingdom Metazoa; phylum Chordata; class Amphibia; order Caudata; family Salamandridae; genus Triturus; species Triturus cristatus. Next base: position 699,236,532 of record NC_140582.1, on the reverse strand, counting down.
AGCAGCCCGCTTTCATTTTCATGCCTTGGGGGAAATTTATCAACATTTTGCACTGGATTTGTGTCACAAAAGTGATAAACCCTGCGCAAAATGTTTTGTTGGGATTTGTTTTCCAAGGCAAATCATGATTTCTGGTGGAAACTAAGGGGCAGATTTACAAGCCCCTTTTGCTGCCAGTGCGTCACTTTTTGTGACGCACCGGCAGCGCATTTCTCTGCCCCATATTGACAAGGACAGGAAAAACCAGCCTGTGTGGTTTTTCCTGTCCTTGTAAACACGCCCGTTTACACGCAGCACTTTGCGTGAAAGGGGCGTTCCATGGGTGTTGCTGTGGAACCAGTCACATTTCCAGATTTACAAGAAATCGTAAATCTGGAAAAGCGTCTAATTGCTACGCCTCCCCAGGGGAGGTGTAGGGAGGCACAACAAGGAGAAATGTATTAATTTCTACTCTGTTTTTTTCCTCTTTCTATGCGTGCTACATTCTGCTACATACATAGAAAGAGGAAATCACCTCTGGTGATTGTTTATGTACAGGAAGGTGTCCCTTCCTGCACATAATGAATCCTTTAAATAAAGAAGTTTTACAAGTTCCACATGTGCAAATGCAGCACACATAGAAGTTGTATAACGACATTTCTGATTGTTTATGTGCAGGAAGGGAACCCTTCCTGCACATAAACAATCATCCATGTGACGCAGGCATCCTTGCACCATGGTGCAAGGGTGCCTGTGTCGGCACATAGCAGCAGTTTGTGCGCCAGCGCAGGGGGAAGCACAGAGATGCGACATAGTGTTGCAAATATGTTGCATTCCTGTGCTTCCAAACTAATGCAGCGCGGCGCAGCAAAATGACTTGCTGCACCGCGCTACGTTAGTTTATTGTAAACCTGCCCTTAAGTTGCCTAAAGAAAGCCAAGTGGTGATATGCACATCTGTGCGCCAGGGTTGTTCCATGCAGGGTATATGGGTGTTCCCATGAACTTACCCATGGGATTTAACGCAAATCCGTATCTACGGTCATTGGTAAACAGGGATGTTCACCACAAATGTACACACCTCGAGTTTTCCTAAAACGTTTCTACCTTTGCATGTGTGCTGCACTGTACATCACACATACGAAGTGGGAAAATAACTAATGCATAGTTTGTGTCCTGGAACAGCCCCCCCCCCATTTAAAAAAAAGATATGCTTTACAGAAAGCACAAACTCTTGCAGAGTAATGGTGTCTGCATTAGCACATGGCTGCCAAAAGTATGTCAATGCTGGGGGAGAATAAAACAGCACACATCTGTGTTGATATGTTGCTGTTTTTGTAATTCCCACTGACACAGCACATCTGCTTTGGTTCCTCTGCTGGGATGCGCCAAAAATGAGTAAATCTTCCCCTGTGTATTTTCACTCAGTGCCTCTTTCATCAAGGGCTGATTCTGGGGCAGGTAAGACAAGGCAGGGCTGAGGGCGGCACCAACAGAGGGCGCTAGATTGCTCCTTTCCAAGTACCAAACGTTCTTCTTGCGTGGGGGTACGGAGAGCAGCAAGGGATGAATATTGATGTACTTGAAATGAGTTAAAGGGAGGTGAAGGGTAGGAGATCGAAGGGGGATTTGGAAAATAATTCACAGGGGAGTATTTCTCGGCTCCCTTCTGACAAGTCCAGTGCTCAAGAAAAGCCAGTGTAAGGCCCATACAGCTTCATTTTAAAGGACATGATTGCAAAGTGGTCTATATGCGGAGTTTGGCTAAAACAGTTTTTTCAATTGTGAAGGCATACATTGGGCAAAAGTATTTTGTAAATAAAATGTGAAATGGAATGATTCATATGTTAATCTCCCTTGCGTGACATACTGGAATTTCCTTTTTATGGGCATATATGTTACTGCGTAGATTTCATCATACTGATTATATTTCGTTTTTACTACCGAATGCCTTTTGTATGTGACATGTTATTGTGAAGATTTCAATTAATCATGCAGTGCATTTCAATTACTGAAAAATGTGAAATGGAGTGCGAGGATTTGTAGTACATATGCACTGGAAACATAAACAAATGTCACGAGAATATAGTTCACATGGAAACAGCTGCTTACTAGAAGTGACAGTCATAGGGTCAAAAGACTGCGGATGCCAGCTTCTTTGTGCTCAAATAGGACATAATGGACCTGCCCTGATGCGGGTGCCAGCCTCTTGTCAACAGCATTGACATTAGTTAGACTGGTTTTTATCGTGCAGGGTGAGAACAGTATCTTGTGTGGTGTTATTTTTTAATTGAAACATTTGTTTCTCACTGTAAAATTCAAAGCGAGTGAAGTTGCGAATACATTAATAAATGTCACATAGAAAAAGAAATCCGGTTACTGGTAAAACTCATTGGACTCCCAGATCTTAAAGAGACAGGGGCTGCAGTGTGCCGGGCGCCACTGCACACGGTTGTTTATTTTATTATGGTTTCAATGTAGGACAGTATACACAGTAAGGTGTTGATACCCGCAACAACCTTCAAGGTTAGCGAGATGCAGATTACAGATTAAAAAAAACGAATGGAGACAAGTCACAGGTATTGTACATTTAGGTGCCGATTACGATCCGGTAAAAAAATTCCCCGTGCGACTCGTATCCGGTCTTTTTACCGTACGAATCGTACAAGTGCTGTACGAACTGGCAACCACGATTCGCATGGTAAAAAGTCCATACGAACCGCATCGGGAATGATTTCCCACACGTCCTCGGGTCGGAAAATGTGTCCGACACGTCCTCGGACGATTTACCGTACAAATGTGAAAGGTGAAGTCCGACCGAGGAATCACGATCCATCCCGTGCGTCCGATGTTACAACCGTATGGAAAAAACACCGTCCGCACCGAACTCCCATAACAACCATGGACACATGTGCCCGCATACGCGCCCAACACTCCCCCCCGCCCCCGTACGTCCGAGACGTACCCCCCGTGTATGTACACCCCCACCCGTGTATGTACACCCCAGTACGTTCGAGTCGAACCCCCACCCCTGTACGTGTCGTACCAACGTCCATGTACACCCCAGTATGTTCGAGTCAAACCCCCACCCCTGTACGTGTCGTATCACCGTCTATGTACACCCCAGTACGTTCGAGTCGAACCCCCACCCCTGTACGTGTCCGACCCCCATGTATGTACACCCCAGTACGTTCGAGTCGAACCCCCACCCCTGTACGTGTCCGACCCCCATGTATGTACACCCCAGTACGTTCGAGTCGTACCCCCACCCCTGTACGTGTCGTACCAACGTCCATGTACACCCCAGTACGTTCGAGTCGAACCCCCACCCCTGTACGTGTCCGACCCCCATGTATGTACACCCCAGTACGTTCGAGTCGTACTCCCACCCCTGTACGTGTCGTACCAACGTCCATGTACACCCCAGTACGTTCGAGTCGAACCCCCACCCCTGTACGTGTCGTACCAACGTCTATGTACACCCCAGTACGTTCGAGTCGAACCCCCACCCCTGTACGTGTCGTACCACCGTCTATCTACACCCCAGTACGTTCGAGTCGAACCCCCACCCCTGTACGTGTCGTACCACCGTCTATGTACACCCCAGTACGTTCGAGTCGAACCCCCACCCCTGTACGTGTCCGACCCCCATGTATGTACACCCCAGTACGTTCGAGTCATACCCCCACCCCTGTACGTGTCGTACCAACGTCCATGTACACCCCAGTACGTTCGAGTCGAACCCCCAACCCTGTACGTGTCGTACCAACGTCTATGTACACCCCAGTACGTTCGAGTCGAACCCCCACCCCTGTACGTGTCGTACCACCATCTATGTACACCCCAGTACGTTCGAGTCAAACCCCCACCCCTGTACGTGTCCGACCCCCATGTATGTACACCCCAGTACGTTCGAGTCGTACCCCCACCCCTGTACGTGTCGTACCAACGTCCATGTACACCCCAGTACGTTCGAGTCGAACCCCCACCCCTGTACGTGTCGTACCAATGTCTATGTACACCCCAGTACGTTCGAGTCGAACCCCACCCCTGTACGTGTCGTACCACCGTCTATGTACACCCCAGTACGTTCGAGTCGAACCCCCACCCCTGTACGTGTGGTACCAACGTCTATGTACACCCCAGTACGTTCATGTCGAACCCCCACCCCTGTACGTGTCGTACCACCGTCTATGTACACCCCAGTACGTTCGAGTCGAACCCCCACCCCTGTACGTGTCGTACCAACGTCTATGTACACCCCAGTACGTTCGAGTCGAACCCCCACCCCTGTACGTGTCGTACCAACGTCTATGTACACCCCAGTACGTTTGAGTCGAACCCCCACCCCTGTACGTGTCGTACCAATGTCTATGTACACCCCAGTACGTTCGAGTCGAACCCCCACCCCTGTACGTGTCGTACCACCGTCAATGTACACCCCAGTACGTTCGAGTCGCACCCCCAACACAACCTCCTAAGTACGGAGCGCACCCCAGGCCCCAACATCACAACCGCATGTACGAGTCGTACCAAGCCACACACAAGGACAGCACCGTACAACCAAATGGCCCATGTACACACCGTACACACGTTCAAAACGCACGTACACAACCAGGACAAAACAAAACAACACAAGAATACACTATTCGAATGGCACAAAGCCACTAAACATGGCCAACAAACACTAAAAAAACACATCCACTGACCTGCAACTGCCAAAAACAAACAGAGGCCCAAAACACCACCACTCCTTATAACACACCCACCCAAACTTCAAACACAGCCACACCCACCCATGGACCAATAAAAAGGGCCCACACACACAAACCATGAGCCTTTGCAACAGACTCACTGCTGCCAGACACCACAGAACCATACTACAAGCCTCACCACACCTTACACTTGCACACCTTCACACAACCACCTCCACAAACACCCCCTCATCACATTCACACACACACACCTGCACAACCACACCCACACAACCACAACCATCCACACACACCCCCCACCATCCACACCCACACCCCTCACCATGCCCACTAACAAGAATCCAAAGTTCAGTAACCGAGAGTTGGAGGTCCTTGTTGATGAAATCCTCAGAGTCGAGCCACAGCTCTTTGGAACATTGGTCAGACAGACCAGCATTGCAGCAAAAACAGCCATGTGGCAGACCATCGTCGATGCTGTGAATGCTCTTGCGGACACCAGAAGGACCAGGCAGGAATGCCAAGCCAGGTGGTACGATCTGCGGAGGAGGGTCCGAGCCAAGATGCTAGAGGAACACAACCAGGCCAACGCCACTGGAGGAGGGCCCTCCCGCAGACCCGTACACTACCAGCCCTGGGAGGAGAGGGTGATGGCCATACAGCCGGTGGAGGCAGTCGAAGGATTAGGAGGACTCCGAGACCCGGGTGAGTACACGAACAACGCACCTCACATGGGGGGGACCTCATCCACAACCAAAATCACTAACAGGCACGCAACCACCCCAACCTATCGCATGACTCAACCACACTCCATTAACACGCACATGCCACTGACGCCACCATGCCCCATGCACCCAGCTGGACAATGTCAAGTCACAGGCCACAGAAGACACCAACACATGACACGGATGGCGGGAGGGTGGGCCCAAAAAATCACATAGTGCAACTCAGAAGCAGACAACAATGCCCTCTGCCCATATGGCCCAGGTCACAGCCAGACAAACAGTGTGTCCCCACACAGGAAAGACTCGCCAGCAAATGGCGGACGCCTTGCATCAACACATGGGGGTGAAGGCACTGTTTTGCACATGACAGCAGCTAATGAACAGCCAACACTGTGAAAGAGTGGCAGCACACACAACCACAGCAGCAGCGCACACACAGACACAGCTGGGCTGAGGTGACAGAGGGTGACACACAGAGGGAGGGAGAGGGGGACAGAGAGGGAGGGAGAGGGGGACAGAGAGGGAGGGAGAGGGGGACAGAGAGGGAGGGAGACACAGGGACACGGACAGAGGGAGGAGGCTGACACACGGAGGGAGGGAGTGGGGGACAGAGAGGGAGGGAGACACAGGAAGACGGACAGAGGGAGGAGGCTGACACACAGAGGGAGGGAGAGGGGGACAGAGAGGGAGGGAGAGGGGGACAGAGAGGGAGGGAGACACAGGGAGAGCAAATCAGCCGTGTGGTGTGTGGGAATGTCTGCTCGTCAGCAGGTAGACTGCGTGCATGTAGCCAAGGGTGGCCAGTGCCAGAACCCCCCCTCTTCACCATGGCAAAACACAGGGCCATGTCACAACCTGTTCACGAGCACAACGACAGCTACCTGCATTATATAAGTGTGTGGATCCACTCCATGTGCACATGTACAGTGCTACACGGAAGGCGCCAATGCATGGCTCGCCACACCTGCCCACTCCACTGCTGACTGCAGTCACACTTGACGCAGCAAGTAAGACTGTGCCACACATAGTGAAAGGGGCCAAAGTGGTGCCCAAGGGACACACCCATGCACAAGTGCACTGTGAGTGGAATGCAAGACAGATCCTAATTCCAAGAGGAAAAGTGCCAACATTGAAACTGATGAAACATGGATGTTGGATGGACCAAAATTAACATTGTCTCTCTCACACACAGGTCAACGTCATGGTTCACCCCCCAACACTGGGGGGGGAAGACTCACAGGACCCGGATCTGCGGGAGCCCGATCCCACCGGCAGCGACGACTCTCACCACTCTGTGGACGACCCCGACCGACCTGGCACCTCTGGTGTCCAACCACCTGCAGCACCTGCGTCAGGTACAACTGTGCCAACCACCACCCCCACTCCTGCCACATCCCAGGAGACACCCAGGATCCCTGCCCCACCACCACAATGCAGCCAGGCTGGCCAGGAGGGACACGGTGTCCCGGGCACCCAGCAGGAGGCAGGCGACAATGCCAATGCCACCCCTCAGGGGTCCCGGAGACCCGATGTTCCCACAAGGGCAGGCCAGGTGCAAGTGGGCAGGGGTGGTGGGAGTGGAGGACGGCGGAGGCGCGAGCCTGACCAGTTGGCTGGGGAACCGGTATTTGCCCATGTCCGTAACATCATGGACACAGACCGGCAGGACACCACGGGCATGGCCCAGGTTGTGTCCACCCTCAATGAGATCAAGGGGACCCTCGATGAGATAAAGACCCAGCAGGCCCAGCAACATGCCTGTCTACTGCAACACCAACGGAGGATGGAGGCCAGACAGGCTGAGCAAGTGACGGTGTTCCAGGGGATTCACGATACACTCCGTCGGATGGCCGACAACATGGGCAACCCTCCCTGTGCCAGACGGCGTAGAACATCACCACCCACAGGGAGAGATCAGGAGGAGGAGGAGACATCCGACGGAACATCCCAAACATCGTCACGGCCTGCTGCTGAGGGTCCCCGCAGGAGGCCGGGTCGTCCACGGAAAGGACCGTGAGGGTCGGCGCTACATCACCATCTCCCAGGACACCTGGCCTGGCACCTGGCCCACTGGAGCAACAGCATCACAGCATCAAGAGACATTCTCTGCCACATGGCCCTGCTGGTCACTGTCTGACCAATGTTGACAAAGACTGTGGCATGGACTATGAGGATTTCCAATGGCAAGGACACCAACTCCCCTACTGAACTTTGGATTCCAAACTCCCGGAAAGCCCCTCACTTTATCCCCCCCCCCCCCAAAAAAAAATAAAAATTCACACCATGAAGAGAAGATGCCTGCTGGTTGCATTATTACCTTACATGTGTGTTGTAAAGTCTAAACATGCCTGAGCTCTCTTTTGACTCCAACCATCCACACCCTGGGGTCTGAGTCTGGCACAGGACACACGGGTCACAGTGTATTAGGCAAGACAGACATGGAGCACCATACACACCCGTGATGGGCCCAACCAGCTGAGGGGGTGGCCGCACAACCATGCTGACAGACACATTGAGTACAGCAACAGTCATGTGCAGAGGTCAGGGATCATGTCCAGGGTCCTGGGGGGCACCCAGGTATGTGTAGACAGGTGGCAGAACCATGTCCTACAAGCTTGAGTCCGGTGGATGCAGAGAATGGGGGCCTGGCCAACGTTGGATGCATGGGGATGGCACATGTCACAATACCCACACAGTCATGGACATCATGCCCAATACACAGTCTCAGCCCACACACACAGCTTGCATCTTGCTACTCGACACATCAACACATAGCCACTATCAGGGAAAACCATGCCAGACATGCTGGATGCACCGTGGCAACACACCAGCATTGACGGAGAAGAGGCACCTTGGAGGCATAGGGACACCTTTATTAGTCATGTTTTCGGGATTGCAGAGGCAACTTGAAGTACACATGAACACATCTTGTGGAGTAACATGTGGGTCCAACACTGGAACCCCCCTTCTGCAGCACAAATGCGTGTTAGCCATGGAACTGGCACACAATTGTCGGCTAACAGCTAAACACCCACAGCTGCTCACGGAGAGACTGCCATACACCATTGATCCGCTGATGTGGAAGTCCCACACCATGTCAAGCCAATGCTAACCGTATGTGTCCGAGGGCAGTGTCACACACATTGATGCCATCATCACAATCCACTATCCCATCACTGATGACTGTCAACCAGGCAGACCATCTATTCAGGTGTACACAGCTGCATGTCGTGTCCCATGGTGATGCTACATGGCTGCAGAGGAACCAAACATCGACAGGGGCAGTGTGCATACATCGTGAACAACTGCCACACCCAATACACCCCTGATGCATCCCTTACCCTATGGAGACTTCCAAACGTGTCCGTGCCTGTAACGCTGAGTCAGCCCACGATGACGTGTCCATGAGGAATAGCAGTGCCACAACAATGCAAGCAGCAGACGGCATGCGCAAGTACCTGGGGAAGAGAGACACACAAGAAGTCAGCCACAAAAAGCACAGCCACTTGCATGTGCATTTACTCGACACATGTATGGATGACAACATGCTAGGTCACAATTATGACTGGGGAAATACAACCATCCCTGCCACCATCACTCCAGTGACACACCCACACACACCTCTGACTCACGTGCCATACATGCAGGTGGAGACACACATCACAACACATGCCACACGGGGACCAATGCGTGCACACTCAGACACTGGTACTCACCACTAAGCAAAGAAGTCACGTATGAGCCGAGTCCGGATGTCCTCTTGCGGCTCCACATCCTCCACATCACTAGCCCCATTGCCAAGCCCTTCGTCCTCCACGGGTGGATGGTCCTCGTCATGTTGATCCAGGATGAGTGGCACAGCTCTCTCAACTGCCATGTTGTGCAGCATGACTCAGACCATGAAGATTTTGCAGACCTTCGCAGGGGCATATGGGAGCGCGCCGCCGGTCTTGTGGAGGCACCTAAATCGGCTCTTCAGCAGGCCAAACGTCCTCTCTATCACTCACCTTGTCCGGCCATGTGTGGTGTTGTAGCGGAGCTGGGCCGGCGTGATGGGGTTGCGGAGAGGTGTGAGCAGCCATGGCATGTTGGGATAGCCAGCGTCCCCTACATGGGAAGCACATGGACATCGTTAGAAGTGGTGAAGCGGTCGTGCTGGTAGGCTATGCAAAATACAGGACAGACAGACTGTACCCACCAACAACACATGCTCTTTCGTTGCGCAGCTGCATCATCATTTCAGGCATCCTGCTATGCCTCATGATGTAGGCATCGTGTGCTGATCCTGGAAAACGAGCACAGACATGTGAAATCACCATGTTGGACTGACACACCACAAGGGCATTGATGGAGTGGTAGTACTTTCGATTGCGGTACGCCACCTCCCGTGCGTGTGGTGGTACCAAAGCTACATGTGTCCCATCTATGGACCCAATGACATGGGGCATCCCTCCCAGGGCATAGAATCCACGCTTGACCGCAGTCAACTGTTCAGGGGTTGGGAACTTGATGAAGTCATCCAGGTGAATCAAAATGGCCTCTAAGAAATCATGCAGCACACGGCAGAACATGCTCTGGGACATGCCACCAACATGAGCTATGGTATTTTGAAAGGTACCCGTGGCAAGAAAATGTAGGGCAGCCATTACCTTCAGCTGGGGTGTCAGTGCCGTAGGATACCTGTGCTGCGGTTGCAGGTGTGGTGCCAGTCTCGCCGTCAACTCCAGAATCAACGGTTGGGGGAAGCGGTAGAGCCGGATGCTGTCATTCTCCCGCATGGCAGCCAAGTCCGGAATTGGTCGGGCAAGAGGCGGCGCTCTGCAGTAATTTGGAAGTGACAAGGAAGAGTGAGTGCACTACGACAACAATTCATATGTACTGAGCACATGTTAATCTGTCAATACACATATGCTACATAGGGAGTCAGGTATGTGCTACATGCCCAGGACATGTATGGATGCAAGGTGACACTCCTACCAAGACCCAGCTACACACGGAGATTGAGAACCTCCCCATGCCATGCCATGGGAATAGCTGTGTCCCAGTGCAAGTGAACAGCCAGACGCAAGACAGGAGTGACATACGCCCACACATCAGCAGAAGTAGGATGCCGATTGCAGAGACTGGTAGCGGAACACTAGAGCCACAGGTCACATGACATTACACTAGGACAGCCCACACACCTTGCCATGAAGGTGCACATGTCATGACTCACCACACATTCATTGTGAGGATGCAGACATGTCCTTGTCACGCTACTCCGTGTCCCATGCATACATGTGCACCTCACATCCGATACCACATGTGGCATGGTATGCGGAACAGTGTGCAATGTCAATCTACACACAGACACATGTTGGTTGCTGCAACGGCTGCAGCTTTTGAGGGTGCTCCAACATCAACCTGATGGGAAGCCCCCACACATACATGACATAGTCACATTGTGCACCGTGGGTAGTGACAAGTCAGGTGTGGTAACCCCTGTACCAGGCATCAGGGGACACTTCCGTGTGTTGGTGTCCGTGCCATGCCAGTGACGCTCACCCCAAGTGTGCAGTACGACATGCACACATGTCAAAGGAGTCAAGGGCATGCCTGGCACACATTGCACCATCACACAGTACATCTGTAGACATCTCATCATACATCTGGTGCCTTCTCGACTCAGGAGTAATGTTCCACATCACAGGCTGTCACACCTGTGCCCCACACATGTAGTAATGCACAGACGATGCCTTGATGTCAATTAATGGACAAGTATGTCCATCCATGGACAAGTATGTCCATCCATGGACAAGTATGTCCATCCATGGACAAGTATGTCCGCCCTATCCCTACCTGTGTGCCGCCTGTCACCACTGTGATGTGTGAAAACCGCTGTACTGCTGCGAAGAGGGCCTGTGTACGTTCCCATATCACTATGGGAGTGCTGCCGTATGTGTACCCATCGTGATGGCGAGCGTACAGGCATGTGTACGGCCCGTACCACTACGAGTACACATACGCAAGAACACCCATAGTGGTAGGGCCGTACGCACGCCTGTACGCTCCCTATCACTATGGGTGGCCTCGCGTATGCGTACTCGTAGTGGTACGGGCCGTACACATGCCTGTACGCTCCCTATCACTATGGGTGTCCTCGCGTATGCGTACTCGTAGTGGTACGGGCCGTACACATGCCTGTACGCTCCCTATCACTATGGGTGTCCTCACGTATGCGTACTCGTAGTGGTACGGGCCGTACACACGCCTGTACGCTCACTATCACTATGGGTGGCCTCGCGTATGCGTACTCGTAGTGGTACGGGCCGTACACACGCCTGTACGCTCCCTATCACTATGGGTGTCCTCGCGTATGCGTACTCGTAGTGGTACGGGCCGTACACATGCCTGTACGCTCACTATCACAACGTGTACGCATACGCGAGGCCACCCATAGTGATAGTGAGCGTACAGGCGTGTGTACGGCCCGTACCACTACGAGTACGCATACGCGAGGCCACCCATAGTGATAGTGAGCGTACAGGCGTGTGTACGGCCCGTACCACTACGAGTACGCATACGCGAGGCCACCCATAGTGATAGTGAGCGTACAGGCGTGTGTACGACCCGTACCACTACGAGTACGCATACGCGAGGACACCCATAGTGATAGTGAACGTAGGCACGCGTGTACGGGCCGTTGCAATGCATTTGGGGTGCCCTAGGGCCCCGGAACGCACCGTACCTGTGTGTGAAGCTCCAAATTACATAGGGGACACATGAGGGACAAGTATTAAGGCCTACATGCATGCTGGTTGTCATGGAGACCAAGTTCAAAATTTGAATGTGTTCTGGAAGGTGCACAGCAGAAGTCAGTTGGAATTAATCTACTTTGTTGCAATGTGTTTGTGGGGCTGACATCATGCAGGAGAATGAAACCGATAGAGAACACACAGACTGCTAGGTTTGAAGGGATTGGAGGAAACATAGGATGCAAATGTGAGTGACCAATCACTCTGTACTCCTGTGCATGAGATGGGCCAGCAAGGCAGATATAAGGCAGCCAGGTCCCATGAGGGAGCACTTGCCTGCACATCTTTGTATTCCACGACCCAGCTGCTGCTACTGATTCCCTGGAACCATGTCAAGGGCTGTGGAGAGGTCACAGCCATTCACCCTGGAGGAGAACATGGCTTTGGTGGATGTGATCCTCCCACGGTACCCCATGCTGTATGGGCGACCAGGTTATCAGGTGAGTTCAGTGTCCACTGGCACAGACTGTGTCCCTTTTTAGTGACTGTGACTTCTGCCATTGTGTCCAGGTGTGACACACATGCTATGTACTGTAGGGGGGGTCCCAGGGGGGGAATGCCTGATGTCTCCCAGCAGTGCCCTGAGACAGGAGGGGTGGGTGCCTATCACTCCCAGCAGTGCCCTGAGACAGGAGGGGAGTGTGCAGAGTCCTCCCAGCAGTGCCCTGAGACAGGAGGGGTGGGGGCCTATCACTCCCAGCAGTGCCCTGAGACAGGAGGGGTGGGGGCCTATCACTCCCAGCAGTGCCCTGAGACAGGAGGGGTGGGTGCAGATTCCTCTCAGCAGTGCCCTGAGACAGGAGGGGTGGGGGCCTATCACTCCCAGCAGTGCCCTGAGACAGGAGGGGTGGGGGCCTATCACTCCCAGCAGTGCCCTGAGACAGGAGGGGTGGGGGCCTATCACTCCCAGCAGTGCCCTGAGACAGGAGGGGTGGGTGCAGAGTCCTCCCAGCAGTGCCCTGAGACAGGAGGGGTGGGGGCCTATCACTCCCAGCAGTGCCCTGAGACAGGAGGGGGGGGGGCCTATCACTCCCAGCAGTGCCCTGAGACAGGACGGGAGTGTGCAGAGTCCTCCCAGCAGTGCCCTGAGACAGGAGGGGTGGGGGCCTATCACTCCCAGCAGTGCCCTGAGACAGGAGGGGTGGGTGTGATGCACAGTGTGAGCCTGGATCATTGATTGTGTAGTTGCCCTCATTCCACCTGTGTCCTTTCAATGGCACGTACTGCTTTTGGCCTTCCCCCACAGGATCATGTCCCTATGACAAAGGTGCAATGCGTTGGATGCATACTATGCCTTATTGTAAACAGCAAATGTGTTCTAATCTGTGTCCCCGTGACATGTGCAAGGTGTATTGATGTAGTGTCACTTGTTCATCCTCACAGGTAGACGCCTCTGCCAAGGAGCAGATATGGCTGGACGCCGTCAGCGCCGTGAGGAGTGCGGATGGTCGGAGGCGGCACCTGTCCCAGGTGAGGAAACGCTGGCAGGATATCCGGTGCTGGACGCGGAGGATCGCACGGGTCCTGCTGGGGGACTCACCTGAGAGCCACAAGAACCGCGGGCGCCGCCGTCTCTCCCACATCCAGAAACGTGTGCTAGCGGTGGTCTTTCCTGACTTGGACAGGCGTCTACAGGACATGCAGCAGCTGGAAGGGGGTAGGTACATGTGTGTGTTTGTTGTGTTTCACCAGCATTTGTAAGTGCACTGTTCCATGGATACACTTCCAGGGTTTATGGTGCTGTGCCGATCCTGTTACCCACAGTGTTGCAGGCCTCTCCTGCCTCCCTTCCCCACCTTGCAATGTGTTCCCTGGTCTCTGTGTAGTCACTCCATCACAAAGTTATGTAGCCTGACACCTTCTCCAAGTGTACAATGCCTGCAGCATCATGTGTGGGGGTGGTGTGTAAGAGGTTTAGTGACCTTGCCTGTGCCCTGTCCAGTTCTGGACTTGTGGGTTCCATGTCAGTTGGCACTAATGCTGATTTCAGACATGGGAGTTAATCTCTTGAGTGCGAGGCCTTCCAGCAGGCATGTCCCATGTGGTGGCCTGTGACATGATGTGCATGAGTGTGCGTTACGCATAGTGCAGGGATGTTAGCGTGTGTTGCAGTCATTTCCATTCAGGAGCATGGAGTTGTGTGGCCACTACTGTCCCCAGGGGCATCTTTTCCTAGGTATCATGTGTGTAATCCGAGAATGTCGACAATCTCTGTGTCTACAGCATAGGTTGTGCTCTGTGCCATTGTCCCCTGGCACCATGTTTATTGACGTGAGATGTATTACAAGTGTCCACTGTCCAGCCTGACCTGATTTTCCAAGTACATACTCACGGTGGCCATTGCCTGTGTGTCTTGTAGCAATCATCTGATGATGCCCATTTGTACATGATTCTTTGGACAGGCGCACCTTGGGTATTTGGTGTGCAATCTTGAATTATTGCATCTCATGTGTATTTCACCCAGACTAAGAGATGTAAGTGCTTCCTGTGTCTCCACAGATTTGTCTCATGTAGGGGGTGGGTGGGGCGGCCATGGCCTACATGTCAAGACCTGTCATCTCCTTGCTCGGACTGGCCAGTGTGTGATGTTTGTCTGGACATACACTCAAGGTGCAGCGTGCCAGTCAGGGTGGGCATGTTCTCAGTATTACCTATGCTGCATGTGCCTCTAGTTCCTGGATTTGGTCCCTGCTCATCCCAATTTCCTGCCACGCTGTGTGGTGCAGATGCAGTGCTGTATTGTCCCCAGGGCCTTGCTCCTCATTCAGAATACCATGTCATCTCATTTGCTATTGTGTCATGCTCTCCCTAGTTTTTCCATGGCATGGTGGGTCACACAACTGTGTCTTGCAGGGCCTACGTATGTACCTTGTTTTGTAGTTGTAACTCATCCTTTGTTTCAGGCTATGCACTGTAACCTACGTAGATTGTACTCATGTGACATATGTATACAGGTGTATGATTACTTTCTGTCTCTTCACCCTGCCCACAGCATCGTCGGGGGACACGGAGGGAGACATGGACACAGACGGCGCGGAGGGACCGAGCACCAGTGCCAGCGGTGACATCGGGGCTGGCACTTCGAGTGGGACTGAGGCGGAGGAGAGTGAACCCGGGGACCTGTCGACTGGCACAACAGAGTATGAAGCTGACGGAACCGAGGATGATCTCTCCGAGTGGGCGGTGGCTGCACCACCATCTGACAGCAGCCCTACATCTGGCACCGCCCCCTCCATTGGCATCAGCCGCCTCCCACGTGCTCGTGTCCCTTCCCAACGTGCCCGGTCACCACATGTCTCCTTCCTGCCAGGCACCGCACCCCCTGCCCCTGTCTCCACTGCTGCCGCCAATGCTGAGTCTGTGGACATCCAGCGGCAGTTGCAGATTGGTCAGACTGCGATCCTTAATGTCCTCTATGGCCACAGCCAGGTCCTCAACAACATGGAGGCATACTTGGAGGGCATTTATTCATCGCAGGCTGACCAACGCAACTTGCTGAGGTCCATAGACTCCACACTGACTGCAGCAGTGGGTCTCCTGCAGCGCTACGTCCCACCCCCAACCCCTGCTCCTTCCACAATTCCCACTCCCATGCCTGTCCCACATACACCCAGACGTAAGCATGCACTCACCACAACAGACACAGGCACCACACCAGCAGGGAAGGTCCGCCGCACACCTCCTGACACGCACACACAGGGTGCAGTAGGCACACCCACTGGGTCGGGGGGCAAACGTGTGACACGCAGCCAGAGTGGGAGTCCGCATTCCACCCAATCCACTCCCTCCAAATCCCCTCCCCTCAGATCTCCTGGCCAAATCTCCCCCAAAGACTCCTTCATGGCCGCTCTGTCCCTGAACCCCACAGTGACACCACCCCGCAAGCGGTCAAGGAGGTCCCCGGTCAGGGTGCTTGAGTCCCCCCCCTGTCCACACCCTCCCACAGTGGCGCTGCGACCCATCCCTCTGACCCCCCCCTCCTGTGGGACCTTGCTAAGGTGTGCAGCAAGATCCTGGCCTCCGCCTTTGGCCCTGCCCCACCCCCTGTGGTGGAGTCCTCCATCCCTGCACCCACGACGCCTACCCTTCACCCTCCTGTCCCTGCGGTGCCTGTTTCTTCCCCCCCACATGATGCCCTCACCCCTGTGGAAGACAACGGATTGTAACTGTGCAGGCAAGCTAGGGGACACGCATCTCACTGTGTCCCCCATCCAGCTGGGACTCCTGGACTGCCCTATGGCCTTTGTTAATATTGGACTTACGTCATACTAGTTTTTTGCTCATGCTGAATAAAGCTATTTATTTTTTGCCCTTGGAACACTCCTGCATTGCTGGTATTGCTGTTGGTGGGGCTGCTACATGGTTGTGGGTGTTGGTCATGTGTTGGGTGTGTGGGAAATGTAGTAGTGTGCTGCTCATAGGGGGGACCCTGGGATCTGTGTGCCATCACACGGTGTTAGCTACCTTTCTCCATTCATGTAAGCAGTTGCTGCATGTTGCAATTGTCCCAAGGTGTATTCCTACCTCTGTGTACCCTGACTTCTTCCCTGCAGGGTGTCCCCTGACTTTGGCACAGAGCTGTGTGTCCATTAGCTGGGTGTGTGACGTAGTCCTTCACCTTTGCACATGCATGCTGAGCGATGTCTCCACCTGCATCATTCGTGGCATCCTTGGTAGTCATTGTACTTGTGTATGTGGCCTATTGACATGACTTCATGTGTACATGTTTTCTTTTCTGCGCTATGCATGCGTATACTCCCAGCCTCGCACACATGTGGTACATGTACTGCAGGGTCTTTGTGCACCTGACTGACATTTGTGGGCATGGTATCTGTGACTACTCCACCCTTTGCGTTCCATGGGCACTGCTGGGAGTGATGGGCCCCCACCCCTCCTGTCTCAGGGCACTGCTGGGAGGACTCTGCACACACCCCTCCTGCGTCTGGGCACTGCTGGGAGGACTCTGCACCCACCCCTCGTGTCTCAGGGCACTGCTGGGAGGACTCTGCACACACCCCTCCTGCGTCTGGGCACTGCTGGGAGGACTCTGCACCCACCCCTCCTGTCTCAGGGCACTGCTGGGAGGACTCTGCACCCACCCCTCCTGTCTCAGGGCACTGCTGGGAGGACTCTGCACCCACCCCTCCTGTCTCAGGGCACTGCTGGGAGGACTCTGCACACACCCCTCCTGTCTCAGGGCACTGCTGGGAGGACTCTGCACCCACCCCTCCTGTCTCAGGGCACTGCTGGGAGGACTCTGCACACACCCATCCTGTCTCAGGGCACTGCTGGGAGGACTCTGCACACACCCCTCCTGTCTCAGGGCACTGCTGGGAGTGATGGACACCCACCCCTCCTGTCTCAGGGCACTGCTGGGAGGACTCTGCACCCACCCCTCCTGTCTCAGGGCACTGCTGGGAGGACTCTGCACACACTCCTCCTGCGTCTGGGCACTGCTGGGAGGACTCTGCACCCACCCCTCCTGTCTCAGGGCACTGCTGGGAGGACTCTGCACACACCCCTCCTGCGTCTGGGCACTGCTGGGAGGACTCTGCACCCACCCCTCCTGTCTCAGGGCACTGCTGGGAGGACTCTGCACCCACCCCTCCTGTCTCAGGGCACTGCTGGGAGGACTCTGCACACACCCCTCCTGTCTCTGGGCACTGCTGGGAGTGATGGGCACCCACCCCTCCTGTCTCAGGGCACTGCTGGGAGGACTCTGCACCCACCCCTCCTGTCTCAGGGCACTGCTGGGAGGACTCTGCACACACCCCTCCTGCGTCTGGGCACTGCTGGGAGGACTCTGCACCCACCCCTCCTGTCTCAGGGCACTGCTGGGAGGACTCTGCACACACCCCTCCTGCGTCTGGGCACTGCTGGGAGGACTCTGCACCCACCCCTCATGTCTCAGGGCACTGCTGGGAGGACTCTGCACCCACCCCTCCTGTCTCAGGGCACTGCTGGGAGGACTCTGCACACACCCCTCCTGTCTCTGGGCACTGCTGGGAGTGATAGGCCCCCACCCCTCCTGTCTCAGGGCACTGCTGGGAGTGATAGGCCCCCACCCCTCCTGTCTCTGGGCACTGCTGGGAGGACTCTGCACACACCCCCTCCTGTCTCTGGGCACTGCTGGGAGGACTCTGCACCCACCCCTCCTGTCTCAGGGCACTGCTGGGAGGACTCTGCACCCACCTCTCCAATTTCACAATATGTACGCTCATGACATACACGGATGTGGGTACGCTCCATGCATTCTAGGTGGGGGTACGTGTCGTACTTACACTGTTGGGGTGGGGCTACGCTCCATGCATTCGAGGTAAGGGTACGTGTCTTACTTACACTGTTGGGGTGGGTGTACGCTCCATACGTACGCGGGTATGGGTACGGGTCGTACTTATACTGTTGGGGTGGGGGTACGCTCCATACGTACGCGGGTGTGGGTACGGGTCGTACTTACACTGTTGGGGTGGGGGTACGCTCCATACGTACGCGGGTGTGGGTACGGCTCGTGCTTACACTGTTGGGGTGGGGGTACGCTCCATACGTACGCGGGTGGGGGTATGGGTCATACTTACACTGTTGGGGTGGGGGTACACTCCATACGTACGCGGGTGGGGGTACGGGTCGTACTTACACTGTTGGGGTGGGGGTACGCTCCATACGTACGCGGGTGGGGGTACGTGTCATACTTACACTGTTGGGGTGGGGGTACGCTCCATACGTACGCGGGTGTGAGTACGGGTCGTACTTACACTGTTGGGGTGGGGGTACGCTGCATACGTACGCGGGTGGGGGTACGAGTCGTACTTACACTGTTGGGGTGGGGGTACGCTCCATACGTACGCGGGTGTGGGTACGGGTCGTACTTACACTGTTGGGGTGGGGGTACGCTCCATATGTACGCGGGTGGGGGTACGGGTCGTACTTACAACGTTGGGGTGGGGGTACGCTGCATACGTACGCGGGTGGGGGTACGGGTCGTACTTACACTGTTGGGGTGGGGGTACGCTCCATACGTACGCGGGTGTGGGTACGGGTCGTACTTACACTGTTGGGGTGGGGGTACGCTGCATACGTACGTGGGTGGGGGTACGAGTCGTACTTACACTGTTGGGGTGGGGGTACGCTGCATACGTACGCGGGTGGGGGTACGGGTCGTACTTACACTGTTGGGGTGGGGGTACGCTCCATACGTACGCGGGTGTGGGTACGGGTCGTACTTACACTGTTGGGGTGGTGGTACGCTCCATGCATACGGGTTGGGGGTAGGGTCCGTACATATCCGTCCCCACGCTATGTGATGCTTGTGCGGGCCGTACCCAGGCCTTTGCCACGTGGGTACGAGCCGTCCCGCCATTGTTGGGGTGACGTGGGTGTGGGCGTGGTACGACTCATACCCACGCTCTTCAGGCGTGGGTACGGGACGTACCTGTCTGGTTGTGTTGCCGGTTCGCGTCGTGACGGACTTCCGTTGTGGCGGTCGCTGGCTTAGCTGGACACGCCCCCACCCCCTCGTAGTGACCAGGGCATGGGAGTCAGGTATGTCCAGGGCATGTGTGCTGTGTGAATTTGGTGGGGGGTTTGTGGCCTGCCCTGGTCCTGCCACCCCCACCCCACCCCACTTTCCCCCCTCCCTTATTTGTTCTGACCTTCTGCGGCATCTGCGTCCGAACCTGTAGAGGAGGTCGACTGCTATGAGGGCCGGGATGACACGTAGGTTCGGGTCCATGTCTGTCCGTCGCGTACGGGTCCTCCTTGTTCGCGTCGTCCTGTCTGTCCGTCGCGTACTGGTCCTCCTTGATCGCGTCGTCCTGTCTGTCCGTCGCGTACTGGTACTCCTTGATCGCGTCGTCCTGTCTGTCCGTCGCGTACTGGTACTCCTTGTTCGCGTCGTCCTGTCGCGTACTGGTCCTCCTTGTTCGCATCGTCCTGTCTGTCCGTCGCGTACTGGTGGTCCTTGTTCGCGTTGTGCTGATTTCCCGGCAGTTTTTGGCAGCCGGAAAATATTCACCGTGAGAGATGACGTCGGTGCGAATCGTAATTCCTGGTTCGTGAATGGCAGGCTGGGAGCGTCCCGACGTCAGGTCGGCGCTTTCCCGGATTGCATTTGTATGTTTATTTTGTTCGATCGGGGTTTTTTGCGATTCGTACGGAAATGGTGTTCCCGTGTGAATCGTAATTCCATGTTTGTAAATTTTGACGACCGGGTACGCGTCGGACGGAGAATATGCTCCGTCCGACGGTTCGTACCCGGTTTTTACAGGATCGTAATTGGCACCTCTGTATTGTCAGTGTAATGTGCTGGTTAGATTAGGGAGAGTGGGGAACAAAGTCTAAACTAGAAAAAAAGTCAGAGACTATTCTGAATTATAACTTATTTTCTGGTGTGATTTCCATATAGGTCAGAGAGGACAGAACATGCCAACCTGATGTAGATCGAGACGAGCAGAGAATAAACCAAGAAGAGTCGTTTTCATTGGCTATTTTAGGTTTAATATGTATTTTACCCTATCCCACCAGTTCCCCGCCACCCTTTCTCATGTACCAGCCCTTTTGTAAAGTCCTTGCCAAAGTACCTTCAGTCATAGTTTACTCACCTCTATGGAGTGGGGCATCAGTAGCAACTTTACCCTGCCTCTTTCCACTGCTCCTTGCCAATTCCATAATTTCTTGTTTTTCCCACCAATTTGGGTGCTCCATTCAAAACTCTCTTACAACCACTAAGGCCCTGCCTTCTACCCAGTCTTCCATGCTCTCATCAAGAAGCTTCTCCTGCCCACATCCACCTCACCAGTTGATCTGTTCTGTTTGCTTTTGTCCCCGTGAATCAAGTTTTCCTTCCCCCCGTCTCACAGTATCATTTACAACTGCTGTTCAAGTAAGAACTATTAACATAACTGTAACCTTCCTCCTCCGGCTAAACCTCCGGAATGCGCAGTCTGTTCCCAACAGTAGTTTTTAGGTTCATCCTGGGCAGCGCATGCGCAGCTCTGCGAGGTATTAAGGTTGGGCATAGAAGCTCCGCCCATTTCACGGCCATCCTTTCAATTGGCTCCTGTTTACTGTCCTTGCGAAATCGTTGCTTTTCATTTGTAAATAGGCTTAATAGTCCCTCCTTGGTACCGCCTTGCTTGCATTTGTAATCTCCCATAATGACTGGACTTTTTACTTGTGTCGTTACAGCTCTGCTTTATAAGTTGGTGAGCACTATTTTCTTTAATGATGTTCCCCTATTCCACCCACGACATCGCAGCACGCCACATGCTTTCAGTAATATAGTTATTTAATTAACAGCATGGGCCGCTTTCACTTAAGCGGCTGTGCTACAAAACCTTTCTAAATAATTTTTTTTTTAAACTTTGGGTGAAAGTGCCCCGTGCGCGCTTTCACTTTAATGCTGGCCCTGCCCCTTTCTTTAGACGCTGCTCATTCAGCCGCGGCCCGTGGAGGGAGTTCCGTGGGGCGGTAATGCGGGGCGGGGGAGGGGCAGGGTTGCGATGCAGCGCGCGCTACGAAATTCGTTTTATTTATTTAATTGTTTACTTACCTGCAATTATCCATATTCCGGTTTTTAGAACGCCCCACCCTGCCCCTCCCCCGCCCCGCCTTACCGCCCCACGGAACTCCCTCCACGGGCCGCGGCTGTGCTCATTGTAACCTGAATATGGGAGCAGCGTCTAAAGAAAGGGGTGCGACCACCATTAAAGGGGTCACGCATTTGCGAGAGTTTGAGCTATTGGCATTAAAAATAACAATGTCTTTTATATACGTGTTGCTCTTAAAAACACATAAATAAAAGGCATTGTCATTTACAATGCCAATAGCTTAAACGCTCGCAAATGCGAGACCTTTTGCATTGAAAATGCTTGTTTTATCACTGTTCAGGACTCCTAGCCAGTGGCGCTAGTGGGACATTTATGTGCTATTATTTAATCAGTTAATGCAGTGGTTCTTAACCTGTGTTCCTTGGACACTAGGGGTCCGCGGCACTTATTCAGTGAGTCCACCAACCCATATGACCTCTAACCATTATTTCTGTCAACAATCATACGCATTTTGAGCTAATCAACTATGTAAACATTGATTCTTCTACAAAGATATTTGTTTCAGCAAGTAGCAATAAACCTTACTTGATGTCTGCTGTATTGCTTCCCCAATGTATTGATATATAAATAATAAAACCAATAAAAATGTGTTTAGAAATGATCATAGTTTTTAGCCAGAATCTGGTTGCTAGTTCAGGACACAGCATGTGTGAATCCTCTCCAGCCTAAAATAGCAGTCAGCTTCTTACTAAAAACAATGTTGAATTGCTTATTATTTCTAGATATTCATACAACTCAGCACGCTAAGCATTCAGTGATCTAAGGTAGGTTGTCCAAAACCCCCTTCCAGGTGCATGTTCTCCCATCCACTGCTTAACATGGGCTGGCACGTACAGGCTCCAAGCAACATTTTATGGGAAATGGGGGGATACCTGAACTTTTCAGCAGAGCTGAAATTCTTCAACAGGGTGTACCACTTTACAGATACAGCAAAAGTAGCACCTGGTCTTCTAGCTTTTACGCAATCACTGTCTTTGTTCTTCTAGGTTTTACACAATCACCATCTGATGCCTTTTGACACAAAGACCCTGCATGATCTCCAGCTTTGTCTATTCGAAGGTTGATTGCTGCCTTGTGTGTCCGAGGTCAATGTCAATCCAGTTACCACTTCTGTTGAAAGCTCTGATTTCACATGAGTAACTACTGATTTGATCATATGACCCAGCCTTAAACTTTCTTCTGAAACTGCATGTTTAAATATGTGAGAAAATACACTTCAGTACAGGTGATGAATTCATATAGTGTATAAATGTTTGTGCATTTTTGTATATTATTGTTGAGGTACAAATCATAGACATGGCGTGGGGGTCCCTAGCTTCTAGTCGTATTTCAGTGAGATCCACAGAAGTCAAAAGTTTTTTTTTTGTCTGTTTATTGGTTCAACAGGAGAAATACAGAGTTCACATGCCAATCAAGCAGAGGATAACATTGCTGTGCACATCATAAGAAACCAGTGGACAATATTCTTCTGCATAATGTGTTAGTACAGCTTTAAGTCTTGTGAAAAACCCTGTCGAGCAGCATGATGAACTCTAAAAGTTGAAACAAGAAGGAAATGACAGAGGTAAAAGGGCAGAGAGAGATGGAGACCATGCACTAATCCCACAGTTGCCTGTGCCCATAGGAGCTCGGTAATGAGGAGACATACAGCGCAGCACGCTGTCTAAGTCCAGTCCGCAGCGTCTTCACTCTATTTACACTGGCGCATATATGCCCAAATGGTTCTCAGACATCTGTGGGGCGAGAGAGGACCAGCATCAAATCCCAGAAGGGCGCCAGACTCGCGGGATCAATCTACGACCCCAGCACATTGCCACTCTCCTCTTACCCAGGAGCAGTAATAGAGCAACTAGCGAGTGAAATTCCAGCTGGACTTCTTTAACATATCCCAGCAGGGCCCGGTAAGCAGGATGTGAGTTAGCCGCAGCCTGTCATCTCATCAATTGTATCCATAATAGTTTCCCAATATCTCTGAACTGCTGGGCAGTCCCACACCAAATGCAACAAATCAGCACACGGATTCAAGCATCTGGCACAGCGTGCCTCATTCAGTAGCCCTCTTCTGCATAGCCAATCTGATGTGAGGTAAAGCCTGTGGAATGGAGCAGTGAGTTGAGATGCAGACACCATGGTTAACTGAGTCACCAGGACATGAGAGGTGACTGGACTGCGGTGCTCACGGCCTGTGGCAGAGAGAACATGCAGCGGGATTGACAGTGAGTGTCACGCATTGCCAAGGGGAATGGCAGTTGAGTTAACTAACTTTGTTCAGGACCCGTCTGGTGGGCACCTGTGGAAGTTGGTGTCTTTTTGGTGCTTTGGCCCAAAGGGCACTAGCAGGAAAGAGAAGCACTGAAAGCCAGACTGTCCTAGTGATAGTGGCACTGACCTGGCCTGGGCACAAGATTATGGCGATCCGCCTGTTTGGGGGGGGTGAGATGGTGAATGCCACACACCACATAGCTGGGGACATTAAGTGTAATAATCAGCATGCCATGGACAGAAGACACTTACGTGCACCCAGCCTAACATTGTTTGGGGTGTCTCCCCTCTGCTTGGCCTCCAGCTCAACCCAGTCAATATGTGCACGCAGGGGCGGCTCCTCCATTAGGGCAGAGGAGTGTCACCCCACTGCTTTCTCACAGTGAGAGAAGCAGAAACATAAAATGGTAAAACTACCATTTTATGTTTCTGCTTCTCGCACTGTAAGAAAGCAGAAGAGTTTGGTTGGGGGCGGGCGGGTCTGTTCTAGGGCAGGGGAGGAGTGGCTTGCCCACTGCTGAGAGCGCTGACTGTTTGGTCGGCCCTCTGAGGCCGACCAAACCAGTCATGCGCACTCTACCTTTTCTCCATGTAGGCTGCATGCAGCCTACATGAAGAAAATGGCCTCCCCATAGGCGCCTGGATGGTTGGCGTCCCAGCCAATCACAACGCTTCAATGGAAGCATTGTGATTGGTTTAGTGGAGGGGAGAGAGGCTGCATGCTTCCTGTTCCTGCAGGAGGCAGGAGAGCAGGAAAACGCTGGACCCCATGAAAGGTAGATTTTCAAACTGTATTAACCCCCCTGCGCGACTCTTCTGTGCGTCCCCCGCCACCCCACCCGCGATTAATGCCTGACGCGACTGTGAGAATGCTGTGGGCTTGCAGGGAGAGGCATTAACACAGCACTTCCCCTTGGGGACACAGGCTGTCCGGTAAGCAACCAGTTGATGGGAAGGAATCCTCATAGAACCCCTAGAAAGCGAGAGGAGACAGCGGGCGGAAAAGCCTAGATAGTTAGTCAAATAAGATGTGCAATGTGCAGGCCACATGTGGGATATCTCAGCTGGGTGACACAGAGTTAAAATGGCGCATGCAGAGTGAAATACACTAGCTTTGGGAGAAGAGGTAGCTGAAGTGCAGGCCCCAACAGATTGTCTCCTGAACCTGTGCCACGGGGTAGCCGCTGACGTCTGGAGAGCGGAAGAGTTCCATCCTTCGACCACACAGATTGAAGGTGACTCGATCCACTGGGCCTGTGGGGTGCTCCCTAAGTGTGTGACCCGGTGGACAGAGAAACTAGATAGCTGGCCCAGGGGAGCCGCCCGGACCACCTGGGAGCTTCAGAAAAGGAGTGGCCCCACTCAGGTGGAGCTGGCGTTCTGCTCTAAAGTCCGTGGCTGGGCCTACTGACAATATGGGGAAAGATAGGATGGCTAAGTCCACACAAATGAACAAGATCGTTAATTACACCCACACCATGAACTATGAAGGTACAGCCAGGGAAGAATGGTAAAAGGCCGGGTAGAAGGAGGTAGGGAGGCAGTGTATTTGGCCTGTCACTTGAAGATTTGAGGTCAGCCATACAGAGCTCTTGGGATGAACTGGTCAAAGTAATAGACCCATTCACAAATGAAGTCAATCCACTTCTTATAGATCTACAGAAGGTAGCAGACTACAGAGAAGAATGTGGATGCCCTGCAACAAACAAGAGGTCCCTCTCCTACCAACACAATTTGTAACCTTCAGAAGCTGACCCCCAGCTGAACAAATGAATAGTAGACTCTAAGGGACGATCCCAAAGAAATAATCTGAGATTTGTTGGGTTTCCAGAGAAGGCAGAGGGGTAGTCAGTGGAATTATTCTTAGAAGACTGGATTGCTAACACATTGCTCCATAAGAAACTATCCAAGTTTTTCACAACTGAACAAGATCACAAGGTGCTGGCTCCCCTGCAGAAACCTGGGGCCCACCAAGGGCCATAATCGACTTACTTCAATATGTTTAGATACAGGACCCTCCACTGTTTGAGGGGAAACCCATCTCCATCTTCCCTGACTAAATGCAAACGTTCAGGAACAATGGAAAATATTCCTATCCGTCAAGAAACGCATGAGGGCTTAAATTTAAAAAACAGTTTGATATTCCCTGCAAAACTACGAGTCCTACATGGTGTGATAGTGCTGGTTTTTTTTCCAACTCAGGAGGAGCCAGGGACGGGTTGGACACCTTAGGTGGGAACACAAGCTAAGACACAGGACGGAAGGGTTGGACAATGCCAAGCACACAAAGACACTCTGCCCGCCTCCAATAATGTAATTAGCAAAGGAGAAGCCTAGGCGATGCAGGGAGAATGGGGAGAATTGTAGTTAGCCCGTATGGTAGTCTCCTGGACACTAAAGTTGTGCCAGACTCTAGGGGCTCGGTCCAGAGAGGTCGGAGTAATCCCTAAACTCTGTATTGTTACACCCCATTGGGAGTGAGACCAACTGTACGACTGCTGATTCTTCCTAACTGGGCTGGGGACTGTTCTGGCACTACCCAAACTATGACCTGTCAGGTACTGGGTACTCTGGCCTGATCTGATGATGGGTGTGGCACGAGAAGTCGGATTGTGTCACATTGAGATCAAATTTACTGCACAGTATAAATTGCCAGCTGGAGGGAATGGGGAGAGGAGATCAAACTTGGAGATGGACCTTGAATGCTTCAGCCTCGCACCTTCCTCTGGGCCCTGGCCTCAAGCGAAGTACAACGTTTTTACTAGAATCTGACTGTTTCCATTCTGTTTTATTGCTCTGGGAATGGGGCAGCGGAAGCTTGACCCCAGCCTGACTGTTGCTGGAAGAGACCTTTCGACTAAGCTGTCCATGGAGAGGGGGGAGTTGGATGGGTGTTCTGTTTTTAAAGGTAAGATACGTTGGGGAATTATGTGCTGCTCTCGTATAACGTGGTCCTGGTTCCCACCCCCAGGATGCTCTTGAGGGAGTTGGGATGTTGGGGAGGCCTGTTGGATGGCAAGATGGATGAGGTTGATGACTGAAAATGGCATGCCAAACAACTAAAATTATGAATTGGAATGTCAGGTGTATAGCCTGAGAAGCATCGTGGAGTTTATGCATATCTGAAACGCTACAGAATATCCATCTAATTTTTACAAGAAACACATTTATGGGGGATTTTATTTCTAGTCTCTAGAAGAGATGGAGGGAACAGCTCTACACCACCTCCTCTGGGTATGCCCATGATACACTAATATGGATGGACTCTCAAGCCCCCTTCCACCACAGAGGACACGTCATTGACCCAGAGGGTAGATATGTGATACTGTATGGTGCCCTGAATGGAAGGGAGGTGTGTCTGGTGAATGTTTACACACCAAACAATGACTGTCCAGATTTTTATGCTGGAGTTACAGAAGCTGTGTCAATGTACCTTGCAGCGGACATCATTATGGCAGGAGACTGTAACTGCGTCCTAGATGGTACGCTTGACTGGGTTGTGCCCAGATGCCATACCAAGCCAAAATTGACAGGGGCATTACATGGCATGATGCGATGTTTACACCTCATTGACGTCTGGAGAGAAAGACATCCAACACAAAAAGTATACACTACAACAGTGGGGGCTCAGAGACGGTTGGACTATTGTTTTGTCCATGGCGGTATATCTCAGGGGGTATAGGGGGTATCCTACTTGGCTCACTAAATGTCAGACCATTCCCCTGCTTTGACGAGTTTTGAGAGGGAATGTAGATGCCTGGCAATACTGATGTGGAGACTGCAAGTGGAAGCACCAGCAGATAATCATTTGCAGCGACGGTCAATGAGACGTTGTCACACTACTTTGATGAGAATTGGGGCAGTGAGAGCAATAGAGTGAATGGCTGGGAGGTGATGAGGTGGTTCTATGGGGGGTGTAGATCAGGAAAACTTATAGGGTTAGGGGCCAACTGGAACTGGATATTCAAAAGCACAAGGATGACCTGGGAGCGAAAGAGAAAGTGCTACATACACACCCTGATAGACTAGTGGACTGGCATGAGGGCTGAAAAGAATTGCTAGATGACTGGTGCAGACTCAAGAAATATACCTATGCTGTGTGCTGACAACGATTACATGCAGAGAGGGCGATGCTTGCCCACCTGGCCAGACAGGAGAACCGACAGACTCCAATGCTGATGATACACAATGATACGGTAACACTGGTTAGTACAGAGCTAGCTATCAATGGGGTATTCCAGACCCATCTGAGTAGGACCTATGCTGTGCATGGGGAGGGCCTGGAAGGATGAGTAGAGGAGTACCCAGCAGGAATACCACTTCGGAGCCTTGACCCGTAATACCATGAAGTTATGGACAGGTCCATCACTCGAGAAGAGATTCTCTCATCAATTAAGGGACTGAAAACTGCAAAACTACAGGGAGATATGGTCTGCCTATGGAGTTCTACCACCACTATGTGGATACGGTAGCTGATGGACTGTTGGAAGTCTACCAGGGAATCCTCCAAAAGGGTAGCCTTCCGCCCACAATCCATGAAGCACTGATTGTGATGGCGCAAAAACCTGGCAAAGATCTGATGGGAGCCTCGTCATACAGGCCACTCTCACTATTAAATCTAGATGTCAACCTCCATAGTGGCATGCTAGCGGCATGTCTGCTCCTGTCTTGCAGCTCTAATACATACAGATCAGTCAATTTGGAAGAGGAGTACACATACACAGAACTATACGCAGGAAGACAGGACCTCGATGTATAGGGGTTATACCTTCCTGCGCATAGTTCTGCGTATGTGCAGAATCCCCGCAAAATCGAGCCCCAAGTTGGGCGCCATGTTGCGGGGATTCTGCACATACCCAGAACTATGCGCAGGAAGACAGGACCTCAGTGTATAGGGGTTGTACCTTCCTAACACCTTAGTGCCCAAAATCCCAAGACCAACTAGCTATAGTGTCTCATTCGTTCTCTGACAAAATCACAAAGCTACAAATGATTAGACAACCTAGAACACAACACTCCCGACTGCCTCAGGAATCGCGGTAGCAAGACATACCCTTTTGCTCACTCACTCTTACTTGTCCACAATAAGGATAGTCAGAGTCACTGTATAGTTCAAAATGTTTATTTTAACTATCGTGCTCTATAATGCAGTATACGAGTCACTACCAGCAGCAAAATGCATAAACCTAGCACAGTTAGCATTGTTACAATACCAGAGTATATGAAGGGGGAAGTCATTATATATAGACAGTGGAAAAAGGACTATAAGTCCTAACCCCCCTCCCCTTGGTAAGTTGAGGTTTATTATATACAGGAAGATCTCTGAGCTTTGTCAGCAGACCCCATACCTTAAAGCCTAGATGGTAGCTTTACATCAAAGGAACAGTATAGCTCTTCTCCAAGGAAAGGTTTCCCTCCAAGTGTGTGTGAACAACATGCAACTCCGTAATATCAAAGCATGAGTTCTCTAGCAGTGCTGCTGTGTGTAGAATGTTTTGTCTAGGTAATAGGGACTGACCAGAACAGAATAGCAAGGGGCATGTTTTTCGACCTTGCACATCGTGTTCAGAGTGAACTCCAGCAACAGCAGAGAACGCAGAAAGCAGACCGTTCTCATGTGAAAGACACAGAGTCTTGCAAAATAAAGTCATGTAGTAACGTGCGCAAAAGCAGCATCATGGCAGCGGAGCTCATGCTAACTTAGCAATGTCGAGAGTGACCCTAAGGGCCACATAACAACTGGACATCGAACAGGCATTCAACTCCGTACTCTGGAACTACCTTTGGCAGGTGTGGAAGAAGGCGAGCATGGGTCCTAAATATGTACAGCGGGTTAGACTACTTTACACTGACCTGTGAGCTAAGATGTGGTCGGGAGGAGAGGTCTCGGAAGCCCTTTGCTTACATGGGGAACAAGACAGGGGTGTCCATTGTCGGCACGCCTATGCACACTTGCAATGCAGCCAATGGTGGTGAGGTTACAGAAGATAATGGGCAACCATAGTAGGGGAGACCACGCACGTGGTATCCCGCTACACCGACATTGCTTTAATATATCTGAGGCAGCCAAAATATTCTATACCGATACTCCTGAATGTGAAGCGAGAGCTTGGGGAAATATCAGGACTCCATGTGAATCCAGTGAATTCTAAACTGTTTCCACTGTGGGGGCTGACTGGAGAATCGATCGGCGTGGTTCCATAGATTGGGCTTCACTGGGAGTCGGACTGAGTGCTATACTTAGGAATCCAAGTCACTCTATATGTGATTCCCAGACACTACTTTCAAACTATGATTAGCCGCATAATTGATCTGTTTTGGACAAGCAAACGGAAACACATTGGTTTGTCCACACTTAAATGGACCTGGGAACAGGGGGTACTAGAAGTCCAAAATATAGAGTTATATTATATACAGCTCACCTGCAGCATGTGGTCCACTGGTTGGACCTTTATGACAATTGGGAAAAAATACTTTTGCTGGGTTCTCATGATGGCATGTCACTTCCCGTCTTGTTGATTTGGAGCTTAGGTACTCCAGGACATGGGGGCAGTCATAGAGAGTTCTACGACAAGCCCTGGATGCCCCGGATATATCACTGTGGTTCCTAAAGCCATTCCTTAAAAGAGTGGAGTCCATGTCAGTACAGCGGTGGAAAGACAGGGGCTGCAACACACTGGGGGATCTGTGTCCTGGCGAATGGTTTGTCACGAAGGAAGACGCAACAAACTTACAGTATGAAAAGATCTCTGCAACAGCGTGTGACTTGTGGCTGACATTTCTGGAAGCACGGCAACACTCTGGTACCTTGGTGACATTGACAGCGTGTGACTTGTGGCTGACATTTCTGGAAGCACGGCAACACTCTGGTACCTTAGTGACTTTGCTGGACATGACAGGGGTGCGCAGATTGATAGTTCATATATACAGGGCACTGCGAGAGGACATCCCGGGATGGCACTTTAGATCTATGCCAAATGGGAGGGAATGCTAGAGGAACCTATGACTGTAAATGTCTGGGTATGGGTGCATGAGGGGGTGAGGATGGTTACCTCGAACACCAGATTTAAATTGTGCATCAAGCTTATGTTTCCCCCAAAACATTGCATATAATATTTAACACTCAGACTGACATTTGTGCATGGTGTGGAGGCTTGATGGTGGGTTTCCTACACCAGGTGTGGTTCTTTCCTTTCCTATCATCCTACTGGCAGGCAGTGCTGGAGAACCTTAACAGAGCCACTGGTTGAACTATACAGCCCATGATAGACAGGTGTTGCTGGGGCTGATTCCCTCTCCTTCTAGTAAGAAAGTTAGTAGAAAGCTTGTTCTACTTGGCATACTGTTAGCAAAATGCCACATAGCTATAAAAGGGCTGGGTGCGGCAGTCTGGAGATACGTGGACTGTATCAGGGATGTTTCTTAATGGGCGATTTCTGAGGCAGTAGTCATGAACCATGTCTGCAGGGATGAAAAGCTGGAGGATGATTTGAGGGCATGGGCAGCCATGCTGTCTGATTTAAATGAACCCCCGGAGGATGAGCCCACTGGGGACCACACAGTATGATGCACTCAAAAACCACAAAAACCCATGGGGAATGGGGTTGATCGGGTTCTGTAACGAGCAGGGATGTGCCCCTGGAGAGTGTTTACACCAATCTGATGCAACAGCCTTTAGTTTGTTCCTAAGGCCATGTGTGAGCAGGGGGGAGATTGGGGATAGTTGGGGATTTGCTTAACTGGTTGTAATGAGGATTACATTGCACTGTCAAAATGTATTTCTGTTGATCATTACTGCTGCATATTGTATCCTGTGAAGCTTTTATAAAGATGATATTTAAAAAACAATGACTTCTGATTTGAAAATCAACAATAAGGATAATAAGGACAAAATGGGAGGGACTTCAAAACAGACCCACTTTTGCAATTTGTGAGGTACTGCTGTCAATTTCCGTGGAAAAAAAGGCTTTTGTTGCTAATTGATCCTATTTGAGGGCCTGTGCTAACATAACTCTGAGTGGCTATATTCCTCTAGAAAGACCCTATTCTCTACGTTCATATATAGTTAGCAGCTTCTGCCAGTATGCAGTGGTGGCTGGCTTATACCGAGGGTGGTGGGCTGAAGGGCACAAAAAAGAAAATAATAATAAAAAATTCCTTTTATCTTGCAGCGAAGCATCCTCCTCCCTCAGGTGTCTTCTCTCCTCGTGGAAGGTCCTGATGCATGAAACTGAACTACCAAATCCTGGCACTGCTTTCAAAGAATGAAGCAGCACCAGGATTGGATAGAGCTGCCTCTTCCAGCACTGGAGTCTTGCGCTTTCTCTGCTCTAGCTGTCCAATACAGCTAGGGCAGAGAACTTTAAAAAGTGCATGACTGGCTGGCCATTGCAAGACAGCCCACCAAAGAGGCATGTGCATTTTAAAGAGTATGGCTCTGCTGCTGCCACTCTGCCATGTTGGCCCCACCCTGTCCTGAAAGTTCAGAACGGGTTGCTGAAAAATAAAATGGTAATAAATCTTTTCATCTAAAAATGTGGAGGTTTCTTTGGTATGCTTTCTTCTATTCCTCTCAATTTCAATCTTCAATTCTGGATTCAGCAACAGAACTAGAAAGTAAAAGGCCTTCTCTACATATTAAAAGGCATCTGCAGGGGCAGCTCCTCTGCTATGGTGGAGTAGCATCGCCCCACTGCTTCCAAGCAGTGAAAAACATAAAATGATATTAACTTACAGTTATTATCATTTTATGCTTTGTGTCCTGCTGCTTTGCGGGTGTGTGTGCTGGACTGCTCTGCTCTCGGAGCAGGGCAGGGGAGAAGTGGTTTGCCCACTCCTAAGTCCAGAATGACTGTTTGGTTGGCCCTCTCGAGCTGTCCAAACCAGTCATGCGCACTTTTCCCATTCTCCATGCGGGCTGCCTTACAGCTTGCATGAGAACATGCCCACCCCTCCAGCTCGTGGTTGAGCACCGTGTAATGGTACTCAGACCATCACAACGCTGCATTGCAGCATTGTGATTGGCTTATGTTTGGGAGCCTAGCTGCCTGCTTCCTGTTCCTGTCAGAGTCGGAGGCAGGAGAGCAGGAGCAAAGAAGACGCGGGACCCGACCTCAAAGGTTTTTTAAAAAATCCAATCCCCCTTACACGCGCCACCCCCACCGATCCCCGCGCCCACCCCGCCACCTGTGAGCCATGCCGGGTGCCACTGGGCATCTGTCAACAATATGAAGGCCTGTCCATGAGAGGTTGCAACTCCAAAGAAATTTTAATTAGACTTTTATAGTGGATTAGTTTTAAGACCTTGTATTTGCAATAAACTATTTTAACTGAAGAGGTTCAATATCTCACTTTAGAGAATGGCGTTTTAAGCTACACTTCAGTGATTCATCAATAAGGAACAATTGTTGGGTTAAGCAGAAGAGAAATTTGACGGCAAACCAAAGCAGTATTTTTACTGTCATTTTGTATCAGGTAGACAGTAACATACAGTAATTCTTCAGTATGCGCTATTTTACACAGTGCTGTATTTCACGTCACAATCGAAAGTAGCTTACATCTCTTTTGAATACTTGTTTAACAAATTTATCATTTAAATCACACATATATGCCTCTAATTGTGCCAAAGTAGACCTTATCATCAGTAGTTTGTCTGGCTAGTCCACTGCTGGACAAATGTTTGCATTCTATGAAAGCAGAATATTTTACAGAGAGGATCAGGTATATATGGCAAAAGGAGAATTATTATAATCCAACAGGAATCAGAGGTTGCATAAACGTATGTAACTCAATTTTAAGCTCTGGCACGAGACCTAGGGCCTGATTTACAGTTTGGAGTATGGATTGTACTCTGCCAGGGTGATGGAGTAAAATACTCAGTCACTGTGACGGAGTACACATACTCCAAATTTAGAGATGTCTGCCGGCCCAGAAGACATCTCTAGTCATTGCTAGGGACCCCCCATTACAGAGCCTCCTTGTCAATGAGTTAAAAGTTCAATAGACGGCTCTGGCAAACATGACAGCTGCCCATCAAACTTTGAACTTGATTTTCTTTCTTCAAAAACAAATTCCCAAAGGAGTTTGTTTTTGAAAAAAACTAAAACTGATGACCCTCTCCGCATCAGAGTTTTCTCCCATGGCGTTAGGGTCATTTAAAAGATTTACTGTCCGTTACTGCCAGGTTTTTCATGGCAGAACGGTATAGTAAAAACTGGTCATTCGAATGCCCACTTTTAAACCAAATGGGCGATCGAATAGCCATACTTTACTCTGTTAGGCCATTGGAGGAGCATCTCAGTGATGGAGTGATAGTAGGCTCTGCCGGTGACATACCTAAGTTCTGCCAGATTGAGAATCACGTGGGCAGACAGTCAGTTTGGTGGACAGGGTACCCTCTCTGCTTAACTCTAAACCAGCCCCCAAGTTTGGGTTGAGTCTACATTATTTGCCTTTTTGAAAAGTATTGAAGGAAAATGACGATAATAAAGATAAATCAGCCTGAGTTACTAGACCTGGTATTTTCCAGGATGTTATCTCTTTGGCAATTCAAACTAGACAATTGGAACAGAAGAAGGCTCAAATTCTCTATAGACTTTCCGTCTGTGTTCCTTTCAAATGATCTAAAGATATGCCACCATCAAGGTCAAAACATCTTAAAAATCCAGTAAAATCAATGCATTTAAAAATAGCAAGAGTCCTGTAATTTGAGGAATAACAAGGACACCACTGGAAAATTGGCTTTTTCATGTAATGCAGATTAAAATATCTCATCAAGAAATTACCTACCAGATCACAAAAAGCTGAAAAACAAGAATACTCATCCTTGAATCAAGGTATATTAATGAGTGCTGTATCATGTAACCTTTGTCTCAGTTAGCAATGTGACCGCAACTTCAAGTTTCATCTTCCTAAAGGCTACCCATCAGCTTCAAGATCAGGCAAACCGTGCACTTGTTTAAATGGACTGTGGTGCCCAGAGCACATATATGGGCATACCGTTGATCCAAGATCATGTAGTAGTTCTCGAAATGTCTAAAGCGTTTCTACAACATTAATGCTACTCTGGTTTCATCGTATTGATCATAGATCAAACTCTACTTTTACATTTAACTATCTCACAACATCATAAAATACTGAAATTTGATCTAACAGTTGTATCTAGATTTCTAATAATTTATAGAATGGCCTGCTTAGCTGTATATGACCCTTACATTAACTGGACCGCTAGGACCCTGTTCTTAGGTTCTGAATATTATTTGCAAAAATGCTATTTGGAAAATGTTAAAGATTAATCATTGTTTGAGAAAACTCCATCTCCTGTGGGAACGATAGGTCATATATCTTCTCTTCCTACTAAATATAAGGACCGTTTGATGTCTCCTGTGGATGCCTGCATATTTCTTGTACCTAAGAAGGATGCTACTGAGGTGAGTGCCTATATTGATTGTAGGCCATTAAATGAAGTCACTTTAAAGGATCGGTATAATCTTTCTCCTATTAATGATGATTTAAAGGCAGTTCATCGTTGTAAAATCTTAACTAAATTACATCTATAAGGAGCTTGTCACCGCATCCAGATGAAACCTGGCAATACATGAAAAACTGCCTTTAGAATGCCATTAAGGTATTTCAAATATAGAATCATGCCTTTCGGTCTCTGTGGTGATCCAGTAGATTTGCAAGTCTTTAATGATTGCATTTGTTCAGATTTGCTCCTCCATTGTACAGTAGTTTATCTTGATGACCTCTTGGTGTTTCCCAAACATCCTGTTGAAAATCACAATCATGGTAAAGAAATTATTTCAGCTCATAGCTAACCTGGAAAAAGGTTTATTTGACACAACTTGTATAACTTTTATAGGGTTTGTTCTATCGACTGAAGAGTTGGCAGTGGATAAAAGCAAGATTGCGGCTATTGTAGAGGAGGTGCTGGATAATGGATTAATGGAAGCTGAGAAAGGAACACTAGAATGATAAATGTTAGTGGCTCTCAGGCACACACTTACTGGGTTAAAGTAATTTCAGAGTCATGAGAAGTAGAGCCCAATTTATACATTTTAGGAATTGGGTCATTTGCCTAGCAATGTGTTGTATGGTTGCATTGGCTTTCTAAACCTTGTTTCAATTTGCACCCTTTTTGTCATCTCTTCCCTGTTTTCAGTTTTTCCCTCAGTTCCCTTAGTCTAATCCCTGCCTTGTATTATTGTCTGTGCTGTCTCTTGCTCTATTACTCATAGTGTGTTACCTATGTATGTGCAACAGCATCCAGTGGCTTGGAACAGATTAAGTAATGCTACACCAAATTTGCCCTGTAGTGACAACCGCTCAGCAAGTGCCTCTATAACAACAGAAGGGACAAGTAGTAATGTCAGAGTCAATCCTAATTCATTAGTCACTCTAAATCTCACCTTGGCCCATCCAGACAAATTTGGTGGGGATCCCATGAGTTTTAAAAGTTTCTTCCCAATGTTGATTGCATCTTTTAGCAAAACCACAGTGCTTTAGGGATGATTCTAGTAAGATTATCTTTTTCTCGTATATATTCCCAAAGATGCTTTGTTGTGGGCTGCACCAATTATTTAAAATCAAAATCTTATGTTGGGCAACTGGGCACAATTCATAGTGCAGGTTGCCACCCTTTTTGGAAAGAGACATGCAGCTCAATTGGATCATGCTGGCTTGTTAACTCTCAAAAAAAGGCAGTGAGAACATCATGAAAATCAGCGATTTTCAACATCTGGCTCCTAAGACTGTTGGACAGAGCAGTCAGGAGCCACATCAGGGAATCAGAGAGAGGTTGAAGGATGCTTTGTTAGCATTGAACCAACAAACCACATCCACAGTCTTAATCGATTTCACGCAGCAAATAAATGCACAACAGCATTTCAGGAACACTGCGCAATTGTTGTACCTTGCTCACCAAACCACCTTAAAATAGTAAAAATACAACTACTACTGAAGAACCCAGGAAAACGTAGAATCATGACAGACTTTGAAGAACGGGAATGACGCAAGAAAACAGGAACTGAAGCATCTGTTATAGACAGAGCTGATTGCATTTTACAAGTTATGATTGCCACTTCTCAATGACTGTTCATGTTTCTTGTGGACTTCAGAGCATCTGGAGGGTTTACGGACAATCAGTCTGATATTTTTATTAAGTAAAAACCATTATTATTAATATTAAGATAATTCTCATGTCTGTAGCCATATGATTTGAGTCTGTTTCTTTACTCATACTCACGCTTACAGAGGAAATTCAATTCAATGTAATAAATGCTCCTTTTTTTACATCGCACTTGGCAATACATGACATAGAAAAGATGATCCTTAAATCAACTGGACTAGAGGTGAGGCCCAACTAACTCAATTCCATTGAAATTGCGTTTTAATACAGGTTAAAACAGAATTGTTGAACAAAGCCACTCAAGTGATGGTGGGGCCTAGTACTCATCTAATACACAGATTTGTTTATATGGTACTACATGTACCCAGGGCCTGTAAATTAAATGCTACTAGTGGGCCTGCAGCACTCATTGTGCCACCCACTAAAGCAGCACAGCCATTGCAACATGCAGTGCAGTTTGAATCTACCATTTTGACCTATCAAAATAAACCTTTTGTAAGGACTAAACCTTCTTTTTTAATACTTATACGTCCCCCCAAGGTAGGCCCTAAAGGCTCATGGGGCACGGTGCATTGTATTTAAAAAGTAAGGCCTGTCTCTCCTGTAGTGTCTAGTAGATATGTATAGTGGCACCCTTCTGGTCCCTGATGGACTCAATAGAAGAATGAGGTAATTGTTAGGGTGTGTCTGCGTGTGGTTAATAAAGATCAGACCACTATGCGTACAGTTAGTTATCGGTTGCCCTCTGAAGAATAGAGACGTGCACTACAGAGCTCCATGTGTGCATGCTACCAGGCTGGGGAGGATGCTACAACTGGTGATGAGGGTGGGATCTGCAACCCAAAGTAGTGAGAGTGATCTCCCTGAGAGTTTACTGAGGTCCAGTAAACTGCATGTGCGTGACATACACGCCTCAGTCAAAGTAAAGCAGTTGACTGTTGGCGCATGTGGAGTCAAAGTGCCATTCCAGTGCAAGGCTTTTGAAGAAGGTGAAGGCCCTACGGCAAGTTCCGTCAAAGTCAGCCCAGAACCTGTTGCTAAGGCAGGTTGAAGAGGTACTGCCTGCAACATAATACAGATCCAAAATACATACAGGACGGTAGAACTAAAGGCAGCGACAACCAGTTACAGAGAAGCACAGAGGGCCATGAGAGCCAGGCGCAGGAAAGCGTGCCAAAAGCAGAGAATCATCCAGGCGCCATGAAATGCTAAAGGCAGCGAAGACCAGGGACAACGCAGAAAGTTGTGAGTAGTGACAACCATGTACAGGAGACAAAACAGTTACTCAGTGCCAAACAGAAAAAAGAGGCCATTTAACATCAGATCGGCCATGACAACACTGATGCAAGCACACAACTGGGGCTTAGAGATGGTATGAATGGAGCAGGTTCAAGTGGGCAGCCGACGGCGCGAGAGACAGCCCTGTTCTTGACAGCAGGTAGCCCCACATGTGGTTATGATGCCACCATGTTTTTGAATCCACTGCTTCCATTTAACACCACCAAAAAGCTGAATATTGCGCCAGATGGACTACCAGGATTTAAATATTAGACGATTTCATCAACGCGCTAGAAGAAACAAATGACAAAAAGATCATTCAATACTTGAAGAACCTTGCAGGTGATGGTGTGAATAAAGCAATAAAGAAAATCCTATAAGCTGATGAAGTATTTTACCATCAGATTAAGTCGTCATTAGGAATCAAGTTCAACCCACTGCCGAAAGTCGGCATGAAAGGTACATTTTCCAACAAACCAGAAAGCAAGGAGGAGAAATGATGGGTGAGTTTGATGAAAGGCATGAGGTCCGCATCAAACATTGCAAGTTCAAAGAATCCAATGATGAAGAAGCCATCCGTCTTTCCGACTCGTTCAGATATCGTATGCTGCATGAG
The DNA here is from genome assembly GCF_964204655.1 of Triturus cristatus. Taxonomy (NCBI): domain Eukaryota; kingdom Metazoa; phylum Chordata; class Amphibia; order Caudata; family Salamandridae; genus Triturus; species Triturus cristatus. The sequence goes on along the minus strand of NC_140582.1, from coordinate 699,197,433 downwards.
ACACTCAGGGCCATATTAACAACAAAAGTGGCGGAGCGCGGCATTAGCCTCTTCGACTTAACGCCACTCTCCATCAATTCTGAAATACAGGGCTGTACCATATTTACAACAATATGGTGCATCCCTGCATTTTCCCCTGCGCTGATGCTAAATTTAGCTCCCTGGCGCCAATGCAGGCACCCTTGCACCATAGTGCAAGGGTGCCTGCATTGCAGGGTAAGATAGGTTATGTGCAGGAAGGGACACCTACATGCACATAAACATTTAATGGCGTTTTACTGTTTCCATGTGTGCTGCACAAAGCAGCACACATGGAAAGAGCAAAAACAAGGAGAAACATTTCTCCTTGTTACGCCAGGGTAAGACCAGTTTTTCATGTCCTAATTTTGGCACTGCCCCATATTTTTGCCACCCTTGAGACCCTCTGGGTAAGTAGTGCGCTATATAAATACGATGATTGATTGATTGATTGATTGATGAGGCAGAGTCAAAATCAATGGGTGTCATGGTGGAACGCCCACCGCAACACCCATTGCCCTCCCCTTTCACGCTAAGTATAGCGTGAAAGGGTGCCTATTTTCATTGCCCTATAAATAAGGCGAAGCCTCTATCGCCACCACAATGTTGCGAAAAGTGATGTTGTTGTGGTGATTGGGGCTTGTAAATATTCTCCTCAGTCTGGAGAGAGTGCTCATGGCTGTGAGAGTACAAGTGTAGATCAACAAGCTGACAAGATGGAAGTTGGAGTAACACTGAGTGAATCAGTATTGAACATGAAAAGTAACCAGAGACACAAGGCTGAGTGTGAGGAAACTCAATTTTCGATCTCGATCGTATCGAGCTGCCATTTTGTGTTCCGCCGCCATTTTGTGTTGCCCTCACTCAGGCAGCACGGCGAATGGGTCTTTTCTGCTTTTCCTGCAGCATCATGTTGAAATAGCCTTCTGACTCTGTTTACGAACTGGTGTCAGGGACTGGCCGAGTCCACTAATCCCTGTCTGGTCTGACTAATCCCGTCTCAACTATCTATTGGTTCGCACCATTCTTTCCTGACTTTTTCTTATCCTATGGCCTTCGCTGTCCTCTGCTCGTATTCTCTCGTTTCACGACTGTCCTCCAAAGCACACAGACATATCTCGCCACCTGCAAGTCAGTTGCGGACACGTTATTGAATTAACCTGTGGGGAGGGACGACAAACACAGTTGGAGGAGAGGCTTCTTCGGGTTACTCGATACTTTATTTCTCAAGTTCTTTTCATTGGTAAAGCCTTGTTTTTGTACTTTTCTTATTGGCTCTTTTTATATACCTTGGGAGTGTTCTAAGTTAATCTGTATGCCATCCATGTACTATAAGAGATTGTGCGCCACGGAGTAAAGTGGCAGTCTCCTGAGAACATACTGAGTGTACTTCTGGGACAACTGTACTTAGCTGCAGCTAATAAAATCTGATCTTCTACGCCCAACAGAGTGTCCTGTGTCTCTGTTAGAAAAAGCAAGTGGACCCAGGAGATTAAGGCGTTCGCCGCGCCGCCAGACCCATAAGGTTTCTGGTTCTTCAAATGGCGCCCAATGTGGGGCGGCTTCAGAGGTAGTAGTCCTGCCTGAAGGTCGTGAGGAGCCCAGCAAGAAAATTCCGGAGGAATCGCGAGCCACGTCAAGCGACCCCTGTATGTCGAAAGTGGTCCGAAGGTCTTTTTCAGTGCGGTTTCTCCTTCCTGACGGCTTCTGAAGACTGCTGCCCTGACTGCCGCCTTCTTTTGGCCCTTCTTTGGTGATGTATGGTAAGGCAAGACGTTAGACGGGTCTCTGTTGACGTGAGAAGACAATTAGTTAAGTATTGGTGGTGGGTAGCTCCCACTATTTTGTTTGGTCCTTTGGGTCTTTGATTCGGCTATTGCAAAAGCCGAAGCCGAGGGGTGAGTACATTTGTGCTGTGTCAATTGATTTAACCCCCTTGATGTTTGTGAAAAGTCCAGTGAAATAACGATGCCTGGTCTGAGTAAGTTTAAGAAGTTTTGTTGCTTTGGTTGTGATAGGGACTCCCGGCTGGAGGACTCCTGTCCAATTCCTTCTGTTGCAACTCCCACTTATGAGCTCTATTCTAAACATGGTGTTGGCCCCATTGCCTTTAATGAGGCATGGATCCGATACACAAAGAACGATGGTGTTTTACAGTGGCCACAGAACGGTAGTTTTGAGCCTGACATATTAGATAATTTGGAAGCAATTTTGTTTAAAAGAAAAGCCCGGCCGGGAATGTTTGACTCTTTCCGGCTTTGGCGTAAGGAAGCCAAACAGAGAGAAATTAAACAGGCAAAACGAGATAAGAAAGCACAAAGTATGACGATTAAACAGGCTGCCCAGCAGTTTAAAGATAATGAGATCGATCGTGAAATGGAAATTTCAGAGAGACGGCATCGTATGGCGATAGATAAATGCTATCCGATGTTGCCTACTTACCCTCCTGATAAAAGTAGGGAACTGGAGGAAGACCCTTAGATGTCTCACCTATTGAGATTGCCTCCTCCCTATGTACAAGGCGCTAATGCACCCCCAGTATTACAACCGGTTCAGCCATTAGTTGCGCCCCCGCTTGCTCCGGTTCTTCCGCATTTGCCCCTTCAAGCATTGCCGCCCCCATTTCCTTTGCCACCGGTTGCTTTACCTTCATCCCTAGAGCCACAATCTCCTTTGCCTTCGGCTCCTCTTATAACTGTTAGTTCTTCTCCTATTAGTTCGCCCAATACTTTGTCCCCTCTCCTTATGTCCAATTGTCCTACTGTCCGTAAACGGATCACAGATACTGTCTCTAGGTTTTTATCTCCTTTCTTTGAGACTCTTAATATGTCTCCGGCTTTTTCTCAAAGACAGTCTCGTAGTCAGCTTCCAACCATCGATGAACGAGTGGTATTGGACTCTCTCGCTCGTAAATGGATCGAGAAAGGTCCCTTATATAGTGCGAACGATATTTTGGCTACCCTTCATCAGTGGGAAGCGCCCACGCAGATATATGTTTTTAATGTTATGTGTGACACTCTTGTTAAAGGTTGGGAGGATATGGATTTGGGTTCAGTTCCTCAGGGTCTGTTGGATGTTCAGACTAATTTCGATAAAGGACTCATCGTGGGTCCTAAGATTAAGGACGCTGTAAAGACACTTGTCTCTTTTAGATCCTTATTTTCCTCGCAGACTTTCTTTGATTCCGATCCTGCTGTTAGGCTGACATCCAAACATCCGATGAGAGAGGTTCCTCCAGTATGGAGAGAAGAGGTTCCAGCAGCAGGTGGTAATCTAGCTATTCCCACACACTTCCAGCGTATATGGGTACATGTCCCCTGGAAAAGATCTGAAGTTTTGGCTCTTAAACAGTCTCTACCAGATCCCCGTAAAAACCCTGCTGGTTATTATAAAGAATTGTCTCAGACTGTTGACGCCTGCATTATGAATTTAGCTGATATTGATATGTTAATGGGGAATGTAGTCCCACAAGCATTATGGGCTCGAATTCGGAGAGAGAATCACGCACAAGAATTAGGTGCTGATTGGAATGCTATAATTGCCGCAGATGCAGCCCAAGTGGGGGGTACCAAGCCTGATGCTTTGATTTCAGAACTACCTGGTAGGATTATTGCTTTAATGAAAACGATGATGCCTCCCTTGCGAGTTAATTGGGATAAACTAGCTGCGTGTAAACAGAAGAAAGATGAGAGTGTCTCTGATTTGTTCACTCGTTTTGAAGAGACGTTTATTGATCACAGTGGTCAGGATATGACTACAGAGGGTGGACAGCGATTATTTGTAGACAAATTCGTATTTAATTTGCTTCCCGAGCTGTCACATAAGTTGAAAGACTCTGAATGTTCGTGGGCTGTTTCTTCCTTTGCGCAAATATTGGCTACTGCTCAATATTATGAGAACAGGGATAAAGAAGAGAAAGATAAGCAAGAGAAAAGACTAAAGAATTCAAAACGAAGGTTCTTCTGCAACAGGCTTATCCTCCCCGTCTTGCTCAGTGCCAGTTTCAACAGCCTCCACAGTTTCAGAGGGTGTATCAAAAGCCCGAGCCTTTTGTTCCGCGACCTTTATTAGGTCCTAATCAATGTGCCTATTTTAGAGAGGAGGGTCATTTTAAGAATAGTTGCCCGGTTTTATTACAGCGAAGTGAAGGATCATCTGCTCCACGAGGTCAAGGTATTCATCAGTTAGCGCCCAGGGGTAGAGGTCGAGGTGTGTTGACTCAAGAACAGCGTTCCCTTCCTCCTCCAAATTCTATGAATTACTTTGATCAACAGAATACTCAGTCTACACAGTATTATAATGATGATTATCATGATGAAGGTGAAAATGAAAGCCTTCACGCTAACTAGGACAGCCATAGACAAAGTGAGGGAGTTGTATCGATTCCAGTAGATCAGAGTGGACCTTATGTTAATGTCTCTACAATGGGTGTTTCAGAGCCATTCCTTTCAGATACTGGTGCGATGAGAAGTTCTATCATTCGCTCTAAACTCCCTGGGGCACCTTTGTCTGGCTCAACGAATGTATCAGTAGGTTTTTCTGGCGCCCCGGTTTGTAACCCAGTCTCTAGCCCTCTGCCTATTTCAATTGGCCCCTATGACTTAGAAGCTCCTCTTCTTTTAACAACGGGTTGCGGCGAGAATCTGTTGGGTTTGGATCTATTGAAAAGATTGAATGCAACGATATATTGTTCTCCTTCTAGTGTACATCTTACTTTGGGGCAGAAACTGACTTCTCCAATGTATTTGTCTAAAGATCAATTCCCACCTGAATTGCTCTCTCTTCCCGCAACGCTTTGGGCTACGGGTCCAAATGATGTTGGTTGTCTTGAGATCCCGCCTTATGTTGTTACTCTTAAGCCCAATGTTAAATTGCCTCGCATTCCTCAATACAGAATTTCCAATGAAGGTGAAAGAGCGCTTTTGGATATCATTTATGATTTAGTTCAGAAGGGTGTGGTTGAGGAAACGAGAGGAAATTTATGTAATAGTCCTATTCTTCCTGTTCTTAAACGCACCAACCCTTCTCAGCCTCCTGTTTATCGTTTTGTGATTGATCTTCGGGAGGTTAACAAAATTGTTGTACCACGGTTTCCTATTGTCCCAGATATTACCGCCTTGTTAACTATGATACCTGCCTCAGCGGCTTGGTTTTCTGTCATTGATTTGAAGAATGCTTTCTTCAGCATTCCTATGGCCGAAGAGGGTAGGGATATTTTTGGTTTCTCTCTAGGAGGCCGAAGTTTCCGGTTCAAGCGCGCACCCCAAGGCTATTGTGAAAGCCCCTCCATTTATAGTCAAGCTCTGAAATGTCAGCTTGATGCTTTCCCTTTGCCCTCAGGTGCTACTCTTATTCAATATATGGATGATTTGTTAATTGCTGCTGATTCAGAGGATGTCTGCAGGAATGTGACTATTGCATTGTTACGTCACTTGTCTGATCTTAATCATAAGGTTTCGCCTTCTAAACTACAGTATGTCCGTCGAGAGGTTAGCTATTTGGGTCATCTCTTATCAAAGGAGGGAAGGCGATTAACCCCAGAACGAATTCAAGCAATAGCGCAAATGTCTGTGCCATCCACACAAAGAGAAGTGCGTGCTTTTCTGGGTATTACCTCTTATTGTAGGCAATGGATCCCGAACTTTTCCTTGCTGGCCAAACCTCTGTTAGCACTCACTTTGAAAGACACGCCCCAACCGCTTCCTTGGACTGACGGATGTCAGAAGAGTTTTTCTGATTTACGTACTGCTCTGTGTTCTGCTCCTGTGTTGGGTACTCCGGATTACAGTAAGCCCTTCACGCTCTATGTCCATGAAAGAGAAGCTTGTGCGTTGTCAGTCCTGACACAACGATTTGGAGATAAACACGGCCATGTGCCTATTTTTCAGCTACGTTAGATCCAGTAGCCAAGGCATTGCCTAGTTGTCTTAAAGCTACAGCAGCAGCAGCGGTTTCTATTCGTCAGTCTGCTGGAGTGGTGCTAGATAACACTCTCATTGTTATGGTACCACATGCAGTGGATACCTTGCTAAACAGGATGAAAACGCAGCATCTTACGAGTGCTCGCTTGTCTGGATATGAGCTGACGCTTTTGGCTAGTCATGTGCACATCAAACGATGTAACACTTTGAATCCAGCCACTTTGTTACCCCTTCCAAAAGAGGAAGGTATTCAAGAAGTACATGATTGTTTTCTTCGTACTGAGGAGGAGACAAAAGGTAGAATTGATTTGAAAAATACGCCGCTAACGGATCCAGATGGGATCCTATGGGTGGATGGGTCCTGTTTCAAACTGCTGAACGGTGAGACAACTTCAGCCTATGCTGTTACTACCTTGCATACAATTGTGGAGACAGCACGCATCAGACATAATTCAGCTCAGGCGGCCGAACTGATAGCTTTGACCAGAGCGTGTGTGTTGTCTAAGGGAAAGAGAGTGAATGTGTATACCGACAGCCAGTACGCGTTCGGTGTGGCACATAGTTTCGGTCGTTTGTGGAAGGCAAGAGGATTCCTTACCTCCCATGGTACTAAAATACAGCATGGTCAATTGGTGACTGATCTTCTTGAGTCACTTGTCTTGCCTACCCAGATAGCAATTGTGAAATGTAGTGCACATAAGAAGATCACTGACGATGTTGGTCGTGGAAATGCTTTTGCGGACGAGGTAGCGAAAAGAACAGCCAGAGATGCTACGAGTCGCATGTATGTGGCGGGCCCTGCAAATTGGGTCAAGGAAAGAGGGATGTGTGAGGACACAATAGAAAATGTGAGATCGATTCAGGAAGATGCTACAGAGAAAGAATTGAGAAAGTGGAAAGAAAGTATAGGAATGTTAGATGTTAGAATTGTCAGAGCACCAACGTTGGCTGTTACCAGATGCCTATGTACTGCCTGTAGTTACTATGGCGCATGGTCCAGCCCACATCAGTGCAAAAGGAAAATGTAAAATTCTGGCTCCAGTATAGCAGAATGAAGGGATTCCAAAATGTGCAGATAATGTAGTGAAGCATTGTATTATTTGCTTGATGTACAATCTGGGAAAGGGAACCCCAACTCCGGCAGGTCATTTTGCTCCCCCGACATATCCTTTTGAGGTGTTGCAAATGGACTATATCCATATGGAGCGATGCAACAATCTCAAATATGTTCTAGTAGTGGTATGTGCCTTTTCCAGATGGATAGAAGCCTACACTCTCAAAGACAACACTGCTTTGTCTACTGCCAAAGTCCTTTTGAAAGAGTTCTTTCCTAGGTTTGGTTTGCCGCGTATTGTCTGGAGTGACAATGGGAGTGAATTTGTGGGCCAAGTTATGCAAAAAGTTTGTGTAGGTCTTGGTATAAAGCAAAAGTTCCATGCGGCAAACCATCCACAGTCAGCGGGTTTAGTAGAATGTTATAATGGCACACTTAAACTAAAGCTCGCAAAGATACAAGCCACCACAGGTCTTGCCTGGCCCGATGCTTTACCTTTGGCTCTTCTGTCCACCAGAACAGCTGTGCATTCTCGTTTGGGACTTAGCCCATACGAGGTGGTTTTCGGACTCCCAGCTAATGTATGGGGAGTCCCTCGCCCTAGAAAATATTCTGATATACCATACCCAATGCTGATTGATTATTTGCACGACCTTACAACTAAATTGCGTGTTCTCCATCAACAGGTTCAGAACGCTTTGCCAGAGGCCTCTACAGACCCAGGTCATTCCATCCAACCAGGTGACTGGGTTTGCGTGAAGAATTTCCAAAGGACAAAGAATTTGGAGCCTCGTTGGAGGGAACCTCGACAGGTCCTCCTGGCGACGCGAACAGCAATAAAGGTCGAAGGAAAGAAAAACTGGATACACGGCGTGCATTGCAAGAAGGTGCCTTTGCCTTTGCCCTTTGATCAGTGGGTCCGTAAGGGTATAAGGGACTTTGAAAACGAAAAGGTTCCTAGGTTCCTGCCTTTTAGCGATGCACACCTGAGTGGAACTCGGTCGGAGAAAGAAGACGACGATATTCTTCAGGAAGCTGTACCACCACATCTCCACTTGAACACTACAACCCCACAAACATTGTTTCGAGACCAGACTGTACCTGACAAAATCCATTATAATCTCAGGCCAAGACTAATCAAGAAAACTTGAGATTCTCTCTTCCATGTAGTTTCTACCCCGGTTGCAGGGTCACGGTAGGAGTCTTGATTGTGACCTGAGTAGTGGCAATAGGCCTGCAGGACGTGCAGTGTCATAGGACGGCCATAATCATAACCAAGTGATTGAGGAAGATTGCCGTGAGCATCCACTTAGAAGATGGAGACTGCATTAGGAGAAAGAGAGAAGAAGAATAAAATGAGAGAAAAATATTTTAAACTAATGTACAGTTATTGTGATGTGACGTTATGTGTTTTTATATTATTGTGTATTTTATTGGCGTGTATAGGATGGATTGTTTATGCTATGCAGAAAAAAGTTGTCCCTACTTCTGTCTCTTTGTCTTCTTATTCTACTGTCTCTCCACATCTATTTCATACACTTCCTCAGCATGATTTCATAAGAAGAACAGAATACTACAATAATTCATTTGTTCAGTTATTGCACCAGCACCAATTAATAATTAATACAACCGACTGTTGGGTGTGTGGACTTATGCCTCATACCACCGAAAAAGGGATGCTGTACTTAGTCCTTCCGTTCTCCTATGAAGGTTCCGCTTGGGCTTATTTTGTAATATTCTCTAACGCCTATCAGAGCCGATTTAAACGACCTGTCAGTTCATATATTGGTGGTCCAGATTTTAGTCATAGTTCATTGATAAAGGGAATGGTAGCTATGGCTAAAATCATGGAGAATAGTAAAATTTCTGTTGATGAGAGAAAAGCATATACTAATTGGAACGTCACTCATTACATCACTAGCCTTAGTGATAAGGTTAAACAAAAAGAATCTCCACAAGTTTGGACTGTTCCTCATCACAGTAATTTCTGCTTACAGATAAATAGTCAGACTGCTAACGCTGAATAAGAGAAGAGCCTCTGTTCCCACACATACATCTACACTTCTCAGAATTCGCCGCCGCTAGTACCATCTCAGGGCACGTATTTTATCTGCCACGATAGAGCTTATACGTGGTTGCCGACTGTTTCTCTGCAACATGCTATATAGCTTTCCTTCTTCCTCCTACATATACTGCCTCTTCAACTCACCATAGAAACAGATATGGCAGAGGAATTATTGATTCCAAGGAAACAGCAGGACAAGAGGGAGGAGATTTCCTCAAAGGAATTCTTCCTTTTTGGGGTCCAATGGCCAATAGCAGAAACATGAGATAACTGGTTCGTGTTGTAGAGACTACTATAGACATCACTGTAGGAGCCCTAAGTAATATTACAGCTGAACTACAGGCGGATTGTCTTATGACATTACAGAACCGAGTTGCCTTAGATGTTATTCTTGCGGACCGTGGTGGAGTCTGTACATTGATCGGATCTAGTTGCTGTATTTATATACCTGACGATGCTCCGACGGTATACCAAGCTATCTCTAAATTACATGTAATCTCTGAGTCGATTCATCAGGACGAAGGAGATTGGTCGTTATTGGGATGGTTTTGGGGACTACTGTCAAAATGGGTATGGAAGGCATTAACATTCCTTGGAATGGTTCTGGCCATCATTTTCTCTTGTTGTCTCTGTCTGCACTGTGGCCCCGCCATCTGCGGCCTTTGTGCTTCTGTATGCATCCCAAAACCTAAATCACAGAGAACAGAGAACATTAAAATGATGCTACAGCAACAGCTTGATGACCTCATGGCCATCGACATCGACTCAGATTAACGTGAGTCTGTGTATTTTGCCTGAGTTCTGGCAAAAGGAGGGTCTGAGGAAACTCGATTTTCGATCTCGATCGTATCGAGACGCCATTTTGTGTTCCGCCGCCATTTTGTGTTGCCCTCACTCAGGCAGCACGGCGAACAGGTCTTTTCTGCTTTTCCTGCAGCATCGTGTCGAAATAGCCTTCTGCCTCTGTTTACGAACTGGTGTCAGGGACTGGCCGAGTCCACTAATCCCTGTCTGGTCTGACTAATCCCTATCTCAACTCTCTGTTGGTTCGCACCATTCTTTCCTGACTTTATCTTATCCTATTGCCTTCGCTGTCCTCTGCTTGTATTCTCTCATTTCACAACTGTCCTCCAAAGCACACAGACATATCTCGCCACCTGCAAGTCAGTTGCGGACACGTTAATGAATTAACCTGTGGGGAGGGACGACAAACACAGTTGGAGGAGAGGCTTCTTCGGGTTACGCGATACTTTATTTCCCAAGTTCTTTTCATTGGTAAAGCCTTGTTTTTGTACTTTTCTTATTGTTTTTTTTTATATACCTTGGGAGTGTTCTAAATTAATCTGTATGCCATCCATGTACTATAAGAGATTGTGCGCCACGGAGTAAAGTGGCAGTCTCCTGAGAACATACCGAGTGTACTTCTGGGACAACTGTACTTAGCTGCAGCTAATAAAATCTGATCTTCTACGCCCAACACAGTGTCCTGTGTCTCTGTTAGAAAAAGCAAGTGGACCCAGGAGATTAAGGCGTTCCCCACGCCGCCAGACCCATAAGGTTTCTGGTTCTTCAAGTGCCATACAGTGAAGTCTCAAAGGGAAAATTAAATTGTGTTTCCGACGCAGATTCTCCTTTCTGCGCGAAGGTAAATGTCCTGCCATTGGACAAACATGCAAGGGTTGCGGGCAGGAAAACCATTTTGTAACAGGTTGCAAAGTGAAACAGACGCAACTGGGTCACATCTAAAAGAGAAAATGGATGCTAGAAAGTTCCAGAAATCTTCTGGCCGCACCCACAAGACCAAGCAGTGACACCAATTGAGGCAAGGGGAAACTAAACGAAGTCGATCGTCATCAAATTCATCCTCCAAATGTTCTTCACCATCATTGTTGTGCAACAATAAAGAAGCTAGCTATGTGATGATGGTGTCAACTGGTGAACGACGTGAGCATGTGGGTTTGGAATCATGCAGAGAAGAGTCAGAGTGCAAGCAAGATCACCACGTGAAACAACCATCACCCTTATGCATCAAGCCCAAATCCAGTCGGTAAAATACCGAATCCTTATTAGCTCCCGGTATTAAGTAAAAAATACCCAATCCCAATGCATCAACCCAAAAGCAGAAATCGGTATTTAAGGAATCCTTAAATAGCGATTCTTTAAATAGGGATTCCTTAAATACCGATTCCTTAAATAGCTCTTGCATTTAAGGAATCCCAAAGTGAGATTCCTTAAATGCAATGCATCAAAGTTAAAAAATTAGCGATTTCGCTAATAAGGGGAGCAAATTACCATGAAGATGAACTGCATGGTAATTTGCAAAAACTTTGAAAAATGCACTTTTGTGCATTTTTCAAAGTGTCATGTTGCGCACACACATGCCCTTAGAGCATGTGTGTGTGCAACATATGTGCACATATCATTTTCAGGGGTGCAACAGGGTGTCCTTTTGACACCCTGGCACCCTTGAAAGTGCTCCAGCTATTAGCGATTCGGTAATACCGAATCGCTAATACAGAATGGCTTTACATTCATTCCTATGGGCCTCCAAGGCCATAGGAATGAATGGGTAGGTATTCCTTATTACCGATTCGGTATTACCGATTCGGTAATAAGGAATGTTAAGGAATCGCTATTTGAATAGCGATTCCTACATGCATAGCCTTTTGCTATTCCTTATTAGCGATTCCTTATTTTTCGCTAATAAGGAATCGCAAATGCTAATGTTGATGCATATGCCCCCATGTTCCTTTGGACATCACGCCAAGATCACACTAAAGGTGAATGGTTGTTCCATACCTTTCATCATTGATAACGGTACATCAATAAACATCCTGCTGGCAGATAAGTGCAGTGAACTGTCGCCGGTGCCACGTCTCACACCTTCGAAGACAAAGGTATACAAATGTGCTGCCTCAATACCATTTCAAAGTCAAGGATCCTTTGTACCAACCGAGCGACACAAGAAAACGAAGGTACAAGCACCGATTCATGTTCTTAAATGTACTTTCTCAAGTGCATGTTTACTCAGATTCAGTACTGCTGAAGACATGGGGCTAATTTCCATCAACTATAACATAAATGCACATGCAGACACAGTAAGTCAGTTCCTGCTATTGATTCATGGATTAGGAAAGGTTACGACCATGAAAGGGCATCTTCAGATCAATGAGGACAGTCATCCTGTTGCTCAACAACATCGTCAAATTGCTTTTCACTTGCAGGAAGTTGTTGAGAAAGAACTGGAAATGCTGTTAAAACATTATATCATTGAATGCTCCACTAGCCAGACACCATGGGTTTCCCCCATAGTTGTAGTGTCCAAAAAGGACAGTAGAGGTGCCGTGTGCCTCTATGTTGACATGAACCAAGCTACTAAGCCGATTAAGAGAGAAACAATATCCCATTCCACACACTGCAGATATAATAACACAACTGAATAGATTGATTCTATATTGTATGATTACTAAAAATCATTTACAAATATGGTGCATGATACGTCATAAAACATATATCTGATTATTAAAAGGTCTATAAAATTGTAAAAACATGTGTGTCCCACATAGAATTTTAGGATATCTAGTGTGCAGCAGAAAAGTGAAGAAGAGTCACCAAGCAAAGCTGAAAGGCATGGGTGCTTGAGGATGCAATAAGGTGTCATACAGGCATGCATGTGATTATTGTATGCGTAGGCAGGCATGTGGGATAGAATTTAAAGATTCGGTGCATGATACGTCATAAAACGTACATCTGATTATCAAAAGGCCTATAAAATTGTGAAAACGTGTGTCTCATAACATTTTAGGACAACTGGGGGATGCAGTAGAAAAGCGAAGAAGAGTCACCAGGCAAGACTGAAAGGCATAAGTGCTTGAGCATGCAATGAGGTGTCATACAGGTGTGCATGTGATTATTGTATGCGTAGGCAGGCATATGGGATAGATTGTGGAACAGTACTCCTCCCAAAATAAACTATACAATGAGAAGAAATAAACAGTGGTGCAGGTAAATGGTATATGGAATCATATAAAAGCAAATAACCATTTAAAATTAATCACGCTAAAAACAGAATTCCTCCTAATAGTGCCCCCCAACCAAACAACCACCATCATGGAATGGATGTAGCACCTAACAGCACTAGACGGCCAACCGCTCATGATCGATTCTGCCAAATCGCTAGGTATAACTCTGGACAATTACCTAAATATGCAGAAGCACATCAGTGCAGCAACAAAAGGAGCAACATTTCAAATGAACACCCTAAGAAGACTGAAACCCTTCATACCCACAAATGACTTTAAACAGGCAGACCAAACTCTAGTAATCCCCAGAGTGGAATGTGGATGTGTCGCTCTCTGTGGCCTCCCCAGAGCAATGACAGCCCCACTAGGAGCACCAATCAATGCAGCCGCCAGGCTAATCACAGGTCCCAAAAGAAACTGTCACATCTCCCCGGACTTGCGTGCCCTTAACTGGCTACCCTTTGAGGCCAGAATCCATTTTAAAATCGTCTGTACGACACACAAGGCATTGCATCACAAAACACCACGCTACCTTGCTTAGAAACTAGTTCAATCGGGCGGCAACAGAACCAACAGGAGCTCATACAACCTTCTTTTGAAACCACAACGTTTAAAAAAAAGAAAACTTATAACCGCTCATTCTCAGCAATGGCCCCTAGAATTTGGAATGCCTTACCCCCCAATACAAGACAGAACCCTCACGCGGCATCCTTTAAAAAGGAAGTTAAATCGATTCTCCTGACAAAATTAATTTGATCTATTTGATGCAGGACTGTAGATATGTGCTATGCTGGAACTATTACCGTTTGTTTGACCTATTATAAGCAACAATATTTTCGTATGTATATGCCTATTTCCCTTTGTCTATTCCCTCTTTTCTTTTATTTGTTGTAAAGCGCTCTGATACCCGCAAGGGTCTTGTCCGCACTATATAAAACCTTCTAAATAAAAATAAATATAAAATAAATAGTGCCAGTGTAACTGACACAGTAGATGATTGGTGGCTCATGCTTTGTTTACTTTCACCATCAGTTTTTGCGTTGTTTGTAGAGTCCTTCCAGCTTTTCACTTGCAGGAAGTTGTTGAGAAAGAACTGGAAATGCTGTTAAAACATTATATCATTGAATGCTCCACTAGCCAGACACCATGGGTTTCACCCATAGTTGTAGTGTCCAAAAAGGACAGTAGAGGTGCCGTGTGCCTCTATGTTGACATGAACCAAGCTACTAAGCCGATTAAGAGAGAAACAATATCCCATTCCACACACTGCAGATATAATAACACAACTGAATAGATTGATTCTATATTGTATGATTACTAAAAATCATTTACAAATATGGTGCATGATACGTCATAAAACATATATCTGATTATTAAAAGGTCTATAAAATTGTAAAAACATGTGTGTCCCACATAGAATTTTAGGACATCTAGTGTGCAGCAGAAAAGTGAAGAAGAGTCACCAAGCACAGCTGAAAGGCATGGGTGCTTGAGGATGCAATAAGGTGTCATACAGGCATGCATGTGATTATTGTATGCGTAGGCAGGCATGTGGGATAGAATTTAAAGATTCGGTGCATGATACGTCATAAAACGTACATCTGATTATCAAAAGGCCTATAAAATTGTGAAAACGTGTGTCTCATAACGTTTTAGGACAACTGGGGGATGCAGTAGAAAAGCGAAGAAGAGTCACCAGGCAAGACTGAAAGGCATAAGTGCTTGAGCATGCAATGAGGTGTCATACAGGTGTGCATGTGATTATTGTATGCATAGGCAGGCATATGGGATAGATTGTGGAACAGTACTCCTCCCAAAATAAACTATACAATGAGAAGAAATAAACAGTGGTGCAGGTAAATGGTATATAGAATCATATAAAAGCAAATAACCATTTAAAATTAAACACGCTAAAAACAGAATTCCTCCTAATAGTGCCCCCCAACCAAACAACCATCATCATGGAATGGATGTAGCACCTAACAGCACTAGACGGCCAACCGCTCATGATCGATTCTGCCAAATCGCTAGGTATAACTCTGGACAATTACCTAAATATGCAGAAGCACATCAGTGCAGCAACAAAAGGAGCAACATTTCAAATGAACACCCTAAGAAGACTGAAACCCTTCATACCCACAAATGACTTTAAACAGGCAGACCAAACTCTAGTAATCCCCAGAGTGGAATGTGGATGTGTCGCTCTCTGTGGCCTCCCCAGAGCAATGACAGCCCCACTAGGAGCACCAATCAACGCAGCCGCCAGGCTAATCACAGGTCCCAAAAGAAACTGTCACATCTCCCCGGACTTGCGTGCCCTTAACTGGCTACCCTTTGAGGCCAGAATCCATTTTAAAATCGTCTGTACGACACACAAGGCATTGCATCACAAAACACCACGCTACCTTGCTTAGAAACTAGTTCAATCGGGCGGCAACAGAACCAACAGGAGCTCATACAACCTTCTTTTGAAACCACAACGTTTAAAAAAAAGAAAACTTATAACCGCTCATTCTCAGCAATGGCCCCTAGAATTTGGAATGCCTTACCCCCCAATACAAGACAGAACCCTCACGCGGCATCCTTTAAAAAGGAAGTTAAATCGATTCTCCTGACAAAATTAATTTGATCTATTTGATGCAGGACTGTAGATATGTGCTATGCTGGAACTATTACCGTTTGTTTGACCTATTATAAGCAACAATATTTTCGTATGTATATGCCTATTTCCCTTTGTCTATTCCCTCTTTTCTTTTATTTGTTGTAAAGCGCTCTGATACCCGCAAGGGTCTTGTCCGCACTATATAAAACCTTCTAAATAAAAATAAATATAAAATAAATAGTGCCAGTGTAACTGACACAGTAGATGATTGGTGGCTCATGCTTTGTTTACTTTCACCATCAGTTTTTGCGTTGTTTGTAGAGTCCTTCCAGCTGCTGCATAGAATTTCCCAATTCGTGCAAGGTCCGTCAGCACTGTGGTGGTGTAGATGAACTTTAGAGCCTCCTTGCATGATCTTACACCGTTTTGAAGGAACATAGTTCTTAAATATAGTCACCTCGGCAACAACAGATGATATGCTCTGCTGATTCTATATGATATTGGCACAAGCAACATCCACTGATTCTTGACGGTGTGTTTTTCCAGTGGGTCCTGTTGTCCTGTATTGGTAATGTTAAGAGCCTAGTTCTCAAAACATTCTGGAGTGCTTGCCTTCCCAATCCTGCCTTCTGATATGGTTGGCATGAAGTAGCTTTGTGTGAGTAGACAAGACCCTCTGCGCCAGGGATATGTCTAATCCGTTCATGATCCTGTTGTCTTGAAGTATTCTTGCACTGCTTCTTTAGCAGGCTTTTTAGGCCGGCCATTGTTAGGGGTGTGTCAGTCAAAAGGTCTGCTGGCAGGCCCAATGTCTTGTTAGCCGTCAAGAGATACCTAGCCCAGCGACTAGTATTATCAGTAAAAACTGTTTGTAATGAGTCTCTGATTGTGCCAGGGCCTGCCTTGATCATGCGATAATGGAATTTGACTATGCCTTTTTTACATTCAATGTCCATTGCTGGAATATTGAACTCCAGGCGGATCAGTGTGCGCCTTGTTGAGTATGGAAGATTGAAAACCTTTCGAAAAGCCATAGTGTGCAGGCGCTCCAATTTATCGTTAAGCAAGCCAGGGAAGGGGAGATGGCCACAGCTCAATGTTGAAATTAGCTTTGCTTGCATTACTCGTCGGATGCCCTCTGTTGAGTGGCTTTGCAGCTTATGATTTAATCTGCATAAACCATGTCTAACTTTAGCCGCTTTAGCCTTGAGTGCTTTGGCCTGCAATGTTGGTCTACCTGTGTCTGAGAAATGTACTCCAAGAGAAGTGTATTTTTTAGCAGTAGCAATCCTTAACGGGCCGAGATGCCAACCCAATAGTGATTTTTTTGGTTTATGGCCAAAAACCAGCACCTTTGTTTTTGTTGCATTGGCTTGAAGTTCATTTTCCATATTATAAAGGTGTAGTGTCTCCAATGCCCCTTATATGCCTATTCTAGTTTGAACAAGTAGAATGAGGTTGTCTGCATACTGCATAATTGGAAGTCTGAGATTGCCTAGTTTGGGCGGAAAGATATTCGTTTTTAGGAGTGCCTCTCCCAGATCCTCAGTGTATAAGTTGAACAATGTAGGGGCGATCACACAGCCCTGTTTTAGCCCTTTGTTTGTGTAGATCTTGGCCGTTACACATGTCTATGTAGGCTTAGTACGAACCGAAGTGCTGGTGTGAAGTATCATGATGGTCACCAGAAGTTTCCTCGGGATGCCCCACTTTGCATGTTTTGCCCACAGTATGTTGCAGTCAAAGCCATCAAAGGTGGCACTGTAGTCAACAAAACATGCATGGAGTGGAGGGGTGGCGGCCTCTGTGGCCTTGGTTGCCAAGTATGATAGCACAATGGCGGTGTCCAGCGTAGATGAATGGGTCCAAAATCCTGTCTGATATAGCGGTATGATTTGGTTTTTTGTTATCCATGGCTCTAGCTCTTTCAGGAGCACTTTTGCGAATGCCTTCCCATCAACGTCCAACAATGCGATCAGTCTGTAGTTCCCCGGGCGTGAAGCATCCCCTTTTTTGTAAATGGGATGCAAGATAAAGCCTTTCCATGAGTCCGGTACGACTGAGGTATTGTAGCATTGGTAGAACAGGCTATGCATGTGAAGGGCCCAAAAACTCGATCTTTGTTGAAAATGCTACCTGGTAGCCCATTAGGCCCGGGTACCCCATCCTTCCTGATTCCCTTCAGCGTAGTTAGGGTTTCTTTTTCTGTTGGAGCAAAATGCTCTGCTTCATTCTCGTTGGGATGAGTACCCTATAATTCCATGGTGTTAGCCATGGGTTTATCTTGGTCGACGTAAAGCCTTGTTGCGTGGGCTGCCCATTTGTTGGCGGGTACAGCATTATCTGTATGGCCTCCACAATTTAGACCGTTAACATAGCTCCAAAACTCCCCGTTCTTATTGGGTGCTAACAGTGCATAAATGTATTTCCATTTTTCTTCTGTATTAGTTTGTTTCAACTGCCAGACAGTTTTTTATGGAGTTTTGTTGATGTTTTCAAGACTTTTTCCGTCCGTGGGCACTTCTCTCGCCTGTACTGTAGCTCTGCCAGGCAGTACCTCTTTTTGCTCTCTCCGAATTCTTTGTTATTGAGGAGATGAATTGGCCCTTTTCTAGTAGGTTTGCCTTTATATGTGGGTTGCCTTCCTGCACTCAAAGCTTTAAATAGTGAATCCATGATTTTGGACCAATTTCGCTGAAGGCCACTTGTACATATAACCTGTTTCCACTTGTTATATGTGGCCCGCCTTGGAGGTCCCCATTTAATTTGTTTTATCAATCCTGGTTCACTGGTTGAATTAAGCATTTTACCGATAGTGAGATGCTCCTCATGCATCATGGTGCTTACATAGACAAGAATGGATAATGGATGATGACCGCAGGCTTCCATGATATTCCGCCCACGATCCCCTTTGCTTTGTTCTGGGTGGCATATGTCTCTCATGTTAAAATCCCTGGCAATAATACTTTCATGCCCTGGGTTCTCGTAAAGATATTCTCTAATGAGTCCAGTGATCATCCTGGTGTTTAAGGTTTTTGCCTTCCTGTTTAGATTAATGTCGAGGTTAATTACTGCGATTGTGATCAGGATGCCCTCTAGTCCAATTCCTTTTATGTTTATGATCTGAACATAAGAGGAGTGCATAGGCCATTCCTTGATTTGTACTTGCAGGTTTCGTTTTACAAAGATTGAGGCCCCACCAGTTGGTCTTCCAAAGATGTTTTTCTTATTGGCCAACGTTTGGGTTGCCTGGAAATCTTTAATAGAGCTTGGTGTTATCATCCATGTTTCCTGTAAGCATAGAATGTCTCCTGTTTTGAGGAATTCCATGGCTTCTTTATTAGCTAAAGTCGATTTGAGCCCAGCCACATTCCAACTTATTATTCTGATCTTGGTTCTTGTTGTCAGCTCTTTTATGCCTTCAAAGTTTTTCGTTTGGGCTTTCCCTGGTATCTAATGATGTTGGTGTCCGGGCAAGATCGGAAGTATTCTTATGCTAGGAATTTGCCTTCCCATTGGTATGCAGTGCTGTTGAGACCCAGGCCCAATCCTCTGATATCATTGCATCATGAGATGCTCTTACCTCCATGCAATGTCTAGTTACGTTGCTCTTGTATTTCTGGATTTTAATATTATTATTGCAGGTTTGGCTCGGGATCGATTTTGCACCCCTTAGTATGCTTTTCTGTGGTTCTTGTGCCACTTGTTTATGCGAACTCTGTAATAGTACTTGGAGGTACTTTTCCATTGGGCAATTATCTACGCGGATCCCCCAGTAGTTCTTTTTCTGCCATGATGTTTTGAATGTCTAACCTGCTGGTCCACTTTGTTAGGGTTGACCCCCTATAGGTTATCCGGATGTAATTTTTAAAGTGCACTGATGCAAGATGAGCTGATGTTAAATAGGCCAGTGAGGGTATGCTTGACAGGAGATATAGAATATTTGAATGGTTTAGGATGTCTCCCGGACATCTTGTCTCGAATTCGGGAGTGAAAATCACCGTAAGCGATGAATTATCAAAAGGTTTTTTTCCCATGTCTTTTCCCTCCATCTCATGTCTTTGCCCGTTGGGCAAATTTGAGTGATCAGAAATCCTCATCTGGCTGTTATTCCTGCATGGTGCAGCTTGTGTTATATCATCTGGTTTAATGTTGAGAGGTTGCTTGAGCATCTGGGCCCTTTGATCGGGCAGTGGCGTCTTTCATGCTATCGTAGTTTGTGAAGTTGCTGTATTTTTGCCTTTGCGTTGTGTTTCCATTAGTGATAGGTATACCTTTGGTGTGCGAGAATCCTGCTCTAGTACCAATGGCGACATCTCCGGCTTCTCGAACGGTTGCATTTCCGTGGACCTGTGTCCTGTTGTTTAAGTTATCATGCTTCTGCAGGTCTCAGATGATGCCCTTGCCTGCCAACTTTCTGTTCCTTTAGCCGCGTTTCTATGGTTGATGTTCACCACCTCGGCGTAGGATTATGCCTGAGAGTTGGGAGCTGTGTAGATATCAAGATGCATTGAATTCGCATTATGTGGACCTTCTGTGTTCTTCATATTCTGTTTTTTTTAACTATAAGCGTCCTGGCAGTTTCTCGCCTGGGCCACTTCATCTATAGTGCTGTTTCTCATTTGGAAGATGGGATAATTCAATGGGCCCTTGTCAGTGCTCTCTGTGCCAGTGTCAGACTGGTTACAGACTTGGTTTGGGCAAGTTGTCCTTTCACACTTTTTTTGTGTGAATATCATCCCGCTTCTCCTTTAATTTGTTTTCAGTGATTTCCGTAGTTTTTCTTTTAACGTCTGGAAAGCTGCCCTCTATACTTATTGTGGGGCTGCCACTTTTACCCGGGAACATGACACTGGTTGGAACAGCTGTGCCAATTGTTACTTCTGGTTCCGTCAATGCTGTTGTTACTCCAGGGGGCGGTTCCTCATTCTCAGAGTTTTTCCTATCTTGTGTGTTATTTGTCCTTGCTTCCCTACATTGATTTAAGGTTATAAGCAGATCAGGCAGTTTAGTAAATTTTTCCACTATTGCTTCACTAAAGTTCTTTACTGGGCTTGGGGTAACCCCTTGGCCATTTTCTCTAGTAGTCCACTGGTCAACTTTAGAGTTAATCATGCCCACCTTTTTATTAATTGTCAAGACACTTTGTGCTAGCATATGTATCAATTCCACCTGTAACTATAATTTGTGGGATTGCCAGGTAAGTGCCTTTACTGCAGCCAGCAAAGAGGGATTTATTGTGTTCATAATGAGTTCCGGGCCATCCTTATAAGTCAGATCTTGATCGTTACAATAGGGTACGGGGTATTGCGACTCCTATGGGCTCCTCTGCCATTTGTTGTAGTTTGCTGGCTGATATTGCTGTTGTTTTGATGGGCTCTGTATGGTATTTCAGGGGTGAAAAGATCCCCAAATTGTTGTTGTATATGCGCCCTTCCGGAATTGTTAACGGTGTGGAACAGTTCTAATTGGTTCCCCGGACACAAGGGTTAGTAGAATCATCCAGTATGTCATGTTGCTGGCCATTAGTGTGATGAACAAGGCCCTCGATTTCATGGACATTCTTATTTTGAATGGGTCCAGAGAGTATTAGACCCTGCATCTTGCTTAGTACTTCGCCGTCGTTTATGGTTAACGACATCTCAATGATCCCAGTTTGCTGTAACCGATGGTCTGCATGTTATGATTAATCTGTTTACTGATGGCATTTTGGGTGCCTTTACTGTCCGCGGCCGTATCAGCTGTCTCTGTGAGTCTCACCATCTTGGTAATTAACGATTCTTCTAAACTATCACAAATTTTACAATTTGGGATAAGAGTGGGGGCCTCTCTCTGCATTGTTGCCTCCTGGCTGGCTAGCAGGGGGCTTGGGCTAGCGTCCACTGCAAGCCCCTGATTCCCCACCATACAGCCCATGTGATCTCCTGGGATTTCTGTCTTCAGCCTTGTAAAATATTGATGTATTGGGAGGCTCCCTATTGCCGGTTTGTGAATCGCCCGGCTTCTGGTGGTACCATGTCCTTCTCCTCCCTCCGCTGCTGTGGTAGATAGGCTGTGCAGCTGGGTCCCTCTCCCTGTCTTGCCCCAGCCTTGCAGAGTTTTCTGCCCCTTATTGGTTCTCTGTTGCTGCCAAGCCCTTATGTCTTTATTGTTGGATTCTGTACTCCTCAATTTTCTAGTGGTAATCCTAGAGGTAGTCCTATTACTGCGAGCCTCAAAGACCTTGTGCATGTGTTTCCAATTGGTGTAAAATGCAGAAGCCTGCAGCCTGGCCCAGCGCACCCAATCTCTGGCCCGATCTCTTGACCTCTGCTGCCTAGTTAGGCTATGTCGAGAAATTGTTTGGACTTGTGCAGGCTGTCCTGCTTGGGGCATTGATCTCCTTAATAAAGTTGGATCCCTGCTAGCTGGTGGGTGAGCATCCCTATCCAGCTTTGTGAATGTGAGTGCTGATGTTATAAGCTTTATCCAGGGGTCCCAGGGTGTGCAAAATGTAGTGTCTGAGCCTGTGTAGCTTTATGGTTGCTGTACAGTGCTGTACCCTATCCTGTGCACCCCCGAATGCCTTGACTGTATCTCAACCAGAGATAATCCGCTTGTTTGTTTGTTTGTTATTATGAAGGTTGTGATAATCTTGATTCCTTCTTATGTGACCACTTTAGGATGAAGTAATCAGTGAGCTATGGTCAGAAGAGGTGTAAGGGGCTGTAAGGAACCATGTAGTTCTAACGTGTAGTCCTGCTGGATGGAACAGGGGAGGGGGGAACTGTCAGTCGCAGGAATCACACCCACAGGGCTACTGTACCGTGGGCTAGCCTCCTCTTTCAAAATGGTGGCACCCTCCTTTGTTGTCCTGCCCCAAAGCCCCCCCACCACACAGCAGCAATCTACCTCGGCTCTGGGTGGCTCCGGACTCAGTCCACAACTCCTTATGGGTCTAGGATTCTGGTTCTGAGTCCTTTTAGGTCTTCTGGGTACTGCTGTGCATCCGAGGAGCTATCTCCAAATCCACCCAAACCCCAAGGAGGGGGTGTGCTGTGGTGGCAGTTAGTGAGGCGGCTGTGTGGTGCAGGTACAGGAGTGTCACGATGCGAAATAGCATGGGGGCTTCCGCACCACTGCAGCTCCTGATGCTAAGCAGCCCGGCAGCAAGATGGAGGTAAAAACACCGAGCCACTGCATTGCCACTGCACTGCTACCACTGCCGCTACCACTGCCTGCCATTTACAAGTTCCGTCCGTGGTCCATGATCTGCTAAATATAGAACTGCCCCAGAACTGCACCAAACAGGAGCCACATAGTCCTTTCGGCCGTCACCACAGTCGCGTACTCCTCGGACTCCTTGTACTCCTCTCGGCCCATGCCGCCAAAATAAGCACTGAAATTGCCAGCAAGTGTTTTGTGAAATACAAATCTGCTTCCCCAGGACTCCTGATAGAAGCAGAAAGGTATGGCACCTTTACCAAACACTCCTACAGGCAGGGAGATTGGGTTCACTTTCTCAGCAGGGATAAGATTGAAATGAGCGGAGAATTGATGCCAAAGTCTTTTCTTGTGTCAATCTGAACAAGGGGTATCATTACCTCGAACTACAGAAAAACTGCAGGTACATCACCTTTTTCACCTATATTTGTTTGTTCAGATATAAAAGACTACGTTTTGGGGTGTAGTCAGCTGCAGAACTTTTTCAGGATGTCATTCGCCACATAATACAGCCTGTCACACATGTTTCTAATTATAAGGATGATGTACTGGTATTTGGGACCACTCGAAAAGAACATGTCAAAGCTTTTACACAAGTATGCCGCTTGCTTGCTGATGCCGGTCTCACTTTGAATGCAGAAAAGTGAATTTCACAAAACAAAACTGTTTTCTCTGTAAAGGGAATGACACCAGGTACGGCTAAACTACAAGCCATGTCTTACACTACTCCACCACAAGAACTGACAATGCTGCAATCTTTTCTTGGCATGGCCAGTTACTGTTCCAGTTATATTCATGACTTCGCCACAGGCAGTGCCCCATTGAGAGATTTGAACAAAAAAGAACGCTACTGAAATGGCTTATTTTGATCCAAATCTTCATACTGAGATTGTAGTAGACGCCAGCCCAGTTGGGTTGGGTGCAATCCTTGCCCAGCACAGTAAACAACACAACTCTCAAAGGTACCTTGTGGCATATTCGAGCTAGAGTCTGTCACAGACCAAACGTGCTTTTTCCCAAACTGAGAAAGAAAGTCTAGCTGTGGTGTGGGCTTGTGAACACTCCCATAAGTTTCTATACGGAAAACACTTCACCCTTGTCATTGACCGCCAAGCTTTACTGACCACTTTGGGAATCTGAAAGCCAATATGTCCCCTCACATTGAGAGGTGGGGGTTGCGATTGCAAGAGTATGATTACATTATTCTGCATAGGCCATGGAAAGATAAAAATCCCTCTGACTACTTTTCATGAGTGTCAGTACAGTGTCACAGCACAACGTCTGAAGCAGCTGAGAGCTATATTAACTTTATAGTCAAGTCAAGTATATCTGCAGATCTTTCAGTGGAGCAAATTCTTGGTGCTACAAGCACAAATCGAGATTTGTGTGTTCTCCAACACATTATTGTCTAGCAATCCTGAAAGAAAGACCCTCGACCTCTTACGGATGACTTGGAATACCAAAAGTTAAAAAATGGTGTGAGGAACTCTCTGTCACACTAGAAGGAATAATATTAGGGGGTTTTAGAATTGTCATTCCTGAATCCTAAGACAACAAGTCATTGAACTAACTCAGGAGGGTCATCGTGGCATTGTAGACACCAACAGAGCTCTTCGAGACCAAGTGTGGTTTGACGAAAGAGTTGAAAAAGAAATAAAGGCCTGTCATTTTCCTCCAAAACAATTCAGCATCCATTAGGTATGTCTGATCTCCTGAAACAGATGTGGGAGAGGATTGCAATTGATTTATTTGGACCCCTTAACAATGGACATCATCAAATTGTAGTTAATGAGGACTCATGATTTCCCCTGGTGGAAGACCTGTCGTCAATCATACATGACAAAGTCATTTGGACATTAGATGAAATTTTGAAACATGGTGTGTTCCAACCATTCTTAAGTCTGATAATGGCCAAGTCAAGAGTTTAAAGAGTTTCACACTAACATGAATTTCAAACATCAGAAAATAACTCCTCTCTAGCCACAGGCCAACAGCATTGTTGAATGCTTCATGGGAACCATAAAGAGAGTAGTTCAGCGCGCTGCACTAGAAGGAAGTGATCTCAAACCAGCCCTATGCTTAACCCTTCGTGCCTACTGAACAACTACCCATTCTACTAGAAGTTAATGTTTGGGAGAGCCATGGGAAGCAAACTGCCTCAATGGACCACTCATAGGTCGAAATATGCAGACGAGATCCGTATGATGGATTCTTTGCACAAATCCAGGATGAAGACCTATGCTGATAAACCCTGATGTGCTCGGGATATGGTTTCAAGGAAGGAGACCAAATCCTGATTAAGCAAAACTGTAAATGCAAGTCTGATGTTCAATTTGATGCTGGACCCCTGAAGGTTGTGACAAGCAAAGGACATATGGCGACCTCTCAATGTCCCGGAAAGTCCATCACAAGAGATTCATCACTCTACAATCACCTACATTGATGCATGTTGGCTCCAGATGTCAGAAGTGAGACTTTCCCACCTGAAAGTTCAGAGATCCCACCTCCTACGCCAACGCCTACCTCTCCAGCCCCAGTGTCTGAGGTAGGCCCTCTTCTCTGCTTTGTCAACTTCACATGACTAGGTCTGGAAGACTGGTTCAAGCACCTTCAAGACTCATTGAGGGACTATGATGTATATGTGTAATATTAGTACATTCTATTTAACAGAGGGGGAGATGTAGTGTCTTGTAAATATGTATCAGAAAAAAACACATGAGGTTACCTGTAGACCCAGTGGAAGTCTGGGTATTGGGGGCAGGATGTATCATCATTGTATTTTGCGAGTCCTTAATAGCGAATTTTACTGATTCGCTATTAAGAACTTGCAAAATGCAATGTATGTAGGTTTCGCAGTAATAATTGCGATTCCTACATATTTCTTAATTGTGAATCGCAATCCTTAATTAAACGATATTGGGCGGACGCTGTCTCGGGAACGGGACTGACTGACCTCCGGTCGGTGGTCCCAACCGACTGAATAGAATGCGACCGAACACTGTTCTGTTGCATTCTGACATTTCCCAATGAAAGAATGGGTTATGGCCGAAAAAAATGGGAGGTGGTGTTAATCCCCGCACCCGGTGGCAGGCATTTCAAGATGACTTCCACAGGGTGCAGGGATTAACAGGTGGTCATCGTAGGTGGCCCCTTGGCCCTCAACTGGAGACCACAAGGGAACGGGGACTGCTAGGGGCCCCCAAACATGCTTTCCCACAGGTTTTCTATGTCAGAAAGGCAGGCATGGAAACCCTGCCGGAAACTGTGCATCGTAATCTGGATGGCGTAAACTGCCGTCCATTTAGATTATGTGCCACTTCTGATTTGCTGACAGGCTCCATGAGCCCATCGGAAGCTAGCCAGAATGACCGGCCGGTTTCAATTCTGAACGGCTGAATCACCATCAGCCGGTCGGAATTGAAACCGATGATGTCGGTCGTAAGGCCTCCGACCTGAGGTCGGAGGCCTTTTGACCAACATCATAATAGGCCTGAATGTAACTTAGATAGTTGCAAGACAACACATATTCAAATGAAATTATAATAGAAAATCAGAGTCATCAACAGTTAAAGAACTAAAAAGGTGCATAAATGTGCACTGGGTGATTGACAGCATTTCGACCTGGGGTCAATTCAGGTCATCTTCAGGACCAGGTTACAAGGAGAATTATCGGTACTGTATGGGGGAATAAAAAGGGAATAAAATAAGAGGGGTGTTGATCACCGGCAAGAACCGATTGTGCAGTGGAGAGAGAGGATGAAGTACCTGTGCCAGGGGCAAACAATGGTACTTCCAGAGATGCACCCAAGGTATGGTGTGCAGGCTATCCAGGTGGATGGATAGAAAGGGTGGCACTACCGAACTGGTGTGCCAATGGATTTCCAGTAACGAGAAAGGAAGGAGTTAAGGGGAAAATGGGCTTGGGGTCGAGAGAGCATGTGGTGGCCAGCTGGTAGCCTAATGTGGAATATGTTCAGAAAATTAAGGGAAGTGTGTAGGCATGAAAAATGGATGGGTCTTTAGAGCTGTGTCAGCGTTAATTTGAGAAAAAACAATTGGTCATGATGGGACAACTTGGGCTGCGAAGAGCAGTAGTAGACTATATTATTGTGCATGGTCAGTGATCTGCCACGGGAGTAGGCGGCAAGTCAACTAATGGCAGCACGCTGTGGGTCAAGGTCACCATGCGGAAACCCACCAAAGCAGAAGTACGGAGCCGGCTTGATAATTCAGGCGTCTGGCATCCATGGGGCACTGGAAGAAGGGGGCATAGGAGGCGTGTACAAGCTGAGGCCGGCGACAAGATGAGGACCTCCGGCCAGGAGACTGGAACCAAGAACAAGGGGTGTTTAGTGGAAGAGAAATATTTGTTGAAAGTAAATAGGTGGGTGGCGGTGAAGGAAGCGCTTACCTGTGAATAAATAAAGGCAGCGTCCAGATTGGGTTCAGAGATTCGCAGGGAATTGAACATGGCCTCTGGATTCAGACGTCCGTGTGAATCCGAGTCAGAAGGGGCGGGGACATAAGCGTCCAGGGAAATTTATAGAGCCGATGAGAACACTTGAGAGGACAGTAGAGGGAGAGGAAGGATCTCAAGTGTACCCCGCGGGGACGAGAGATGAGAGCAAGGGTTTAGAGATATTTGCGTACAAATACAATCATGATAACGTTCAAATGGAGAGAATTAGCAGATTTGTCCACAGAACCATACTGTAATACAATCAATATTGAACTTTTAACATAAGGAGAGCAGATGAATTTTTTATTTTTGGTCACAAAGAAAATTAGATAAGGTTATGCCCCTAGTGCGAACAAGTGTTGAACAATTTGAGGAAAATAGTTTAGAGGGATAGGGAAGTGGGAATAAGGGGAGGCGGGGTGGCATTAGGGTGGAGACAAGGGAGAGAGAGGTGTGTCAGTATGAAATGGATGGAGGCTGTCACAACTATATTCAGGAGTTAATGCAATCAGTGATCTCAGATTGTTGTAGAGACAATAGGCAGTGAGCAACTAGGGCCAATTGGGATGGAGTGCCCTTAGATAGTAATGGTGTTGTTCCATTCATCTAAGGTGTTGAGTCCATGGTTGACAGAGTCACAGCGTGTTGTCCATCTACATTCACATCTGTTTAGGAGTTGTTGTAAATTGCCTCCACATTGGGGCAGTGTAGGTTGATCAATTTCTTGCCAAACTATATCTCTTTCAGAGTGATTGTTCTCAATGTAATGTGAAACAAGAGGGGCATTCTCTACTTTGCATTGAATGTGACTGTTGGGCTGAATAATGCATTTTTTCACCATCTGTGTAGTCTGAACTATTTATAATAGTTCATATGGGCAGCGTATCGCATCAATCACATTAGTGAAGTGGCAATTAGTGAAATGCTTCAGCTGGTATGTGTGATTGCCAACTTTAAATTCTTTTGTATTGAATGTGAGTGGGCAAGCCACACAGTTTTGGCATGTCTGAGTATGGGCAGAAGGCCCCATGCTGATGTGAGAGATACAATGTTGTCAGATTTCTTAGGCTATTCGATGGCGTGTACCAAGTGGTCTGCCAAGTTATTCCCTCTTTTAAATGAAAATAAGGGTGGTTGTTTGGATAGACTTACGTGTTCGCAGAATTTTCCAATTTTTCTCAACGTTTTTGTTTATTTTATTGCTGGATGGGCTGAAGGTGGAGACAAATGGAATGTGTGTGTTTTCTCATTTTTGTCTAGGTGGAAGCAGAATATCACTAGGGTTGTACCAAGCTCGCTTGAAAGCCCGAGAAATCAGGCAATGTGGATATCCACATTGGGTAAGCTTCTCGGATAGTATTGCTGCCTCCTCCCAGAAATAATATTTTTTTAATTTGCAATTCCTCCAAATACGGAGGAATTCACCATATGTGAGGCTGATCCGAAGTCCATGAGGGTGGTAACTGGAGTATAGTAAGAGCGTGTTTCGTTCCGTTGGTTTTCAGAATAGTGTGGTACCGATCTTTTCATCTTCTACATGGAGGGTAAGATCCAAGAAAGGGAGGTCTTTTTTCTTGGAGTCTAAGGGGAATTTCAAGTGAGATTGGCAGTTGTTAAGCTAATCCATGAAGGAGTTCAGGGTGTCTTTGCTTCCCTGCCAGAGTAGAACAATATCATCAATATTCCAGCGCCAGAATCCTATGTAATCAAAGAAAGGGTTGAGAGGTGTAAGGATGCACATTTTTTCAAAATTGTGTACATACAGAATAGCAGAGTTAGGTGCAGAACATGCACCCATGGAGACACAATTGATTTGCAGGTAAAAAGTATCCTTGTGTAGAAAGTAATTATTACTTTGAGCAATTTTGAGTAAGCCCATTACAAGTTCAGTAGGAAAGCAGGTAGGTTTAGGTCCGGCGTCCAAAAAGTTATGAATAATCAATAGGCCATTCTCATGTGTCATATTTGTGTATAGAGATTCGATGTCAAGGCCTACCATCAAGTCGATGTTGGTGTTTAATGGTCTGTCTTCTATGAGGTAATGAGGTAAGTACTGTCTCGTATAAATGTGTCTGTGGAGGGAACAAATTCCTTAATAATGGCATCTATATATTTACCCAATGGCTCAAGGAAGGAGCCGCAACCAGAGACTATGTGACGACCCAGGAGATAGCCTGTATTTTAGGTAGTGCATAAATGGCTGGGGTCCGTGGATTTAGGTTGTTAACCTCTTCAGTGCCCATGACGAGATAGTCTCGTCATGGAGCACGGTCGCGCTGTGCCCATGACGAGACTATCTCGTCATGAACCCCACCCACTAATAAAACGCCCGGCACAGGAGGGGGAAAGGGCGTGGCACAGAAGGGGTTAAGGAAAGCATGTTCCTTTTCTATTATTACATTCTACAGTCTAGCCTGATTTGTTTATGTTTGTATTTGAGAACGAATATCAGGCAGGGGTTTAGAGGTTAGGGAGTGATAATGAGAAATGTTGGATAGTTGTCTCATTATGTCCATATCGTATTTGTCTATGTCCATAATGACAATTCCACCACCTTTATTAGCTGGTTTGATCACAATACTTGAATTGTCTTTTAGATTGAGTAATGCCTGTTTCTCTGCAAGAGCAAGGTTATAAGGGATAAACTCATATTATGTTTTTATTTTAATGATTTCATGGAGAACAAGTCTTTCAAATCTCAATATTTCCAGCAGCATAGTAGCCGCTGGTGGGAGGAACAAGGAGGGAGGATGGATAGGGGACTGGGACAGGTAGTCCTTGGCTGGTCTGTCAGAGAAAAATTGTTTTAATCTAAATCAGCTGAAGAACTGAAGTAGACTTTCTTGGAGATCCAAAAAGTTACTTCTATTAGTGGGGACGAACGATAGACTCTTACTTAAATAAGAAATTTCTTGAGAGGACAAATTATGTCTAGAGAGATTGAAAATTAGAATCATTTTCTTGTTAAGGTCTGATGTGCTGTTCGGTACAGTTATTGGGGTGGTCCCCATTGGTAAAAGTTGTGTTGGGTCTGACGTTCCCCTGAGTATTTGCCGTGGTAGTTGGATCTGGCCCTGCCTCTCTCACGTCCGCAGTCCACTTCTAAAAAATGAGTGGGTAGACGTCGTGGTAGTGGTCTGCTTTGATTTCTGTCAGTGCTAGAATCCTCCCCAGGGTGGGAATCTTTAACCCTTTTTCTAGTGCCACACGGATCCTGGATGCCTGAACCTTCAAGCCTGCTCTGTATTTCCACTTTGGTGAGTTTGCTCCAGTCCTTGCACACAGTGACCTTTACCAGCAGTGTGCAGCCATTAGTTGACCTGTCTCCTACCCCCATGGCAGAACAAAGACCGTGCACGAACATTTTGTCTACTACGGCCCATGAGTTTCCGTCATGTCCAATTGTTTTTCCCTGTCCATTTTTTCACGCCTACCCACTTCCCTCAATTTTCTGAATATATACCACACTATGCTACCAGCATGTCCCCAAGTGCTCTCTCGACCCTTGCCCATTCTCCCCCTTCACCCCTTCCTTTCTCTATACAGGAAATTCCTTGGCACACCAGTTCAGTAGTGCCGCCCTCTCTATCCATTCACCTGGATAGCCTGCACACCATATCTTGGGTGCATCCCCGGAAGTGCTATTGTTTGCCCCCGACATAGCTACTTCATTCTCTCTCTCTCCACTGCACAATTGGTTCTCACCGGTGATCAATACTACTGTTATTCTCTCCCCTTTTCATTGCCCCCCTGTACAGCACCAATAATTCTCCTTGTAACCCGGTCCTGAAGATGACCTGAATTGATAACAGGTCGAAAAGCCGTCGACTACCCAGTGCAAAGTTTGGCGCAATTTTAGATCTTTAACTTGATGATTCTGATTTTCTATTACAATTTCATTTGAGTTTGTGTTATCTTGCAACCATTTAAGTTACTATATGTCTTCCTTGCGCCGTTTTCGCAGTTTTGCTTACCTTACTTGCCACCTGCTCCGTTCACCTATTCACGAGAGCACTGCTATGCACAAGATTCTATTGGTTACACCCACATTTAATGTAAATAGTGCTGATACTGTTTTATGTATCCATTCTTCTTAAATATAGACTGCTCTTTATAATTTCAAATAACCATTGATATCTCCTTGTCTCTTCCTTTTCTGCAATTATTGTATAAATATTACCAGTTGGGATGTTGTTGTATGTTGTAAATATGTATAGTAGGACACCTTCACTTCAGAGGGCTTTACATCCTGCAAACAATAAAACACTGACACTAGGCCTTGGAGCCTTGACAGGGTAAGGGGAAGAACGTTCCAGAACCAGATGTTGAGGTAGGACAGTGAGTCCCACCTACACAAAGACTGGCACCAAGTATAAATATTGGACCTCCAGAGCCACTGATCAGAACACTCCATTAGCCATGGTACCTGTGGAATTTACTGAAGAAAGACTGTCTTTTTGCCAGGGGACTGACCTGCTGCTTGAAGTACTGCCTTGCTGTCAACATGAAGAGAACTCTTCACATTGGACTTTGAAGACAATTTTTCAGCTGGACTAATCTGGCCCCTGTATTTGACCCACCTTCCATCATGGTCGGCCTGAATTTGTGACATTACCCCAGTCTGGTGTGACCAGTTGGATGCGAGTTGGACTTTGTGCCGTTAGATGCTATTTTCACTAAAAACTTTGAAATTGCATATTTCCAGTTCTACTGATTTGGATTTGTGCGTTCTGGTATCATTTTATTAAGATGTACTCTATTTTTCTTAATTTGCTTGGGGTTGCCACATCTCGCAACCAATAACCCAAGTACTTACATAGTCTTACCAATTGAGTTAGATCAGCTACTCCATAGACAAAGTGTTTTTGTGTTGCTAAGAACTTTGGCCCGTTTGAGGAATCTCAATGAAACTTTCCAAAAAGGTGCTACGTTTTGACAAGTTTGTGCATGGAAAGTTGCGGGTGATCAGTCAAACAGAGGCTGCTAAAAAACGGGGGTCCCAAAATGCAAAATCCCCATTCAATAGACTTCTTTAAGGAGGGCTACAGTAAAAACGATTGAAAGGAATTACACCAAATCTAGCAGGAAGCTAGATCTTGATCCGCAGATTTTGCTTTTTGTGATTTGGGAGAAATTTGTTCAATAGTTTTTGAGAAATTAAGCTCCAAATATATTTGTATATATTGACGGTTGGGTCCATTAGAGTCTCACAAGAGGTCTGCGAGAGTGCAAATTCAAAATTGGAGCCCATTCTTTGGTTGAGATGCTTGGTTTTTCAATCAGTCTTCTCGCTTTGGTGTAAATTCGTTCAGTAGTTATTTTATAAAATAAGGGTAAAAAATACGTGTATATGTGGATGATTGTGAGAGGCTCAAGAGACTCTTGCAAAAGTGGCAAATTAAAAATGGAGCATTCTGATTGGCCTGTGGAGCTTTTTTCCGTGGGCCTTAATCCAAGCTTCGTTTGCACACATTGCTCTATAAACTAGTATGACATTAGAGGCCTGAAAGTAAGTACAAAATAGATCAGAATGAAATGAAGCATCATTAATGCTACCACAGATACAGCTCCTTTGGGTTATGCATGGGTTATGAGCAACATTAATGCTCAACCATACATTTGAACTGTAGCCTAGTTCACATTAACAATAAACCACAGATATATGGGATACCCCTATTGCACACGGTGTTCAAACATCATACAAGTTTTCAGAGAAAGCCAAGTCCCTCAAGATACTCAATATCTCTTCCAAAATTAATAACTTACTACGGACAGCCTTTATCTGCATCAAACATCTCAGAGTCACCAAACCTACATTAAGAAATGTAGTTGATATGAGTAGAAAAGTGGGTACTTTAAACAGTGTTTACTCTATGGAGAGAGTTTACTCTGTACCCCACTGTTTGCAGAGAGTGAAACTCTCATGAGAAATACACCAAAGAGTATTAAAATGTATCTACTAAGAACAGTGTACACTCTATGCAAAACTTCCCCAAAGAGATACTATTCACTAAAAATAACCAAGGTCTTGTGGTGCTAAAGGTCATACTACCTGCACAGTTTATATTGTGCCTAAAACTTTACAGATACACCATGTTCTAAAGCTAAATGAGCACAAGGACATAGGTTAGTACCTGGTGCACACAGTCTTATATATTATGTAGAAATTGATTGTGTCTAATAACTCAAGGCTGCTTACAATACTTAGGGGCCATATGTAGGTAGCATAACATTTACCGATTCATAAATACCGAATTTTACCGATTCGGTATTTATGAATCGGTAAATAGTATGTAGGTAATTATTCGGTAATCATTACCGATTCGGTAAATATCGGTATTTATGAATCGGCATTTACCGAATCGGTAATAATGCATCCCTTCCCATTGATTCCTATGGGCCTGGAGGCCCATAGGAATGAATGGGAAGCCAGTTACTATTACCGATTCGGTAAATACCGATTCGGTAATAGGGGAGGCATTATCATGGGTGGCAGGGTGTGACATTGACACCCTGTTGCACCCCTGATTCGTGCATGTGTGCACATGTGGCGCACATACATGCCCTAAGGGCATGTATGTCTGCCACATGGCACTTCACAAATTGCACAAAAATGCTTTTTTAAAGGTATTCGTCATTTACCATCAACTTGTAGTTGGTGGTAAATAACGAATCCAGACACCAATTA
The DNA here is from genome assembly GCF_964204655.1 of Triturus cristatus. Lineage (NCBI taxonomy): Eukaryota > Metazoa > Chordata > Amphibia > Caudata > Salamandridae > Triturus > Triturus cristatus. The sequence goes on along the minus strand of NC_140582.1, from coordinate 699,163,401 downwards.
TGCACTCACTTGAGTGCCCCCTACATAGCATTTCTGGATTCGGTATTTACCAAATTGGTTTTTTACCGATTTCTTAAAATTCCGAATCCAGAAATCAGCCACCTACATCTCAAGTGCCTCAATACCGGTCGGTAACGGGATATTTACCGAATTTCGGCCGTTACCGACCGGTATTTGACTTCCTACATATGGCCCTTAGTATCTAATACGTAGAATTTTTGCTCTGTTTTTTCTTTTTCTGCAGAGCCAAAAAACCTGCATGGAACATACTGGACAGGACTCATAAACTGTCATCTGCACACAGAATACTCTTCACTACTAAAATTTATAAAGTGTTCAGTACCTCTGCACATCTATGATGCATTAGAAGCAAATGCGGTTTGTGAACACATACACCCAGTGCCTCAACACAGGCTGTACAAAATTCGATACAAAAGTAATACAGTAGCTACCCGCCACTATGTAAACTATAAAACATACTAACACACTCATTGGATGATGCCAATCCCCATTCCCTGAGCCATTATAGGCCCCGGGCAGCCCAACCTTGGGCAGAAACTTACAAAAAGAGTAGGGGGGCCACACAGCACCCCCATCCTGAGTCTTTTTAGGCCCTGGGTGTCATGCACTCATCTGGTCCCAACCACGGGATGACACTGGAACCAATGCTGAACCTCCTATCCCTCCTGAGGACAATGCAAGTCAAGGAACTGAGACTCACACTGTTCCCCTTAGGGTGTTGGGATAACATAAGAAAAGAGAGACTTGCTGTACTGGATCTGCGTAGCGACTATGCAACACTGCGTAACAGGATTTGTCACTTCTGAGACCTTCAACGTTTGCAAGGTCGATGTGCACTGGACCAGAACCTCTGGCTTTGGAATGATGCAATGCACTGGAAATAACAAGAGAAGCTAGTTACCATCAGTACACTAACAGGTCTCTACATACAATGAACATGCATTATCCCCAGTGACATAAACTTACAGGTTTCATTAGTAGCTCAGCATGAGAGCAGAATAAACAAAATCACAGATTGGAGTGTGGCACTCCTCAGAATAAACTTGAAATACAGATTGGAGTCAATGGCACTCCAAGGGATAAACTCAGAACATAGGTTGGAGTTACTTCCACTCCCAAGGATGCACTCGGAGCAAAGGTTGGAGTAACTTGCATCCTAAGGATACACTTGGAGCAAAGGTTGAAGTTACTTGCCCTCCTAAGGATACAGTCGTAACACAGGGTGGGATACAAGATTGATGCATATATCAAAGACTCTGAAGTGCTTTCTCTTGGCACCACTGTTCATCAGAGAAGCACAGAACTAAAGTCCTTAATCCTTGTGCGGTGACAGTTCTAGCATCAAGGTTGCAGGAAAGGTCTGGAAGATAAACACACAAGAAGCACTGGAGTAAATCATGGAGAAAACGTCTTTAGTCTTTGAAGATGGGGATAGTCGGTCCTCTTTGCTTCTATAGGAGGGCCAGTGTGCACTAACCTGATATCAAGTACTTGGCCTAGTTCTTCCACCTGACTGAACTTTTAAGAAGATCCCAAGGCTTTGAGTCAGGGAGTTGCAGGCGGGTCCAGAGTAGCTGTGCAGTAGGGAGCGAATAGGAAGACGTCAAAGGAGCTGGTGTTAAGGAAACCACCGGTTCGGATGGACTTGAAGGAGACTGGAGCACTTCTTGGTTCTGGCAAGATTCTTCAGGTGTGGTAAGGGTGAAGCTTGTTCTGCAGGGAGCGAGGCCAACCCACGATTCGGTTTTGGGCAGGGTTTAAAAAACCCCTGGATGTAGCTATCTCACTTGTGGCATGTGGGCAGATGGCTGTCTGGAAAACACGTCAGTACACTCTCTTTGACCTTCCAGAATGGGCTGCTGCAACTTGTTGATCGGAACTAAATTACAAGAAACAAATGTATTGTTTGCACTCGAATTTGCATAATGGAAAACAACACTAAGTCCACAGTAACAGCAAAAAAAAAGGCTTGCAATTGGCTCACGGTATTCTGGGGGAAGCTTGCAGGGATTCAATGGAAAACCACACCAAGGCCCTAGTAACAGCGGCAGCAGTTAATCCATTGGTTCACAGGGTTTTGGAACGCTTGCAGGGATTGAAGCACAATGGAATTACGGTGCTGGTCAACCATTGCTCATGAGGGTGTTGGGGAAGCATCAGTCATTAGGGTGTTGGGGGAACATCAGTTATGAGGGTGCTGGGGGAACATCAGTTATGAGGGTGCTGGGGAAACATCAGTCATGAGGATGCTGGGGAAACATCAGTTTCTCAGATCTGCCATTGCAGGCCTGTGTGCAGTTCAGTACTGCCATGTCAATCTGGCAAGTGCATCACTTGCAAGGCCCTACCCTTCCCTTTTCTTACATGTGAGTCACCCCTACGGTAGGCCCAAGGTACCCTTGTGGGCAGGGTACACTGCATGTGAAAGGTGGGACATGCCCTGATGTGTGTGGCATGTCCTGATAGTAAAATACAACCAATTTCATTTTTCACTATTGAAAGGCCATCTGTCCCATAGGATGGAATGGGGAGTTTACTTACATCATCTTATAAGTAGAGGAGTTGGCCTAACGGTTAGGGCGCTCGACCTCGGACCTGGGGGAACTGGGTTTGAGTCTCAGTAATGACGCTAAACATCCTGTGATTCTGGGCAAATCACTTAATCTTCCCGTGCCTAACAAAAAATGAATATGTGTCCTCATGTACCGTAACTGGTGCTATGCAAAGCGCTCTGATACCGGATTGGATTCGGTCAAGTTTGCGCTATATTAAACTCTGCAAAAAAAGAAGTATAACTGCCCACAGGAACAAAATGGGAAAGTGGAGTTTGGTATGTCTGAACTCAGAATATAGAGATGCATCTTTTAGTAAGCATGATTTTTATATGCTGGATTTGAAAATACCACTTTTAGAAAGTGGGTCTTTTCTTGCTTAGCCATCCAGGGTGCCTCTGCTAGGTTTGTGTATGGTTGTGGAGTGAAAGGGGCTGGAGTTGTGCATTCTGTTCACACGGCCACTTGGGGGGTGAGGGGTGTCCTGCCTTTCCAGGGTGAGTCAGTGCTGGGCTGAATAGACCTGGGCTGCATTTAGAGTAGGAGGAGGAGATTTCCTTTCACCTGAATGGCCCTGGTCTGCTTTATACATTGCTGTCTCCACCTCCTGCCGTGCAGTAGCACAAGAGAGGACAAAACTGGTTTTGGCTTAGCACAGAGCCTCTTTGACACCAGAGAACAAAGAGAAATGGACTATAAAAAGTGGGTCCCAGACCCCAGACTTTGGATAAGTGCTGCCCCTTTGCGGTGTGCTGTTTGGGGTTGGCCTGCCATAGCTGTTTCTACCAAGGAGAGGATAAAGAATTTGCTGTGTGCTGTGTCTCCCGCCTGAAGAAGATCTCCAAGGGCTTGAAGTAGAGCTTGCTGTAGGAGAGTAGGGTCTGCAATCCTATGATCACCCCGATTTTTTTGCTTTTGCTTCATTGGTTTACGACTTTCCCCGGCTGTGGGCCTGCCGATCAGACCCACAGCCTAGCTGTTCTCTCTCGAAATTAACACACATGTACATTAGGTGCATCCACTAATTGGAACTGGGCCGCCTTGTCAGTCCCTGTCTCAGCATACCACAGGTATCCAGGGCATCGGTGTACCCAGGGCCTACCAGGGGCTGCAGCATGTATTATGCCACCCCTGGAATGGCCGCCCAAATCTGACACAACTGGCTGCACGACAGCTGGGGCCACGTGGTGTAATCACCCGTTGCTGTAGGTGTAGTATTCCTACACCTAACCCTAAAATGGACACATGGATTCCTATCAGTCACTCCTATGGCAGGCCTTATCAATCCTGAAGGCAGAGTGCGGGGAGTCATGTGGGATGGTGCTCTGGCGCGAGCCGAGCCAGTCGACGGCTTGCGGAACCAAGTCCTAATAGCCGTTCCATGGTGACGCGGGCCAGCTATTTGCTAACTTTGGCATCGCATCACCTACACATGTCGAGTAAGGTGTCATACGAATTGGAATACGAACCCCTCGCTAGTTCTGGCGACGGGGTTAGCATTCCCCCCTTCTAGAGGGGCACGACATGGAAGTAACCCTGAACCCCGGTTAAAGTTGACTCAAGCCTCAGCATCACGAAATGGATGCTGCCACCAGACACAAGTCTGACCTCCTGCTGCTGGGGGACCTTCCAGCGAAGGGAGTTTGGACAAAGGGTTTCCTGTCGAGGGCGGTGTTAGCACCATCCCAGACAGGGTTTGTGTATTCCAGGTAGGCAGGGCTGAAAGGAAGGTGATTGCCAGTGGCACCCCGGTGCTCACTGTGCATAGCCCGGCTCAAACCAGTTTCGGGGGCACACCAGCCCCTGAGCTGGCGCGAAGCCGGACAAAGGATAGTGGTGTAACTACCCCCCTCCTGGCTCCACCCATAGGTAGAACCTAGTCACGGGCCAACCCCTTTTTCTTAGAATAAAGGTAGGAGCGAGTCCCCTTCCCAAATGGGATAATCAGATAATCGGATACCTCCGAATCACGAACCACTTTCCACGAAAGGAACTCTTGACTATTTCTGAAGACTCTCCCTTGTGGCTAAGGAGTAGCCACCCTGCACCAGCAGGCACCAACTAAGCGCTTGCGGTTTGCTGTAAGTCTCTCCTACGGATCAAGACTGCCCAGCTCGACGAGACCCGAGTACCCTGCCATCTCTGACCTTTTACCTGCCTCATCAGCCCAGCTGAGAGTCGTAGGTGTGACGAGACCTGCGGGACCGGCTATCTTCAGAACCTGCACGACGCTTATCTAGCACGCCCACCGAGGGACCCTCGAGTGAGTGCACCTAGGGTTTGAGAAGCCCTAAACCCTGAGCAGCTCCAGCTTCGAAGTCTGTCTCCCCAGCATCCACGAGATCTGCGTGGGGGGCCCTTCCGCTCCTTGCTGTTCACCGCGTTGTCCGACCACTTGCCGACCGGCTTGTGGCCCTCTTCACGACGCTCCAAGATTATTTTGCATCCCCGGTCTGGTTGCTCCAGACTGGCTCTTGCTCCCCTTCAACAGAGGAGTACCCCGGACCCTCCTGGTCCACTCCCGACGCCATCTTGACTCCCCCGCTTGGGTTGCCACTGCCAAGATCCGCTGCCCCTTCCTGGGCCCAGCATCATCGACAGCAGACACCTTCGTGGGACAGCTCGCCCTCCATCCTGGTCGCCGCCGCGCCTCCTGGTCCGAGGAACAGCCGAGTCCGACGTCACCCACTCACCTGGTCGAGGTGACTTCAGCCGGTACCCTCCTGGTACCCACACGATCGCTGGCTAGCGGTTGAGAACTGAGTCCCCTCTGCTTTCAGGTTTTCCTTCACCACCGATCCAGGCTTGGATCGCCCTGAACATCGTCACTGGTCGCCTGCCAGCAACTTCTTCTTTCAGGCTCCTGAGACTACACGAGGACTCCCGACATCTTGCCGAACTTCACGCAGCCGCAGCCTCCGGGCTAGGTAAATCGAGCATCTCGGTGCTCCATCGCAGGTTCGCTCTACAAGTGTCCAGTTCCTTTTTCGTTTAGTCCCACTGATCGGAACACTCCGGAATCAGTACCTCCAGACTCTAACCATTCGCATTTCACTGTTAGTGTAGATGGTTTCTCGTGCCCCTCGGGCATTTGTGTAAATTGTGCAACTGAAGTATTTTCCTAAGAGTTTTGTAGTGTGCTTAGCTCCCTGACTCATAAAGAGCCAGGGTAGTCTTGTTATAAATAAATAGCCTTTTATTTTCATAACAACTTGTGTGGTGTCCTTTCACTTGGTGTTCAAGGGGTATATGTGATGGTAAACAGCCGGCTTAACACGCCCTCTAGAGTTTAGCCTAAGACTGCTCGTATCCACGCTACTAGGATAGCTGGTCTAAAAGGTTGACTTACAACCAATCATCAATAAGGGTCGTTTGGAATGATACACAGTGATCACTAGAATAGTGAGCACTACATATCAGGCCAACTTCTCACATTGGTGAGCAGCGGTTGGGATTTGAGCTTGCTGTTGTTTTACCACACACGTATCCTAAGAATATCGCAGTGAAAGATCACATAAGTACCCAGGTACATATAACTTAACTTAGAATACTCCGAGTTCTACTGAACCGGCTGTTGTAGTGTAACAGGGCTTAGCACACCCTGACTACAACTCCTAGCAAGGGATCAGTAGGTAAACCCATAGTGTAGGTAGGTGCAACACTTACACCTCACTAGAAAAGCATGTCGATCCACGGAGAGTCTTCGCAGACTCCCTTAGTGGTCAGTGACCCTCCACAGGTCGTGTCACGATATGCAACTCTTAGCTTCAAGGAGATGCGACAACTGTGTGCCTCCAGGAAGCTAAACCAGGGTTCTAACCCTACCATCGCAATTCTGATAGGTCTCTTAGAGGCGTACGATGCTAGGAGGTCCTCTAACACAGGTCCCCCCAGTGCAGATGGGAACATGCCTCCCTTAGAGGGAACCCTCGGTGACCCCGACCTCGACCTCCACACAGAGGAGGAGGACGAGGACGAGTTATCGGGAGACGAGGCAGACAAAGGTCCAGTGGTAGTCAGCAGGCTTACTAGGACCAACTTAAGCAGGCATGAGAATGGAACTGGGGGAGCCCCGGGCCCACGCTCAAGCAGGCTTAACCTTGGGAACGGACGAGCTAGGTCTCTCTCCAGAGGCTCCGGCAGATCGGTTCATACACATGTCTCTCAGGCATCTTCTCAGAGAGGAATGACGTCCCCTCAGAGAAGGGAGCATGAAGCGAAGATGAGGGAAGTCAATCTGAGGATCGAGCGGGAAGAACTTGCCCTCGCCAAAGAAAGACTTGCCTTGGCCCGAGAACAGAAATTGAGTGGGTTAGATCCCACTGGTGGCAGCAGTCTCAATAGAGAGAAAGACAGGGGTATAGACACTAGACACCTGAGTAAAATAGTGCCCCCCTTTAAACAAGGGGACGACATCCACAAGTGGATAACTGCCTTGGAGAGGGCCTGCACTGTCCAGTGCGTCCCCCCAAGTCAGTGGGCAGCTATACTGTGGCTTTCCTTTGAAGGTAAAGGAAGGGACAAGCTCCTCACTACTAGAGCTGAGGATGCTAACAACTACCAAGTCCTGAAGAACACACTGATTGATGGGTTCGGCTTAACCACGGAACAGTACCGGGTGCTGTTCCGGGACACCCAGAAAATTCAGTCTCAGGATTGGACTGACTTTGTTGATTGTGCCACTAAGGCTTTGGAAGGCTGGTTGCTGGGTAGCAAGGTTACTGATTACACAGGATTGTACAATCTTATCATGCGAGAACAGATTTTAAACAACTGTCAGAACCAATTGTTGCATCAGCACCTTGTCGACTCGGATCTGACCTCTCCCCAAGAATTGGGAAAGAAGGCAGACAGATGGGTCAGAACAAGGGTCAAGCAGAACCAGAACCAGAACCAGGGTGGTCAGAAGAAAGCAGACCAAAAGGGTAACAAAAACGAACAAAATGACCAGAAGTCTTCGACAGGTCCCCAACAAACCAAAGAGGGTGGGGGTCAGGCTTCACAGAAGAAGAAGACTCAAGAAGGCCAGTCAAAAAGGTGGTGCCAATACTGTAAAAGTAAGACTCACTGGTTTAGTGAGTGCACCAAGAAAGGAGGGCAAACTCCTACCACTGCAGCCCCTAAGGCACCTGCGCCCCCTAGTACAGTCAGCAGTGGTAGTGCGCCTCCCAAGGCATTAGTTGGGTTAACCTTGGGAACCGAGGGGAGTGACGACTTAGTCGGCACGCTCACTCAGGCCGTCCTTGTCTGTACAGGGGATATGGATATGTCCCCTGATGCCAGTCCCAATACTTTGGGCAAATACAGACAGACACCTTTGATCAATGGAAAAGTGGCTCAGGCCTACAGGGACACGTGTGCCAGTGTCACCATGGTGACGCCTAACTTCGTGGACCCTGGACAGATCATGCTAGGTACCAGTTACCTAGTGACCAATGCCAGCAACGTCACTACCAATCACAGTATGGCAGTTGTTGATTTCTCCTGGGGAGGGGTAAGTGGCCCGAAAAAGGTTGTGGTTAGTTCAGACCTCCCCGTAGAATGTCTGTTGGGCAATGATTTGGAAACGTCACAATGGTCGGAAGTGGAACAGAGGACTCACATGGAGATGTTAGGCTTGCCAGCACATGTCCTTGCTGTGACCAGGTCACAGGCCAAAAGATGCCCCACTGAACAGGTGCTGGATCCTGGAAGAACGGACCAGACACCTTCCAAGAAAAGGAGCAGTAAGGGTAAGGCTTCGCCTTCCCCCTTGCCCCAGGTCGTGGATCAAGTCTCCGAGGAGGCTGACCTTAAGGAACTGAGGGAAACTGAGCCGCAAGAGCTTGAACCTGGTCAGGTTGAGTTTCTGGGCTCAGGGGGACCCTCCAGGGAAGACCTGGGGAAGGCACAGTTAGACTGCCCCTCACTTGAACCCCTCAGACAGCAGGCCGCTGCTGAGGCTGCAGGGAACGCCACAGGTACCCACAAAGTGTACTGGGACGATGGACTCCTGTACTCTGAGGCAAGAGACCCCAAACCTGGTGCGACCAGGAGGCTGGTCATCCCCTTGTCTCTGAGAGGTTTCCTTCTCACCTTGGCCCACGAGATTCCCCTTGCAGGTCACTTAGGCCAGAATAAGACTTGGGACCGAATTGTTCCACACTTTTACTGGCCCCACATGTCCGAAGATACGAAGGAGTTTTGCCGCTCCTGTGTCACTTGCCAAGCCAGTGGTAAGTCAGGTGGCACGACAAAGGCCCCCCTCATACCACTACCAGTGGTGGGGGTACCCTTTGAGCGAGTGGGGATCGACATTGTCGGACCAATGGAACCCCAGACAGCATCAGGGCACAAGTTTATACTGGTGGTGGTGGACCACGCCACCAGGTATCCTGAAGCTATTCCCCTTAGGACCACTACAGCCCCTGTGGTGGCACGGGCCCTACTTGGAGTGTTCTCCAGAGTGGGCTTCCCTAAGGAGGTCGTCTCAGACAGAGGTGCAAACTTCATGTCGGGATATCTGACTGCTATGTGGAAGGAATGTGGTGTCAATTACAAATTCACCACACCCTATCACCCACAATGCAATGGGCTTGTTGAGAGATTCAACAGGACCCTAAAAGGGATGATTCACGGACTACCTGAAAAGCTTCGGCGGAGATGGGATGTCCTGATACCCTGCCTCTTGTTCGCCTACAGAGAGGTCCCGCAGAAGGGGGTTGGCTACAGCCCTTTTGAGCTTCTGTTCGGACATCCTGTAAGGGGACCCCTTTGTTTGGTAAAGGAAGGATGGGAGAGACCTCTCAGAAAGCCGGCATCAAACATTGTGGACTATGTGCTCGGTCTCCGCTCGCGGATGGCGGAGTACATGGAAAAGGCGTCTAAAAACCTTGAGGCGAGCCAAGAATTACAGAAAGCTTGGCACGACCAAAAGGCTGTCCTGACTGTGTACCAGCCTGGACAGAAGGTGTGGGTGCTGGAGCCAGTGGCCCCAGCAGCACTCAAAGACAAATGGTCTGGGCCCCACACGATCATTGAGCAAAAGGGAGAGGTCACCTACCTGGTAGACCTGGGAACTCCCCGGAGCCCCCACAGGGTGCTCCATGTAAACAGGCTCAAGGCATATGTCGACAGGGAGGGCATGGGCTTGCTCATGGCCACAGATGAGGGACAGGAGGAGGGGAGTGACCCTCTCCCGGACCTGCTCTCTCAGAACCCTGACGATGGATCAGTAGATGGTGTTGTCTTTTGTGGCAGCCTCTCTGGACATCAACAAAAGGATTGTAAACAGGTTCTTCAATCCTTTCGACATATGTTCTCTCTGACACCCAGTCAGACCAATTGGTGTACCCATGAGGTCGACAGTGGGGACAGTCTACCCGTAAAGAGTAAAATCTATCGGCAACCTGATCACGTCAGAGACTGCATCAAGACCGAGGTGCAGAAAATGTTGGAGCTGGGAGTCATTGAACCCTCGGACAGCCCCTGGGCTAGTCCCGTAGTGCTCGTGCCGAAACCTCACACCCAGGGCGGTAAGAAAGAGATGAGGTTTTGCGTGGACTACAGAGGTCTCAATGCAGTCACTAAGACTGACGCCCACCCGATACCAAGAGCAGACGAACTTATCGACCGGTTGGCCTCGGCCAACTACTTAAGTACGTTTGACCTGACAGCTGGGTATTGGCAAATCAGGTTAGCTGAGGAGGCCAAGCCCAAAACAGCATTTTCTACCCCGGGTGGGCATTGTCAGTTCGTGGTAATGCCCTTTGGTTTGAAAAATGCACCTGCCACCTTCCAAAGGCTGGTGAATCGAGTTCTCACTGGGTTGGACGACTTCTGTGCGGCGTATCTGGACGATATCGCTGTCTTTAGCTCCACCTGGGAGGATCACCTGGTCCACCTGAGGAAAGTGTTAGAGGCCCTGCAGAAGGCAGGCCTCACTATCAAGGCCACCAAGTGCCAGATAGGGCAGACACAGGTTGTATACCTAGGCCACCTTGTAGGAGGGGGTCAGGTTCAACCGTTGGAGAGCAAAATACAGGCCATACAGGACTGGGCTCCTCCAACCACCCAGACTCAGGTTCGAGCTTTCTTGGGCCTGACTGGTTATTACCGGAAATTTGTCAGAAATTATGGATCCATTGTGACCCCGCTAAACGACCTGACAAGTAAAAAGATGCCAAAAAAAGTTCAGTGGACAGCAAGCTGTCAGAAGGCATTCGATGACCTAAAGCAGGCCATGTGCACAGCACCTATCCTAAAGAGTCCAGACTACTCCCGACCATTCATTGTCCAAACAGACGCTTCGGAGCTGGGTGTGGGAGCTGTTCTATCGCAACTGAATTTTGATGGTCATGACCAGCCCATAGCTTTTATTAGCAGGAGGCTGACCCCCAGAGAGAAGAATTGGTCAGCTATTGAGAGGGAGGCCTTTGCTGTGGTTTGGGCCCTGAAGAAGTTGAGGCCATACTTGTTTGGCACTCACTTCAAGATTCAGACCGACCATAAGCCCCTCTTGTGGCTAAATCAAATGAAGGGTGAAAACCCCAAACTACTTAGGTGGTCCATTTCCCTACAGGGGATGGACTTCACAGTGGAGCATAGACCTGGCACTGATCATGGCAATGCAGATGGGCTCTCCAGGTATTTCCACTTAGAGCAAGAAGACTCACCTGGTCAAGGTTAGCTTATTGTCCCAAAGTTTGGGGGGGGGGTCATGTAGGAGAGTAGGGTCTGCAATCCTATGATCACCCCGATTTTTTTGCTTTTGCTTCATTGATTTACGACTTTCCCCGGCTGTGGGCCTGCCGATCAGACCCACAGCCTAGCTGTTCTCTCTCGAAATTAACACACATGTACATTAGGTGCATCCACTAATTGGAACTGGGCCGCCTTGTCAGTCCCTGTCTCAGCATACCACAGGTATCCAGGGCATCGGTGTACCCAGGGCCTACCAGGGGCTGCAGCATGTATTATGCCACCCCTGGAATGGCCGCCCAAATCTGACACAACTGGCTGCACGACAGCTGGGGCCACGTGGTGTAATCACCCGTTGCTGTAGGTGTAGTATTCCTACACCTAACCCTAAAATGGACACATGGATTCCTATCAGTCACTCCTATGGCAGGCCTTATCAATCCTGAAGGCAGAGTGCGGGGAGTCATGTGGGATGGTGCTCTGGCGCGAGCCGAGCCAGTCGACGGCTTGCGGAACCAAGTCCTAATAGCCGTTCCATGGTGACGCGGGCCAGCTATTTGCTAACTTTGGCATCGCATCACCTACACATGTCGAGTAAGGTGTCATACGAATTGGAATACGAACCCCTCGCTAGTTCTGGCGACGGGGTTAGCATTCCCCCCTTCTAGAGGGGCACGACATGGAAGTAACCCTGAACCCCGGTTAAAGTTGACTCAAGCCTCAGCATCACGAAATGGATGCTGCCACCAGACACAAGTCTGACCTCCTGCTGCTGGGGGACCTTCCAGCGAAGGGAGTTTGGACAAAGGGTTTCCTGTCGAGGGCGGTGTTAGCACCATCCCAGACAGGGTTTGTGTATTCCAGGTAGGCAGGGCTGAAAGGAAGGTGATTGCCAGTGGCACCCCGGTGCTCACTGTGCATAGCCCGGCTCAAACCAGTTTCGGGGGCACACCAGCCCCTGAGCTGGCGCGAAGCCGGACAAAGGATAGGGGTGTAACTACCCCCCTCCTGGCTCCACCCATAGGTAGAACCTAGTCACGGGCCAACCCCTTTTTCTTAGAATAAAGGTAGGAGCGAGTCCCCTTCCCAAATGGGATAATCAGATAATCGGATACCTCCGAATCACGAACCACTTTCCACGAAAGGAACTCTTGACTATTTCTGAAGACTCTCCCTTGTGGCTAAGGAGTAGCCACCCTGCACCAGCAGGCACCAACTAAGCGCTTGCGGTTTGCTGTAAGTCTCTCCTACGGATCAAGACTGCCCAGCTCGACGAGACCCGAGTACCCTGCCATCTCTGACCTTTTACCTGCCTCATCAGCCCAGCTGAGAGTCGTAGGTGTGACGAGACCTGCGGGACCGGCTATCTTCAGAACCTGCACGACGCTTATCTAGCACGCCCACCGAGGGACCCTCGAGTGAGTGCACCTAGGGTTTGAGAAGCCCTAAACCCTGAGCAGCTCCAGCTTCGAAGTCTGTCTCCCCAGCATCCACGAGATCTGCGTGGGGGGCCCTTCCGCTCCTTGCTGTTCACCGCGTTGTCCGACCACTTGCCGACCGGCTTGTGGCCCTCTTCACGACGCTCCAAGATTATTTTGCATCCCCGGTCTGGTTGCTCCAGACTGGCTCTTGCTCCCCTTCAACAGAGGAGTACCCCGGACCCTCCTGGTCCACTCCCGACGCCATCTTGACTCCCCCGCTTGGGTTGCCACTGCCAAGATCCGCTGCCCCTTCCTGGGCCCAGCATCATCGACAGCAGACACCTTCGTGGGACAGCTCGCCCTCCATCCTGGTCGCCGCCGCGCCTCCTGGTCCGAGGAACAACCGAGTCCGACGTCACCCACTCACCTGGTCGAGGTGACTTCAGCCGGTACCCTCCTGGTACCCACACGATCGCTGGCTAGCGGTTGAGAACTGAGTCCCCTCTGCTTTCAGGTTTTCCTTCACCACCGATCCAGGCTTGGATCGCCCTGAACATCGTCACTGGTCGCCTGCCAGCAACTTCTTCTTTCAGGCTCCTGAGACTACACGAGGACTCCCGACATCTTGCCGAACTTCACGCAGCCGCAGCCTCCGGGCTAGGTAAATCGAGCATCTCGGTGCTCCATCGCAGGTTCGCTCTACAAGTGTCCAGTTCCTTTTTCGTTTAGTCCCACTGATCGGAACACTCCGGAATCAGTACCTCCAGACTCTAACCATTCGCATTTCACTGTTAGTGTAGATGGTTTCTCGTGCCCCTCGGGCATTTGTGTAAATTGTGCAACTGAAGTATTTTCCTAAGAGTTTTGTAGTGTGCTTAGCTCCCTGACTCATAAAGAGCCAGGGTAGTCTTGTTATAAATAAATAGCCTTTTATTTTCATAACAACTTGTGTGGTGTCCTTTCACTTGGTGTTCAAGGGGTATATGTGATGGTAAACAGCCGGCTTAACACGCCCTCTAGAGTTTAGCCTAAGACTGCTCGTATCCACGCTACTAGGATAGCTGGTCTAAAAGGTTGACTTACAACCAATCATCAATAAGGGTCGTTTGGAATGATACACAGTGATCACTAGAATAGTGAGCACTACATATCAGGCCAACTTCTCACACTTGCCTCCTGTTTTGAAGTCTCAGGGATACAAAGACTTCACCACCGGCTCCCCTGGATGTCCTTGCTGGGAGTTCTGACCTGCCAAGAGGTGACTGTGCCGGTCCTCTGGAGGTTGTTCCTGCTGTTGGGAGCTGGAAAAGTAATGCAACTATGAGAAGCACAATTCATCCACACCTGTTTCTGACGAATCGCCGAAGAAACAGACGTAGCACCTGCCGGCTGCTGGAGAAATCACCACACGCCGAATCCCGTGCACCAATCTCCAAAGTATCATGTCACCGCTCCGATTCCGATGCAGGCCCTGCTGTATGGCTGCCAGAACCTCGTGGGACCGCGGCTGGAGAAACCAATGCTGTATCGAGAACCGCTGCATCCCTGATCTCCACGCATCGCACCGGGGTGTCAAGTCTACAAGTATGAAGGGGCCACAGTAAGAAACCGATGCATCACCTTCCCTTCAGTAAGGAACCGACACCTCACCTCCCTTGTGTGGCAGTAAGGAACCGACGCATCACCTCCCCTGAAAGTAAGGAACCGACGCATCCCCTTTCCTGTGCATAAGGAACTGATGCATCACCTTCCCTGTTGCTGTTTTTGTTTGTGACTGTGACGCATTCAAAGTACTTTGTGTTGAAAGTGTCGTAACTAGAGTTTGCTATGGACAGAACTGTTTCTACCTTTTAAAAGTCATATTTTTATAACTGTATTGTGGATTTTTATCGTTTTGGTCTTGTTTGGTTTAGATAAAGATTACTTATTTTTCTAAACTGGTGTGGGGTCCATTTGTAGTGTTTTCACTGTATTACTGTATGTGTGCACAAATGCTTTACACACTGCCTCGGAGATAAGATGTCTGCTCATGCCAAGCTACCAAGTAGGTGAGCAGGAATTACTTTAGAAGTGATTCCCCCTTACCCTGACTAGGAAGAAGGGTCCCTACTTGGACAAAGGTGCAAACCATTGCCAACGAGAGACTCCAATTTCTAACATGGGGGAACATTGGTCATGAGGATGTTGGGGAAACATCAATCATGAGGGTGTTGAGGGAACATTGGTTATGACGTTGTTGGGGAAACATCAGTGATGATATTATAGTGTGCCATAAACACCATAGGAATAAAGTAACATGTCCCCTGCACACTAGACCACTATGCAGGGGCACAGGAAGTGGTTGTGACAGAGAGGGTGCTGGAGGGGCTTGTGACACTTGAGACCCCATTCTCCATGGCCTTTTTTTAATAAAGGGGAAATGGCTTGTGTGGTCCCCTTCCCCTAAGGCTTATTAGGCCCTGGGGACCTCATCGAGAAGGGCCTTTATTCATATGAAAGGGGAAGGGCCGGCGTGGCCGCCCTCCCCGAGCCCTATTAGGCACTAGGGACCCCTTCTCCCAGGGCCTTTTTTTTATTAAAGGGGAAGAAGGATGTGCGGCCCCCATCACCGATTTTATTAGGCCCTGAGGACTCCATCCCCCATGGCCACTACATAACTTATAGAGGAAAGGGGCCACGTTGTTCCATTTCCCTAGGGACCCTATGCCCTGGGCCCGCATTAAACAAAGGTGTGCACCAAGGTGCCCACCCAGGTCAACCTCCATACATTCGTGGCCCCCGCTTGTTCCCCACAGCTATTTCTGCTGCTCCGTCCGGGCGGGAGCAATCTCTTAACCTGTCAGTGCAGACAGTGAAACAGATCAAAAGTCTGCTCCCAGCTAGAGGGAGTAATTACAAAGCTTCTCTGCACACCATTTTATACATTCCTGCCAAATTTCATGTACACCCGTATGCCACTCCACTCTATGCCACTCCAATGTACATCACTTCAGTCTTCGCTACTCCACTGTATGCCATTCCACTGTATGCTACTCCACTGTATGCCATTCTACTGTATACTACTCCACGCTACACTATTCCACTGTATGCCACTCCAATGAATGTTACTCCACTCCACTGTTCCCTATTACAATCTATGCCAATCTACTGCACGCCACTCCACTCTATCCCACTCCACTCTACGCTATTCCACTTTACACCCTTCCCCTCTATGCCACTCCCTGTACACCACTCCACTCTATGCCATTCCACTGTACTGTACTCTATGCCAATCCACACTACGCTATTCCACTGTTTACAAGTCCACTCTATGCCACACCGGTGTATGACACTCAACTGTAAGCCTCTCCACCGTATGCTACTCCACTCTTCGCTATTCCATAATGTGCCACTCCACTGTATGTCAGTCACTTTAGGCCACTCCACTCTACGCCACTCTACTGTATGGCAGTCCCCTGTACCTAGGGCCTGTAAAATAAAAGCTACTAGTGGGCCAGCAGCACTGAATGTTCCCCCACTTAAGTGGACCTTGAAACATGTGTCAGGCCTGCCATTGAAGTCTATGTGTGCCATTTCGACCTGGCAAAATAAACCTTTAGCAAGGCTAAACCAGCCTTTTTAAAACAAATAAGTCACCCCTATGGTGGTCCCAAAACAGCCCACAGGTCAGGGTCAAATGTATTAAAATATTGGACATGCAATTTTAAGTTTTACATGTCCTGCTCGTGAAAAGCACTTTTGAAAGTGCCGCTTTTAGAAAACTGATATTTTCTTGCATTAGCCATTTAGTGTCTGAAGCCTGCCTCTGGGTCACATGAC
The DNA here is from genome assembly GCF_964204655.1 of Triturus cristatus. NCBI lineage: Eukaryota > Metazoa > Chordata > Amphibia > Caudata > Salamandridae > Triturus > Triturus cristatus. The sequence continues at coordinate 699,146,909 of NC_140582.1, read as the reverse complement.
TGAGTATAGTTGGCAGTTGGTCTTTGTGTATTCCTTCAAGACAGCCACACACAATAGAGATCTTAGGTGTGCCTGGATGGGGCATCACTGGCAGGACGGGAGGGCGGAGTTAGGCACAGACCCACACACACCTGAGTGTGTGACAGCTCACCTGAATAGGCTGTGTCCTGCCTTCACACAAAGGATTGGATACCCACTATAGTTAGTCTGGAGCCAGGGAAGGGAAGGCAGCAAACCTATGTACTTTAAAAGTAAACTACTAGAAGCTTCTCCCACTTCAAAAGAGGTACAAAGTATAAATATTGGACCTCAGACACCACCTCTTCAGTACATACCTGGACCTGTGGATACTACAGAAGAAGGATTGCTTTGCTGCCCTATGCCACTAGACTTCACAACACTTTATACCACTACACTCTATCACACTCAACAACACTGTACTGTATATCACTCTACTTTACAACACTATAATCAACTCTATACCACTCCGCTGTATGATACTTTTCAACACTCTATGACATGCCAGTCCACTCCATTGCACAACACAACCCGCCATTCTATGACACTTTACTCCACTGTATGATATGCCAGGCATCTCTACTCCACCCAATGCCACTCTACTATACAATATAACACTCCACTGTATTACACTTTGCACCACTCTATCCTATACGACTCCACTCAACTACCCTACACTGTACTCCACTGTACAATACTTTACACCACTCTACACCACTGTTCGACACTCCACTCCATGCCGGTCCAGTGTACAACACCCCACCGTACTCTATGCAATGTCACTCTACAAGTCTCAACTACACTCCATTCCATTCTATGACTGTTAGAACTGGGGGTCTCTAGTTGGCAGAGGTAGGTACCTTTGACCAAATAGGGACCCTGGCTTCTAAGTCAGGGAAAGGGGATTACACTACTGGATAATCCCTGATAACCCCTGCTTACCCCCTTGGTAGCTCGGCATGAGCAGACAGGCTTATCTCAGAGGCAGTGTGTTAAGCATTTGTGAACACATACAGTAATACAGTGAAAACACTACAGCTGGACACCACACAGGTTTTATATAAATAAGTATTCTTTATATAGACTTAACACAAGACCACAAACGACAAAAATCCCCAATACTATACTCAAAATTGACTTTCAAGTTGTTGGTAAATGTGACAGTTCTCACAAAAGTACCTGGATTCGTAACGCAAAATAAACAAAAGGCTCGCAGCGTTGGAAATGAGTTGGTTCCATGCTTTGGGGGAGACGATGCGTCGCGCCTCGATGCTTGCGCCGAGTAGGGATGCATCTTGATCCTTATCGGAGAGGAGGTGATGCGTAGATTCTCATGCTGCAGCCCGGTTGCAATGCGGCAAGATGGCGCCTCGATGGTCTGCGACAATTCGGTGCGATGCGATAAGATGGCGCCCTTGATGCGACGATGTTGAGACGATGGAGGCACGCACTGGCAGCCTTGCGGCGACTCTGTACTTTGGAGCCACGACAGACCCTGCGACATGCTTCTCCGATGATGCGACGGTGACCCTCACGGTTGTGACACGCTTCTCCGGTGATGCGACAGCAGACAGCTGCGATGAAGACACGCTTCTGGGAGATACGGTGGAGGCACGCTTCTCCGGCAATGCGACAACTACAGCTGCGGCAGCGACACGCTTCTTCTCGTTGCGTCGCGTTTCCAGCTCCCAGCAACACGCAGCCTTCTGCAGATAGAATTCCGAGCAAGGAAATCCAGAGAGGAGCTGGTGGTGAAGTCTGTTGTCCCTGAGACTTCAGCAGGAGGCAAGCACAAGTTCAAGCCCTTGGAGAAATATTCTGCAAGATGATGAAGTACACACAAAAGTTCCTTCTCTTCTCCTTGGCACTGAAGACACCACTGTAGGCCAACCCAGCAACACAGCACACTGGCAGGGGAGCAGTCCACTCCTACAGCTTCCTTTGGTTCTTCTCCTTGGCAGAGGTTCGCCTTGTTGTTCCAGAAGTGATCTAAAGTCTTGGGGTCTGGGTCCCCATATTTATACTACTTTTCTCTTTGTTCTCTGAAGGCAGAGAGGCCGTTGCCTAGTCCAAACTAGTTCTGGTCAGTCCTGGAGCACTTGTTGACAAGACTCCTTCTTTCCTTTCAGAGTGCAGGGCAGAAACATCAGACACACCACAGGAGGTGGAGCCAGCATTGTGGAGGGAAGGCACAGCCCTATTCAGGTCCCAGGTGCAACTCCTCCCACCCATCTACATGCAGATCTTCCTATTCAGCCCTGTACTGTCTCACCCTCTCCCCTGGAATCCCCCAGCCCCTGTCACTCACAGAACCAGACACACAATACACAACCTAGCAGAGTCAGGCTTGGGCAGTTAAGCAAGAAAATACCTACTTTCTAAAAGTGGTATTTTCAAACACAGAATGTTAAAACCAACTTTACTAAAAAATGTATTTTATCATTCAGAGTTCAGGCATACTAAACTCGAATTTCTGCCATGTTCCCTGAGTCAGTTAGGACTATAAGATGTAATAATCAAACTGCCCATTCTGGCCTATGGGGAACAGTTAGCCTTGCAATAGTGAAAAACGAAAATGGCTGTAATTCACTATTAGGACATGCCACACACACCAGGGCATGTCCTACCTTATACTTACAATGCACCCTGCCCTTGGGCCTACCATAGGGGTGTCTGATATGAAGATAAGGGAAGGTTTAGGGACTGGCAAGTGGGTGCACTTGGCCAGTCAGCATGGCAGTACAAGACTGCACATAGGTTCTGCAATTGCAGACCTGAGACACACTTTACAAGCTGCTTCTGTGGGTGGCACAACCAGTGCTGCAAGCCCATTGGCAGCATTTGATTTACAAGCCCTGGGCACACATGGTGCAGTGTACTAGGGTCTGACAAGTAAATCAAATAACCCAATCATGGAGTCACTAATTAATACATCAATTTACACAAGAGAGCATATGCACTTTAGCACTGATCAGCAGTGGTAAAGTGCCCAGAGTTATAAACCCAACAAAAACAGGTCAGACAAAATACAGGAGGAAGGCAAAAAGCTCAGGGATGACCCTGCAAAAAGGGCCAAGTCCAACAATGACTCTCTACTACACTCTATGCCAATCCACTTTAGTCCACTGTATTAGACTGTATGATACTCTAGCACACACCACTCCACTATTCTCTTTGACACTCCAATCCATTATACGACACAGCGGTCCACTCTATAACAATCTACTCAACCGTATGAGATGTGGGGCATGCCAATATGTTAAAAGACATGAGAATAGGAATCGTTAGCAAAGAAATCTCTTGTTTCTCGCATGGTTAGCCATCTGTTCCCACACAACAATGCACCAGCCTCTAGAATGCAAGATCTTTTGAAAACTCACAAACAGATTGTGTGCCTCATACCAACATTGGACGATTGTGCTCAATTTAATTTAGAAAGGCTTGATTTGGAAAAGCAAGACATTGTGAGTCTTAATAGTAAAGATAAAATGGAACATCAAGGTTTAAACTTATCACAATGTCAAGCAGTGGTAAAAAAAACTTGAATCACTTGAGAAAACAATTTCACATACTGCTAGAAAAGTCTCCACACCTGTGTAAACATTGCAGAATAATGTTGAGAATAAATCTGAACGTCGAGGAGGGATTACCGAATGGTCCAAATGGGATAGACTTTATTACATATCCCAATAGACCAGTGTACAAATATATTTTGATTAGGTTTGATCATATTGAAGAGGGTACATAAACTGGAAGGTGCACTGCTAGATTTCTGTTGGTAAAAGACCTCTATGTGAGAAGACAAATTTCCTCTGTGTTTGGCCTAGGCTGTCACCGTTCACAAATCTCAAGGATTAAGGTTGGATGCAGCAATGATAAATATAGTTCACCTGGTCTTCAAAGAAGGCATGTCTTATGTTGCTCCATCACAGGTTAGGTCATTGTCATGATTGTACCATCTTCAGTGTGATGACAGCAAATTCAATGCTGACTCTTCATGTTCAATAGAATATAATTGACTAAGAGGGCTAGCCAATGTTGCAAAAACATCCAAGTTATAGAAAGTGAAAAGCTGCTGAAGAATCTACAAAGACTTCTAAAAAGCTAAAAATGAATGAAGTCAATAATGTAATACATTTTCCATTTTCAAACAATTCAGGAGTTTCGTGTTAATGTTATGTAGTAGATAATGTTCTTTTCCACCTACAACCGGTGGAAAACATTCTGCAAGAAAAGACAAACCTTTCAGTCAAGCTTTCACAACTATACTCAATTTAATACAGAGTGAAAAACGAGTGTGTCCTTCAACTGCATTTACACGTGAGATTGTTGACCACTGCACTGGTGGTACACAGTTCCCTTTGAATGTACAAAATGATGCACAAGAGTTTTTAATGGGAGTGCTAGATGTTTTAGAAAATGAGTGAATTGAAACTAATGACCTCTTTAAAACTATTCATGTAACTGTGAGTGTGTCAATTGTTCCTATTCAGGCAGTCCGCGTAAGCCAGAATTGGTAGTAGTACTGGGGGAAGGATGTAATATCTGTCGTAGATCCTATTAGGGCGGCTTCCACCCCGTTCGTGTCTAGCGAAAATAGAAATGACGACCGCATGCTGTCACCTGTGGGTACATTTTGTGGATTAGATTAATTAACTGAGGATCAATGCCCATTTCCAATATTATAGACCATAACTTCACGTGGCTTAAGCTGCCGTTAAATCCATATAGGGCATGTAAATGTGCCCTCCCTTAGATGTCGTATACTTGGCGATGGTCAGACTTAGGTTCAGGCATTGGTCAAACGAGCCTCTGCCCTTCTGAAAGCCGTACTGGGTTTGTATCAAGATTTTTTTTCCCTTGCCCAGTCATCTAGCCTATTCAGTAGGACACGGCCCAGCAATTTACCAGTACAGTCCAAACGGGATATCATGCGATAATTCGGAGGGTTAGATTTGTCACCCTTTTTGTGTACTGGGACAATGATGCTAGTTTTCCATGATGGTGCTGGTCCCTTCTTCAAAGGGTTGCTAGCAAGTTCCATATGGTAAAACAAGTCATCCTTCAGAACAATCTTGCTCCCAAAAATACCTTCAAAGTGCACCACCCATTTGTCTTCATCTACATGGTTGTCCAAGGTTTTCTTCGTATTATACTTAAAGTAAGGATCATTTACGACTTTCCAAAAGTCACCAGTATTATTAGATAAAGCTGTATTGGCCAGATCTTCCCAGGCCTCCTCAATCATCTCTGCTTCCCTATTCTTCCCAGTTGTCTTATATTTCTTATGTAAATCCTTCAGGAGCTGATCTCTGGGAGATGCCTTGAGACCCTTACGGAGGGAGATCTTGTGAAGCCTGGGTGGAAGCCTCGTCAAACAAGCAAATTTGCCGCCTCACCTGTGTGGAATTAGGCCAATTCAGGGACAGCTTAATTTCCTCAAGTGTTCTACAAAGTTTGAGATTAAGGTATCTGATACTGCATTAAGATCTAAACAATTCATGACCAGTTCCAACTTATTAATTATGACCTGTTGGATAGTTCTCTTCTTATCTATATTGTCCCATTTGAGCTGATACCCATCCCATCTAGCTAAAATTGGTTTTGGTACCTTTTCTGTATGCTGGAGATAAACTCAGACTCCGGACAGCTCAAAAAACAATATTGCATGGTTGCTAAATGTGGAAGGTATGGTATCAGTGTGAAGGATGTTTCCATGAGAATGAGCAGAGGCAAAAATAAAGTTGATTGTCGACTCATATTCACCATGGAAAAAAGTATTTTCCGGTGCGCCTACCAGTGGGTCTATCTTGTTACAGACTTCTAGAGTATTCCCATGTTTGTTGTGCATAGAATGCGCCAGTGGGTCCCTCTGTGTGTCTTCTACCCCAAAAACCTGTTCCGATAAGTGGGAGCATAGTTGGGCATTGAAATCCCCTACCCACAAAATATTAAAATCCTTAGCAGACAGTTCCCTTATAAATTTCAACAAATCCCTCTCCAATGAATCTACAGTTGATGCCATGCTCTCACCGAAGTTATTATTATAATAGTTTTTCACTATCCATACCTTCACACTTTCTCCTTTAAAGGCTAAAAGAAGAAAATTGGGGGAAGAGTGTTCAAAGTTTATAATCTTAATATTCAAAGTATTGGAAATTGAAATGACTAAAGCCCCTTTAGCTGTACCTGAGAATGAAGGAATCGCATTGGTTTGATAAGATCGATAACCATTGATGGATATTGGTTCTGTTGACCATGTCGTCAGGAAGCATATAATGTCTCTGCCTGGCATGTCAATACCCACTCCATTAATGCCTGCTTAATGGCAATGCCTCCAACATTCCATGTGGCTATTAGCACCTCTCGCTTTTGGTGGCCCGTCCTGCCCACAGGGGGCAATGCACCTAAATTGCTTACTCGCTCATGATTGCAAATTACATTATCAATACCACCTCCTTAAATAATTGTGTCTGTCTAATAGACTCAAGTTGTTTCCGGGAATTTGGAGCCTCCTTAATGCTAATTGTAATACCAGTTACGCCCCCCTTAAATAGTAGTCAGTCACAGGACTCTAAATCAGCCAAGGGGGCAAATCGATTCGATAAGTCATACCTTGCCTCAGATATAGTGACTTGCAAGGTCTTGTATCACAGGAATGGGTGGGTATAAGGGTTGGATTAGGGCTCTCAGATTATGTGGTTGCTGGTGCAAACGTGGAGTGGGACTATAGATTTTTGCTAATGTGAAGACAGTAATCTGTGAATTAAACGTGGGAGCATTTATGCAAAACCTCAGCAAATTTCTTACTACATGCTGATTGTTAAAACTGACAACCACACAATCACCATTTGTTGTTTTAGCAGAAGGACCGACCCATCCTACCCTCCTGGCCATAATAATGTATGCATCCAATCTAGTACCCCATAAACCCAAACCTTTTACCATGAGTACTGAACCAGTATAGGACTTTTGCCATTAACTTGTCCGTAGACTTCCTCTGGCCCCTAGTCAATGGGGATACGTTAACCAAAACCAGGACATACAGGAGAGCTTCCAGGGGGAGATCTAAAGGGTGAGACTGTTTTATACCCAGTGGGGGAGGCTCTTGGCTCTGTGTTGTCTCCACTGGTCTCTATCGTAGTACTATTGGTTGTGGGTTACCCTTTGTTCCCTGTACTCCATGTGCTCCCTATGCTCCATGGGCAGAAGCTCCAGTGTTACTCTGGGTGCTAATATTTGCACATACCTGCGTTGTAACAGATGGTATGGAAGGAATATGATGGAGAGCGTTTAATGGCATTGGTGGGTCTAAAAGATTGGTGTGATATCTTTTTTTTAGCTCCTCTTTGTCTCCCCTATCCATATTCACCAATGTCCTTGGAATTTGTCCTGATCCGGGAAGCTGGTCCGCCCTCAGGGAATTACTGCCTATAAGGCCCCCTTTAATAAGAAAGTCCAGTTTCTCCTCAATACTCCCCAATCTACTATTCAGTGGCTCAAATAGACTAAGCACCAATTTCTCCAATTTTACAAAGATACCCTCACTAAGTCCTTCTCTGGAGTCTTTTCCCGGGTGTGAAGGTGCTGCAGCCATGGGTTCTTGGACAGATTTGTTCGCTCTTGATTTCCTCAGGGTCTTCGTTTTTTGTTTCCCTCCAGACTTCTTCCTTTTAACAACCGGTTCAACTGTAGAGTCACTAGATGCAGGGGAGTCCGGATGGGGCAATGAATTGGATAATGCAGGCACAGACACATGACTCAACACCCTCAAGTACAGTCAGGTGAAAGGGATTGCAACAAGGGGCGGCCACGTCTCCTTCCTTCCTCCAAGGAAAGACTTCACTCCGAAACCTCAATTTCTTTAGATAAAACATGTGCTGCTCCAGCCAGGAAGCAGTCTAAGATGTTTACTATCTCCCCCCCATGTTACTTGCGCTGCAGTTTTGCACGTACCCATTATGTTAGCGTCCGCCAATGCAGGAGTGTCTCTGGTATTTCAAGGTCTTTGTCCCAAGATTACTCCTAATGGCAAACATCACAGCTTAGAGGGGGGGCCGGCATCTTCCGGGCTCTGACGGGCCCGCCCTTGGCCCAGGAACACCCGCGCAAATCCCTCTCTGCAGGATACAGAGCGCACATTTGAAGGTGCAGAAAGGCTACTCCCAACAGCCTCAGGAGGGTGGTGTTTGCTGGGGGACCGAGTATCACCCCAGCACGGTGCAGCAGTTCAGTCTGGCGGCCAGAAAATGAAGTTAAGGCATCCCGAGCTGCGAGAAACAGAGTGCGCCTTTGAAGGTGCAGAAAGGCTCCTCCCAACAGCATCAGGTGAGTGGTGTTTGATGGGGGGCCGAGTCCCACCCCAGCACAGAGCAGCAGTTCAGTCTGGCAGCCAGAAAATGAAGTAAGGTGTCCCCCGCTGTAGGAGACAGAGCGCGCCTTTGAGGGTGCTGAAAGGCTCCTCCCAACACCCTCATGTGAGTGGTGTTTGCTGTGGGACCGAGTCCCACCCCAGCACGGTGCAGAAGTTCAATCTGGTGGCCACAGAACGAAGGTAAGGTATTGCCCCACCCAAATTATTAATCCATTCACTAACTTTACTGAAACCCTTCGCTATCTCATTAACCCAAGAACCAATAGCGTCACATTAACCATACTATTCAAAAGACTGAAGTTCACAAGAAATGTTACTCAAGTTGGTGATATAACAGTTAACGATAGGACGGTAATAAGGAATAAATGTACAGCATCTCCAAACCTTTCATACTTTACAAACGCCGCCTTACTTCACAAGAAGAATATCTAATCCTAGGCAGTTCTGCATCACCATAGCTCTAATAGCGATTGTTATGAATCAATTTGAGTTATAGCTACCTAAAGTAAGTCTATCCACCAATGTCGATAAAAGTCTCTTTTTCACATCATTTATTGTCACATATATCGGAGGAATCATAACACCTACTATATCTTAAGCCACGTTTTACTTTCCTCAAGTCGACTGCTTCATTTGTTCCACTTATACCAAAAAACTCTCATAAACACTAAAGCAAGATACCAAGATCAAATCCAGTTTCACTGCAAATTAAAATACACAGTCTTACCTAATACATTATAATTTCCTCTCAAAATCAACTCTCCTCCAATGGAATAATCACCATTCACAGCATAATTTCTTTCACACTCACTTTCTTCCACATATTCAGCCTTGCTGCTTTTAAGAGGTTCACTACGAATCATACACATTTCACCTCTCCTCTCTTGTTCCATTCTCAATATAGGATGAAGATTTGATAATCTAAGCTCTGCTAGTTTGTTCTCTTATAGACTTTTCATCTTTCCAATGTCTCACAATCTTTACTCTCCTCTCATTGTTTTCTTTAATAAATGCAATTTCTTTGTCACTTAAACCCCACAAATACACCCATTTAATACGTTTCATGCTTAGGGGCCGATTCCGATCCTGGAAAAACCGGGTACGAATCGTCGGACGGAGCGTTTTCTCTGTGCGACTCGTACCCGGGAAAAATACCTTACAAACATGCAAGTACGATTCGTACGGAAACACCATTTCCGTACGATTCGTAAAAAACACCGACCGGCATAAAAATACCCACAATTCGGATCCGGGACACCGTGGACGCGACATTCGCACGGAGTCAGGCAGCGTTTTATGGATCAGCAAGTACGATTCGTACCCACAGCACTTCGCACGGCAATATTTTTATGGGACCCAAAAAGTGCCGGAAAAGCTAAGTACGCCGCGATGCACGACGAAAAGGGGGCCTGGTAAGCACCGTACCCCATCCCTACACGTCCGCACCGTACCCCCAGCCCCCCCATGTACACACCATACCCCAGCACCAATACGTGTACGCGCCGTACCCCACCTCCGTACCACAGCCCCGTACCTGTACGCACCGCATGTATGCTGCGTACCCCCCGTAGGTATGGAGCATAACCCCACCCCGTGTAGGTACGGAGCGTACCCCCACCCCATGTAGGTATGGAGCGTACCCCCACCCCGTGTAGGTACGGAGCGTACCCCCACCCCCGTATGTACGGTGCGTACCCCCACCCCGTGTAGGTACGAAGCGTACCCCCACCCCCGTATGTACGGTGCGTACCCCCACCCCCGTATGTATGGTGCATACCCCCACCCCGTGTAGGTACGGAGCATACCCCCACCCCCGTATGTACGGTGCGTACCCCCACCCCCGTATGTATGGTGCGTACCCCCAGCGCTATGTGCTGGGGGTATGCACCGAACATGCGGGGGGTACGCACCGTACCTACACGGGTGGGGGTACGCTCCGTACCTACACGGGGTGGGGGTACGCTCCGTACCTACACGGGGTGGGGGTACGCTCCGTACCTACGGGGGTACGCACCATACATGCGGTGCGTACAGGTACAGGGCTGTGGTACGGAGGTGGGGTATGGCGCGTACACGTATGGGTGCTGGGGTACGGTGCGTACATGGGGGGGCTGGGGGTACGGCGTGTACTTGGGGGGGTGGGCTGGGGGGTGTTCGGCGCGTATGCGGGCACATGTTTGGACGTCTCCATGGTTGCTATGGGAGTTCGCTCCGTACGGTGTTTTTTCCATACGGTTGTGCATTCGGACGGACGGGACGGATCGTACTTGCGCGCTCGGACTTCAGTTTACCGATTCGTACGTAAAACTGTCCGGGGACATGTCGGACACTTTTTCCGACCCGAGGACGTGTCGGGGAATTTTCCCAATGCGATTCGTATGGATTTTCTTACATATGAATCGTACTTGCCAGATTGTACGGGACTTGTACGATTCGTACGTAAAAAAATCCGGATACGATTCGTACGGGGAATATTTTTAACGGATCGGAATCGGCACCCTAATATGTGCTTTTTGAAATGAAATGAAATGAAAATGGGTTTTTATAGAGCGCGTATTTGCCGTGGCATCTTAGCGCTTGCTCCCATTAAATTAAACCGGAGAATTAAGCCATCGAAGGGGTACACATAAACAGCCAAGTCTTTAGTCCCTTTCTGAACTGTAGCAGATCATATTGCGTTCTAAGATGCAGAGGCATAGTGTCCCAGAACTTAGGGGCCAAGTATCGAAAACTTCTGCCACCCCCATTTCATCGTCTTTACTCTTGGAACCACAAGCAAGTATGCTGACGCGGAACGTAGACATCTCTGTGGAGTATATCGCTTACAGTATTGACCCATCTGCGTAGGTCCCATCCCGTGCAGACTCTTGTATAACACACACATTGATTTAAACTGGATCCTAGCAGATATGGGCAACCAATGTAGTTGTTCTCGGATAATTAAGCTAATGGAACAAAATTTAGGTAGATCTAATAGTGACCGGGCCGCCACATTCTGCAGGGTCTGGAGTTTTTGAATCACACTTTGTTTTGCTCCAATGTAGAGTGATTTGATTTGATTTCAGATTTGTAAAGCGCGTAGCTACCCTGGGGCGTCCCAGCGCTGTCGGGCAACCTGTAGCATTCAGAGAGGGGGAGCTGTATGGAGGGTTTTATGCGAAGAGCCAGGTCTTTAATTGCCTACGGAAGGCCAATAGGTTGTGTTCTCTTCGGATGGGAAGTGGGAGGGAATTCCACAGCTTTGGAGCATTATATGAGAACAGTCGCCCCCCTGAGCGAGCCTTTCTTATTCTAGGGACACTGGCCAAGGAAAGGGAGTCTTATCTGAGCTGTCTGTTGGAGTGATGTGGTTTGACGAGAGATCTCAGAATGGGAGGGCCTCTGCCTTTAAGTATTTTGTGTGAGATGCAGATGGTCTTAAAGGTGATCCTTTCCTTGATCGGGAGCCAGTGTAGTGATCTGAGGGCCGGTTTGGCAGAGCATCTAGATTTGGTCCCGGTCAGGAGTCTGGCCGCGGTGTTTTGGGCACATTGCAGTCTGGTTATGACTGATGAGGGAGCACCTAAATATAGGGCATTTCCGTAGTCCAGTCTAGAGTTAACTAGCCCCTGCATTATCAGTTTCCTGGACTGAAAGGGGATTAGATGGAGGATTTTTCGAGCTATCTGAATGAGGCCAAAGCACGTGCCGGCTGTTTTTCTGGCCTGGACTTTAAAGTTGAGGTCCTGGTCCAACCAGATACCTAGGCTCTTGACTTCGGTCTTAGGGGAGGGGGGTGCTCCCATGCAGGGTGGCCAAGAGAGGGATGGAGGGAGTCTGCGTGGGTCCCCCAGCAGAAGGATCTCAGATTTCTCTCCGTTTAGTTTCAAACGAGAGTCGCACATCCATTGGGATATATTCTGGAGGCAAGATGACAAGTTGTCCAGACATTTGGTCGACTGGTTTAGAGAGACGACCAGCTGGGTATCGTCGGCATACATAACAGTTTTTATGCCGAATGGGGTTACGATGTCTTTGAGGGGAGACATGTATACGTTAAAGAGTGTGGGGCTCAGGGAGGAGCCCTGGGGGACCCCACACTGGAGGGGGAGAGCTCTGGAGTTAACTGAGCCGTCGGTCACCTGGAAGGTTCTGCCCTCTAGGAAGGATTTAATCCAAGACAGGGCGGTACCGGAAATTCCTGCCATGCTAAGACGGTGGATAAGGATGGCATGATCCACAGTGTCGAAGGTGGCGCTCAAGTCCAGGAGGATCACTGCCACTGATCCTCCCGGATCTAGGATGGATCTTGCCTCTTCGACCACGGCTAGGAGTGCGGTGTCCGTACCCTGTCCTGGTCTGAACCCCGTCTAGGATTGGCGAAGAAGGTTGTTGGATTCTAAGAAGAGGGATAATTGCTGATTGGCAATTTTCTCGGCCCCTTTGCTGATGGCCGGGAGGAGTGAGATAGGTCTAAACTTAGACAGGTCAGCAGGATCGAGGTGGGGCTTTTTGAGAAGCGCACGGACTGTGGTGTTTTTCCAGTTGGTTGGGACGGTGCCTTGTGCAAAAGATGCATTAATGAGATTGGTGAAGGGGGAGGAAATCGTGGAAGCAACCAATTTCAATTTGCTCATGGGGGCCGGGTCTGTGGGAGCTCCACTCTTCACTGTATGAAGGATGGTCAAGAACGATTCTGTGGACACCTGGGAGAATGCTTCGAAACATGGGGCCTCCGGGCAGGTGAGAGGAGTCGGGGGTGTAAGGGGATGTTGTGGGTGGGGAGGGTTTTTAAAATGTTGTTGATTTTTGTTGAAAAAAACTCAGCGAGCTGGTTGCATCTAGTGCCAGATGGGTCTGATATAGGCAGTGGTTCCGGAGTTTTCGTCAGAAGACGGAGGATGCGAAAGTTTCTTTGGCGGAGTTAGCTGCAGCTAATATTTTTCCCTCGAAAAAAGTTGCCTGGGTGTTTTTTATGCAAGTTTTGTAATCCTTCACGGCAGACCTGTATTCAATTTTGCTTTCGTTAGCCCAGTCCTTTCTCCAGAGGCGCTCGAGCTTTTTACACCTTTTTCTGAGTTTGTGTAGTTCCGGGGTGAACCAGGGAGATTTGAAGGTTCCCTTTTTACTGGGGAGAGGTTTGACAGGGAGGACTACTTCGAGGGATTGTTCAATCCAGGAGCGGAGTTGGACATCTGCTAGGGAGGGATCTGGGTCGAGCTCAGGTGTAGTAGAGGCTAATTCGTGGATCCATACTGCCGTGTCCAGTTTTTGCCAAGGGCGGGCTGGTGCTTGGGGGGGGGATCTATCCGGCGCTTCGCTAGTAAATTGAAGTTTAAAAGAGATCAAGTGATGGTCTGACCAAGGAATAGGGAGGGGTTCATTCACTACTAGGCTGGGGAGATTAGTGAATATGGGGTCCAGCAAGTGGCCCTTAGAGTGGGTGGGCTGACTGCCTTTTAAATGAATATTGAGGGCAGCTAGGTCTTCCTTAAGGTTTTCCGTTATTTTGTTTGAAGAGTCGTCAAAGTGGAGATTTAAATCTCCTAAGACCGTAAAATTGGGTGACAGACAGGCGAGAGAGGAGATGGTTTCCATCAGGGATTTGCAAAAAAGGCTATGCTGTCCTGGAGGGCGATAGACGAGGATTCCCAAGAGGGTTTTTGATGGTGATAAATGGATGGAGAACCGAACGTTTTCACAGTCCTGAATTGGGCTGTCCTTGAAGTGACAGGACAAGTTGCTTCTGTAGATAATTGCAATTCCTCCCCCTGTCCCGGAGAGTCTATCCTGATGTTTGATTAGGTAACCGGGGGGAAGTGTTTGAACTATGTCACGGTCTGAAGTGGGGTTGATCCATGTTTCAGTGAGGAAGAGAACCTCAAGTTCGGATTCCAGCAGAAGCATATTGATTTCTGCTCGGTGTTTCGGGAGGGACCTGCAATTGAGTAGAGCCATCTTAATCCATCGTGTTTTCGGGAGGATTTGAGGTGTCAGCCTGTATGGGCAGACCGAGCAGCAGGATCGTCCTTCCTCTAAAGAGATAATGTTGCGGCAAGGGGTAGGAAAAAGCTTCCCGAGTTGGAGGAGAGTGTCTTGGGAGTACCTCAGTGGAGAAGGTGTTAGAGTTCCAGGGGTTCTGGGCTCAGGGCTCAGTCTGGCGCGGACGGGCGCTGACGGGCTTATCTTTGGTGCGCCTTCAGCGCGCTAGCGGCACGCCCACAGCGCGCGTCTGCTGCGCGTCCAACCGAGGCACATCCTTATGGGGCGGAGGGAGGGGGGCGTGGCCTCGGGATAGTGGGCATGGCCTCGTTACCGGCTAATGGCGGCAGGAATAGGCTAGTACCCGCGGCAGCGTTTACATCGGCTGCGCGGGGTGGTTACTGTTGGTTTGAAGGAGGGGGAGGGCCCAGGGTGAAAAGTGCAACAAGCAGGTAAAACAATTATTTACGATATTTCACAAGTTTTAAAAAGCGCTACGCGATCCTCCCGGCTTCCACCTCAGGAGCTATGTGGTAGACTGACTGCGAGCTCACCTGAAAGCGCGACTTATAGGATACCAGTGGGCGTGGCCTCGGGATAGTGGGCGTGGCCTCATTACCGGCTAATGGCGGCAGGAATAGGCTAGTACCCGTGGCAGCGTTTACATCGGTTGCACGGGGTGGTTACTGTTGGTTTGAAGGAGGGGGAGTGCCCAGGGTGAAAAGTGCAACAAGCAGGTAAAACAATTATTTACGATATTTCACAAGTTTTAAAAAGCGCTACGCGATCCTCCCGTCTTCTGCCTCAGGAGCTATGTGGTAGACTGACTGCGAGCTCACCTGAAAGCACGACTTATAGGCTACCAGTGGGCGTGGCCTCGGGATAGTGGGCGTGGCCTCGTTACCGGCTAATGGCAGCAGGAATAGGCTAGTACCCGCGGCAGCGTTTACATCGGCTGCGCGGGGTGGTTACTGTTGGTTTGAAGGAGGGGGAGTGCCCAGGGTGAAAAGTGCAACAAGCAGGTAAAACAATTATTTACGATATTTCACAAGTTTTAAAAAGCGCTACGCGATCCTCCCGGCTTCCGCCTCAGGAGCTATGTGATAGTAGAGTGAATTACAATAATCAATTTTTGACAGGATCAGTGCCACAACAACCATTTTCCTCAAAGACATAGGAATAAAAGGAAGAATTTTCTTAAGAATGTTAAGGGTATAGAAACAGGAAGAGGTAATGCTATTGACCTGGTCAGATAAGGAAAGATGGTCATTAATCAGGACTCCAAGATTTTTTACCTTTTTTACGGGCTGGGGGCATGGCCCTGCTGTCGCGGGCCACCAATTGGAGTTCCAGAGTGACGTATCTCCTTCGAACATAACTACTTCCGTCTTCCCGGTATTCAATTTTAAACAATTATTCTGCATCCAGCAAATAATCTGACTCATGCAGAGTTTAAAACGCTCTGCCACAGTCTCTGGATTTGTGGCTTGTGAGATGACAATTTGTGTGTCGTCTGCGTAACAAATGGCCTTGAACCCAAAGGAACGAATAAGTTCAGCCAGTGGGGAAACATATATATTAAACAAGGTGGGTGAGAGTGCCGATCCCTGAGGCACCCCACATGGCATAACTAAATGAGAGGATTTATGCTCATCTAAAGTTACAGCTTGTTGCCTGTTATTCAAGTAAGAACGAAGAATATCTGCAGCTTTATCCTTAATCCCTATATCCGCCAGACGCTGAAGAAGTATGCGGTGATCCACCATATCAAACGCGGCGTATAAGTCAAGCATTACCAATACAACCTTTCCACCCTGGTCTAGTTGTATACGTAGACTTTCAGTGGCTGCAATTAATGCAGATTCAGTACTGTGCTGTGGCCTAAAACCATGTTGTGCTACATCCAATATGTTATTGACTTCTATAAAGGACCCCAGTTCCTCGTTTAGAACCTTTTCGAGTACTTTAGATGGGAATTGTAAACATGTAATGGGACAATAGTTGGCAGCTTCAAGGGGATCAAGAGTTGGTTTTTTTAAAATAGGTTTTATCAAGGAGTTTTTCCATTCCACTGGAAAATGCCCTGAAATAAGAATGTTATTCAATAGGGGTGTCAAATTTTTCAGAAATGGACCATATTTTATACCCTTATTAGGTTCTACATTCTCAAAGATAGGCAAGGTCTCCATTGACATGTTGAAATACGACAGATAGGAGACAAAAATTAATTAGTATGATATATAGTAACAAACACTGTGCAAGATAATCTGTGGGAAATTGGAAGCTGTATATACGCAACACCTTAACCTGCAAAAGAAGGAAAGTGAAAATATGTCAGTTTCTAATCTTCATAATATGCAGAGTACTCTAGCATCATTTTATTATAAATGTTATATTGAAATATACTAACAAAACTTTCTGTATGTTCAAATATGTTATGTTTCCCTTCATTTTGTACTGTAATTAATTCAATTCTTCTAAACGTGTATTGCACTGGAGTAAGTAAGCACAACAAAAGGGCAACTAAGAATATTAATATTGTTAATAAAACTGATAAACAAGTAATTTTGCAGAATTTGCCGTACTCCATTCTCTAATCAGACAAAACAGAAAAATGAATGTAAGGCTTAAAATAAAAAATTTCTTTAAAACAATAATTGGTTTTATCTTCTCTTCTTATTCCTTTCAAAACAATAATCAAAAAAAAATACAAAGGAACTTTTTTTCAATGTACAGTCAGTTCCTGTTCTCAATAGTGTTTCTCTGGTAAACAGACATAATATCGAATTCAAAATATCGAGAGGACAGAATATCGAGTTTTTAATATAGAATGGACAGAATATCGAATTGCCAAAATATAGTGGTGAAGAATATCGAAAATCAGGTAAGAAATAAAATATCGATTTAAATAATATAGAAGTAAGTAATATCGACAGTCATAATATAGTTGTTAAAAATATCGATTTTTTTTATAGTGTTTTAAGTTAGTATATGTGTTAAAAGTATGTATACATTTTTGAATGTATGTTTGAATATTTTTAAAGTAATGAGTTTTATGTTATTTAATTTTTGTGTAATTCAATTCCGTAGCGGGTTGTGGGTTTATAGGGGATTAGGGTGGGAAGTAATTTAATTATAGTACATTAAATAATAATTATTGGGATTTATTAATTATTTTTAATTTAATTTTGCGTTTTACTTCTGTAGCGGGTTGTGTGTTTATAGGGGAATAGGGTGGGAAGTAATTTAATTGTTATTAGGTAAGTATTAATTGGTATTGAAAATTAATTGGTTGTTGATTACTTATCAATTGGTAAATAATTTGTATTAATTGGTAATTAATTAGTATTAATTGTTTAATTGATAATTATGTTAATTGTATTAATTGACTATTTGTAGCGGGTTGTGGGTTTATAGGGGAATATGGTGGGAATTAATTTAATTGTAAATAATTAATTATTGAAATAATTTTTGTATATTGCTAATTAATTTATTCCTACTTAATTATTAATTGGTATTAATTTTATTTATAAATTTTTGGTATTGAAAATTAATTGGTTGTTAATTAATTATTAATATGTTATTAATAAAAAAACATTGGTATTTATAATAAATTCATTTTTAAATATTGTGTGATTGGTAATTAATTTTAATATTTTTATTTGGTATTAATAATTTATTTATTTTTAATAAAATATTAAATTATTATTTTCCCTACTATTGCACTCACTGGAGTGGGAATAGTAATTTTTACCACTACAGTATCCAACGCTTTCCCTACTATTGCACTCTTTGGAGTGGGAATAGTAATTTTTACCCTCCCGCTATCCAACGCTTTCCCTACTGTTGCACTCTCTGAAGTGGGAATAGTAATTTTTACCCCTACGCTAGCCAACGCTCACCCTACAGTTGCACTCACTGGAGTGGGAATAGTAATTTTTACTCCTACGCTATCCAACGCTTTCCCTACTGTTGCACTCTTTGGAGTGGGAATAGTAATTTTTACCCCTACGCTATCCAACGCTTTCCCTACTGTTGCACTCTCTGGAGTGGGAATAGTAATTTTTACCCCTACGCTATCCAACGCTTTCTCTACTGTTGCACTCTTTGGAGTGGGAATAGTAATTTTTACCCCTACGCCATCTGACGTTTTCCCTACTGTTGCACTCACTGGAGTGGGATTAGTAATTTTTACCCCTACGCTATCCAACGCTTACCCTAGAGTTGCACTCACTGGAGTGGGAATAGTAAATTTTACCCTCCCGCTATCCAACGCTTTCCCTACTGTTGCACTCTCTGGAGTGGGAATAGTAATTTTTACCCCTACGCTATCCAACACTTTCCCTACTGTTGCACTCTTTGGAGAGGTAACAGTAATTTTTACCCCTACGCTATCCAACGCTTTCCCTACTGTTGCACTCTTTGGAGTGGGAATAGTAATGTTTACCCTCCCGCTATCCAACGCTTTCCCTATTGTTGCACTCTCTGGAGTGGGAATAGTAATTTTTACTCTTACGCTATCCAACGCTTACCCTACAGTTGCACTCACTGCAGTGGGAATAGTAATTTTTACCCCTACGCTATCCAATGCTTTCCCTACTGTTGCACTCTTTGGAGTGGGAATAGTAATTTTTACCCTTACGCTATCCAATGCTTTCCCTACTGTTGCACTCTCTGGAGTGGGAATAGTAATTTTTACCCCTACGCTATCCAACGCTTTCTCTACTGTTGCACTCTTTGGAGTGGGAATAGTAATTTTTACCCCTACGCCATCTGACGTTTTCCCTACTGTTGCACTCACTGGAGTGGGAATAGTAAATTTTGCACTCCCGCTATCCAACGCTTTCCCTACTGTTGCACTCTCTGAAGTGGGAATAGTAATTTTTACCCCTACGCTATCCAACGCTTTCCCTACTGTTGCACTCTCTGTAGTGGGAATAATAATTGTTAGCCCTACTCTATCCAACGCTTTCCCTACTGTTGCACTGTTTGGAGTGGGAATAGTAATTTTTACCCCTACGCTATCCAATGCTTTCCCTACTGTTGAACTCAATGGAGTGGGAATAGTAAATTTTACCCTCCCGCTATCCAACGCTTTCCCTACTTTTGCACTCTCTGGAGTGTGAATATTAATTTTTACCCCTACGCTATCCAATGCTTTCCCTATTATTACACTGTCTGGAGTGGGAATAGTAATTTTTACCCTACCGCTATCCAACGTTTTCCCTACTATTGCACTTACTGGAGTGGTAATAGTAAATTTTACCCGCCCGCTATCCTACGCAAAAAATATAGCATTTTTGTAATAAATATTACGTTAATATATATGTATTATTATTATTTTTTTACTTACAATAATTATTTATTAATTTTAAACTAATTTAAGTATTTTTAAGTATGTTTCAGTTAATTCTATGTTTTATTTAATTAATTTTACATTAATTTTAAGACATTTAAAAAAATTCGATATTGTGACTAACTATATTTTTTACAACGATATTTAGGATTCTATATTTTTGTACTTACCTGTTTGGAGATAGGGCTTCGATATTTTGGCATTCTCTATTTTTCCTTCGAGATTTTGGCAATTCGATATTCTTCTTCTCGATATTTCATCAGTGATCCGTTTCTCTCCCTTTCATTCAATAGTAGGTTACATTTTTATAGTCTTTAAACCGTTCAAGGTGTTTCTTCTCATTCAGTTCCAACCTCACTTTCAAAGGTGTATTGACAATGATTTATTGTAGTGTATATCTCTGATTCAGATTCTTCTTTCTCTGACACTGAAGCAAGCTATACTCATTCATGGCGTTCCTGTAGGTGTTCTGGTCTTTGGTGGTTTTCCTGTTTTGCCAGAGTTTCTTGAGGCGTCTGCAGGAGTGCCTGGCTTCTTGGAAGTCGGTGGTGAACCAGGAGGCCTTTATGGGCTGTTGTTTGACGGGGTGGCTGAGGGGTGCAGCTTGCCAGCATGGCTGGCGATCCAGTGGTGTAGGTCTTTGGCTGCAGAGTTGGCGTCGGTTGTGGCTGAGGGGGGTTCAAGGAGGAGGGTGGTGTTGAGGGGTTCCTCTGTGATTTTGCTCCAGTTCCTTCGTGGCAGGCGCAGAGCAGGTTTGGGTGCGGTGGTGGTGGTGAAGGTGAAGTGTACGCAGTGGTGGTCTTTCCAGAGGGGCTGCGTGGTGTGGCTGAAGGGGATGTTAGTCCCTCCTGCAAAGATGGGGTCAAGGGTGTGTCAGGCTCTGTGGGTGGGGGTGGTGATGAGCTGCTTCAGTCCAAGGTTGATGAGGTTGTCAAGGAGGGTGGTGGAGTAGGGGGTTGCTGCTGTTGTTGAGGTGGAAGTTATGGTCTCCGATGAGAATGTAGTCCTTGGAGGTGATGGCGTGAGGTGCGACGAGGTCGGCAATGGTGGTGGCGGAGGAGGCGCGAGGGCCGGGGGACTATAGACGAGGGTCCCACACAGCGTGGTTCTGGGGCTGGTTTGGATCTGGAAGTGGAGGTGCTCTGTGTTGGAGAGGGGGTCATTTGTACTGGAGGTGGAGAGTCGGAGGGAGCTTTTGTGTGCGATGGCAAGTCCTCCTCCTGGGCGGTGGGGACAGTCCTTTCTTTGGATCTTGTATACGTTGGGGATGGCAGTGGCGATGTCGGGGGCGCAGGTGGCATTGGTCCATGTTTCCGTAAAGAAGGTGACGTCTGGCGAGAGGGTGTCGAGAAGGTCCTAGATCTCCGTGGCGTGTCTGTGAAGGGAGCGCACGTTGAGGAGGATGCACGTCAGGGCTTCAGTGGTGTGGGAGTTCAGCTTGGTTTCAGCGATCGATGGGGGGCTGTTGATGGTGAAGGATTGTCTGCAGTGTAAGCAGGAGAACTGGCTGTGGGTGGTGTTTGGCGTCGATCTCTGGCAGTTGCTTTTTCTTTCGGGGTAGAGTGAGAGGAGAGCGGCGGAGTTGTAGCGGTGGGGGGTCGTAGATCCAGGGTTCCTGGCGCTGGCCACGGTCGGGTCACGGATGGGCCAAACTCAAAATCAACCTTCAGAAGCAGTTTTTGTGGTGCTCTGCAGTTGTTGCAAGTCTCTGATCCATGGAGCACCAGGATCTAATCTGCCAAGTTAAAACAAATCTTTAACAGATCCGCCAGGTGTTTTCCATGCAAGAAGACAAACAGATCCTGGCAAAGCGTGCCCATGCCTGGTAAAGAATGAATTTTGACAACTCTCTAAAGCACAAATATATTTTGACCTGCCATTTCCATTTCATATTAAAGTTAAATGTATGCGCCTTTGCTTAGGCATCCAGCCAGCATTGGATCAACTACCCCACTGTAGGAGGGTGGAATTTGACTACATGGTTGCCCCCACTTTTTTCTTGGTGTTTGGATGGTTTTTGACTAGTCTGGTTGGGATCCTGCTATCCAGGACACCAGCCTATCTGCTTTCTCCCTTAAATGACATGGTGTGCATATTAGATGCACTAGTGATTGTATGCTGTGGTGCCTTATGAGCTCCTAGTATATGGTGCCCTAGGTACCAAGGGCATAGGTACTTCACAGGCCTACCAGGGCCTGAAGCATGTATTATGGCACCCCTGGGAAGCAGAGTAAATCTGACACCACAGGCCTGCTACTGCAGCCTGGGTGAGGTAGTGTTAGCACTCCTCACTGAGGTATAGGTTCCTATATCTCACCATACACACACATATAAACCTATCAGTCACCCCTAAGGCAGGCCCTATCAATCCTGAGGGCAGGGTGCTTGGTTTACAATGTGAGGGGGTGCCTCTGCATGAGCAGGACCCCTCTGCAGCTGGCAGAGTCTATTCTCGGGGGCTGTTTGTGGATGCGGTTAAACCATATACTCTTAAGTGCATTATAACCTATCAGTAAATGCTAACTTTGGAATGACTGCATCAAAACATGTTGTGTTTGGCTGCAAACAACTTGGAATCATACCCCCACACCAGTAACTGGTGTGGGAGTATGATCCCACTCTTCTAGAGGGGACGACAAGTACCCACTGTGGAAACACGGTAGAAATCTGAAAGAGCCCTGGCATCACAAAATGGATGCCACCAGCACAGACACTGGGCTCCCCTCCTGCTGCTGACTGAAACTCGCAGTGGAGGAGGCCCAACAATAGGCCTTCTGTCACAGGGAGGTGTCACCACCTTCCAAACAGGATTTAGTGTTTTGGGGCTGGGTGGGTGCACCCCTAGAGTGCTTTGAAGTCCTGCACTGGGGGAGCAGTAGGCTCCTCTGTGCATATGCCAGCTCAAACCGGTTCAGGGGCTACCTGTCCCTGCTCTGGTGCAAAACTGGACAAAGGGAAGTGGGTGTAACCACCCCCTACCCTTACCCTCCCAGAGGAGTGGTCATAAAGCTAGTCCCTCCCTTTCTTTTAGTATAAGATAGGGAACCCTTGCCATTGCAAACTAGATATCCCTGGACGACGCTTTACAAGAAGAATCCTGGAACTTCGACGTTCCACTACCTTTGGAAGACGGAAGAATCTCCCTTGGAGTCAAGGAGTGACTCCCCTGCATGGCAGGCACCAAAAACTTGAATCGATGGTCACAAACTTTCCCGCTCCCGCTGGAGTCCGAAGTCCCTGCAGCCCTGGAAGTAGAGTTCCTGACTTCTTGACGGTGATTGTGAGTCCTCAGCAGAGCTGAGGCGAGTGGACCCCACGAGTGACGAGGAACAGCAATACCCGGGTACTGTGCACTATTGTCAAGTGCAACCCCTTCACGACGTTCTATGAACTTGTGCATTAGACCATTTCTGGCCCAAGTCTCCAGCAGGTTCTGCAGCGAAAATCAGAGGCCTTCCCCATCCCGAGTGACCGTGGGCTCCTGTAAAGCATTTCCTCACAAGGCGTCTTTGCGATCTCTTACCCGTTGGCTTGTGGGTCTCCTGAAGACTTTCTCATCAAACCAAAGGGCTCCTCTGATTGCTCCAGGTCTGCCCTCACTTACCTTTGCTGGGTGAATCCCTCAGACCTTGCTGGTTTGCACCATTGACTTTATTCACTTTCCACAAGACTTGCTGTTGCCAAGACTTGTTAGCTCCAATCTGGTTGACAACACCTCAGTAAGCTGCAGACTTTCTGGGACACTCAGAATCCAGCTGCTGGTCATCGTCGATGCCTCCTAGTCCTCGTGAGCAAAGAGTCAAAACACCCTTGATCACCTGAAATCACCCAACTTCCGTGGGCATCCATCTTCCTGGCCCCGGGTCACTGGCAAGTGACTGTGAACACTGTCCCTTCTGCTTTCAGGTCATCTTCATCTTGAATCCAGCCTTGGATTCCATCGGACACTTCTTCAGTCTTCGCAAGCAACAAATCTTCTTTGGCTTCCATAGAAAACAACGACGCGACCCGACACCAAGAGACACCTATGCCCCCGTCTTCCCTGGGTGAGGTAACTCGTGCACTCCAGTGCCCTAGTGTGTGTTGGCCCTCGAATTACTTACCTTGTATGTGGCTTGCTTGTAGACTTCCTCGAAGTACCCTAAAACGTTAAAAATCCAACCGCGACTTGCTCCATTGAAATCAATAGGGAACCCACGGCTGTGTTCTCACACTGCACGCATCTCCCGTGGGTCTTTTACTTACCTGCCTTGGGTGGATTGGTGAAGCTCCAGAGATTCTACAGGCCCTAGGCCTTGTCCCTTAGCAAGTCGACTTTCCTAAACCTCTTTTTTAGTATATGGTCTGGTACGCCCCTAGGGCCCCAGCCATATTTGTGCTTAACTTACTGTGAAACGTTGATATTTGAATGTGTTCCTGGCTTCTAATCTCACAAAGAGATTAGTAGAGTGTGTCTAGAAATAAATACATATATATTTGATATATATACCTGTGTGGTGTCCTTTCATTTGGTAATTTAAGAGATTATAAGGTAAAACAAGCTGCTTTACATTCCTCAGAGACTTAGCCTGAAGGCTGCTCTCCACAGCTACCACTAGGATAGCTTTCTTTAAAAGGTTGTCTTAAACCTATCTACCATAAGAGTCGAATTGGACTGGTGCAAGGTGGCCACTATAACTAGTGACCAGCATATGCCAGGCCAACTTCTCACACGTACTAGTTAAAACTTGCCAAGATAAACTGCTGACTCTCTAGTGCAGGAACAGAAACTTTAATGCACATCTTTTGCGTCTACCCAGCTATGCTATCAGACCCTGCTGAAGGATGTTGCAGGCGCCTTCAATCAGGCAGTTGTTGAACTTGCAGGCAAGCCCTTATTGATGCACCCAACCTAGAATTTACATTGTCCCATCAGGGCAATAAAGTTTCTGGAAATGTTTAAAAGCTAGAATAAAGGCACAAGGGAGAAGTGGAGGCTCCACACAGTATCGGTTAACAGTCCAAGCACTGGAAACCACGTAATTAAAAGCGCTCTGTTAACATTTGCACTACAAAACCCAGTCCAAACCCACAATAGAGACTGATAGAGCACAGAACACTGCTAAAGAAACACAGAGGCTTGCAGTGTTACATGGAGGTTTTACCATATACACTTTTTACAAGAATAAAGGAATTATAAAGGACTTCACTTTGAACTTGGACTTTGTACTGGTGCACCTTCCTTTTTTGTTTTTATCCTCTCATCTGGTTTCCAGTGGAGTTTTTTTCTACGGCAAACCTCTGGAAGAATTGTACACAGGATTTTATATATGTTGGTATATTGGGATTGAGGTACAGAACTAGGTGTCAGCCGTAGCTAGCTTGTGTAAATTGCAGTGTTACATGGACGTTCGAAGATTGTCATCCCTACTGGCCTTATCAAACTAGGGCTACTATAATAAAGCTTACCCAGAAATACCCTTGACTGCACCGACACAATTAATTTTCTTTCATAATAAATGCCTACGCATCTTTCTGTTGCATCTATAAAATGCATTTTAAGGTCATGCACAGACATTGCGTACCCCACAAATACATTTAATCTTTAAGACTCTTCTTCAAAGTATTAAAATATGCTTTTAAAGGTCTTTTAAACTGAAATGAATTAGTAACTATCATGCACACAATCATGACTATTTTGTAGACCTGAAGTTTTATTGTCACTTATTGGTGTAATGGTTTTAATTAACTATGCATTTTGATAATAAACTTCTTGTTGTACCTTCAGGCTCCTCTCACAGTTTTGAAAATTCGCAGTAAAAGTATAAAAATCGGCTCTCTTCCATGACATATGCACTTAATTTACTCTGTGTAGTTCTCTTAGTGGAAACTCTAAAATTATTCCTGGTCGTACTTCCAAATCACTTGCTAATTACTTCGCCTTTCTCTCTGATTCTTTGGCCTTCTTTGTGCTTACTGTTACTCTATTCCACCTCTTGCTGTATTCCTTTAAATCACTCCATTCCTTTGTTTTCTCAATTAAATCATTAATGTGAGCTCTCAAAGTCATCAAACCCAATTCCTTTATTTCATCATGAGTCAAATCCATTTTTGTAAATCTTTCTCACATTCTTCATTTTACGGATATCAACCATACATTCATCTGCCAATTCCTCTAATTTATAATGTGCTTTATTCACACATATATATGCCTTCTTGATCAAGTACCTCATTTCATCAACATTATGTGGCAATAATCTATTCAGATCAATTGTCCATTGTAGCATTTCTCCAGTTTAAATTTTTAAAAGATCAATATCAACATTTCTCTCTTTAGGAATTTCTTCAATTACAACTGTAGTAACAGGTGGATCGATTTGAATCTGCGAAACAGCTGGGGATCTCTGCTTGTACGCAGTAAATCTATCATTGCAATTGCAAGTGGTACGCAAGCTATTGTGCTCATAACTACAGCAGTAGAGGGGCTCTGTATCTTACAGCCGTAACATCTCCTGCTGCACCCATATTTGGTACTCCACCAGAACCAGTTCCCTGTGCTCTGTCGATATATGGAGGAGGTCTAAAATTCAAAAGACCAATAATGACATTATTCTAGTTATCTGTGTTATCGTTGTTCCTCATTGCTTTTCTTTCTGTCATCAGTTTCTTTCAATAACGTAGGAAAACCTTGTATACCCTCCATGGTAGCCTCTCTCCAACATTTCTCTTGTTGATCCCATTTCCTTTCTAACCACTGTCTAAATGAGCCCTTCACTTTCCTTTTCTGTTGCCATTCATTCATATGTGGTCAATGCCCAAAGTGTGTGGGTCTAGGCAACAACTTTTTTTCCATTCAGGGTTTGTAACAAGACATCTAGCTTTCTAATGTTAAAGGAAACTGCAACTTTTTATCAGAAGCAGTATTCATGCCATTCAGAAATCCAAGTACACGTATAGAATCCAGTGTCCATCGTCATTTCATATACAGTTAACTACTGACCCTCAGTAGAATTTACAACAGAAATTTTAGGCTTTTTCGACACAGCATCCATTAGTTTTTGATGAAAACAATCTTAAAAATCACACAAAACAGACCAGCAAAAATAAACAACAGTTTTTGAAAAGTTAGGCCCTTGTGGGTAACAAATATCACGTTCAGGGCTGCCACGTTCCATGCATTAAGATAGAAATACATAAGTCTTTCTACCATGCCCTGTGAAGAAAGCTTCTCTTGGATATATTTAAGAACCTTTCAGGTTTTTCTGCTCACTGCAACTCCCAGGTTTACACGCTACGCCATGGTGTCCCCCAGGGTTCCACATTGAGCTCAACCCTGTTTAACATCAACATTCGTCCATTAGCTCAGGAAGTTAAAACCAGGGGGATCATGCTGGTATCCTATGCCGATGACACGCAGCTTGTGATCTCTTTCTCCAACAACTCGACACAGAACCTAGTTAACTTCTAAGACGGCATAGTGATCATTGCAGAGTGGACGGCGGGCAATTGCCTACAGCTAAACTCTAGCAAATCTGAAATTCTTCTCTTAGGGAGAGACATCCACCGATGGGGATGACCTCCGGTGGCCCTCCTTCTTAGGACCACCTCCCCAGCCCAAAACGAGGGTTAAAAATCTGGGTGTCTGGGTCGATAGTGTTTTGAATTTTGAAGCATAGGTGAAATTGGTGATAGGC
Organism: Triturus cristatus; assembly: GCF_964204655.1. Taxonomy (NCBI): domain Eukaryota; kingdom Metazoa; phylum Chordata; class Amphibia; order Caudata; family Salamandridae; genus Triturus; species Triturus cristatus. Next base: position 699,119,527 of record NC_140582.1, on the reverse strand, counting down.
ATCTGCTTCGGACTCGTACGAGGCCTAAAACCCATCCTGAGATTTTATTACTCTCATAACCACGATATGATTATCCAGTCCACTACACTTTCTAGGCTGGACAATTGCAGTACATTGTATTTGGGATCTATTAAGGCAGATAGCCCAAAATACTGCAGCACAGCCTTTATTTGCCCTCCCCATGTTCTGTTCAGTTTCCAGTTTTATCCACAGGCTGCATTGGCTCCCGGTGGATAAGAGAATTCTTTTCAAGGCTTTATGCATTACTCATAAAATTCTTACATCTCAGGGGCCTCCCATTATATCTAACCTGCTCCATCCATATGTCCCCCCATGGGCCTTGCGCTCAGCTAAGCTCTATCTAGCCTGTGTTCCTCATGTTAGAAGAGTGAGAGCAGGAGGGTGCTCCTTTTGTGCCAAAGCCCCCGCCCTCTGGAACACGATACCTTTGCCCATTAGGAGTATTCAGCATCACAGGGCCTTTAGAAGGGACGTGAAGACCTGGCTATTCTCTGTTTAACCCTCTGTTTATCATTGTGGCCCTCTTCATTGAAACTAGCACTGGGACGCCCCGTTGCTGGGGCAGCCATGTGCTTTACAGATACTTTAACTTTACATAACATAGGCATGAGAACTTCCTTAATGAGAAATTTCAGAATGGGAAACCTCCTGGATGCAAAATAACTCACCAAGATGCAAATGTGACATTTCCTTTCTCTTTTTATAGACAGGGCAGTCACCTTTATATTACTCCCGTTTCTCTGCATAGTTTTCCCTCATACATTTTTTGGGCTGGCGAGTGCCTCTCTGGTTCCTGTAGTGTTCTCTTAAACCTTACCGTACAGAGCTGCATACTGTACAAGTCCTTTTTATTTTCATTCTAGAAATTAAAAGGGACCATGGTGTGTACTGCCCAAACACAACATGTAGTGGTGGTTGCTGCTTTTGATTCCACTGTTCCTGGCATACTCCACTTGCCCTGGCCCTATTACTCTCCTTGTAATTAATGGTTTAGCTATCTATTTATATATATCTGCACCCATCATCATTCTTCAACAGTAAGACAATGCAGGTTTTTTTTTTAATCATCACGTGCCATCTAGTTAATAAAATAGTAAATATACTTTTTGTTGAAACACATTGCTAATAAATCATTTATATTCATATCCCATACAACATAATAGAACATGGTAATCAATTAAAGATTGAAATACTTAATCCAGATACCAAAAAAGTGGTGCATTCTTTGAGAACCAATTATAATTTATTTTAGCTTTCAAAAAGGATACGAATGAGACATTAAATGCTAGTTTCTAAATAAGTAAATGTTAGCTCATGCTACCCAAAGAAATTTTGTTGCGCCATTTTGAAATAGTGCGTATATATCAGTCGCCACGATGCTATTATAGTTAGGTCAGAGTTTCCTTAAAAAGGCATTTTAAGATTCTTTATTAACTTTAGTGATGTTCGGCTAATCTTCACAACACTTTCCAAAAACAAGCTCATCCACTTCAACTCTTTTATGGAATGTTTTGTGCCAATCTATCAACCGGGGACCAAGAAAGAAAGCGGGAGACATAAAAGTGCTATTTCCTAGTTAATTCGCATAGGAAAGTTTGCTCTCCGGGACAGAAAAAAATGACTGAATGGAATGACACCAAATTTGGCAAAATGTTAGAATTTTCCCCAGCAAGCATGGTTTTTGTTATTTGGTGTAAATCTGTTCAGGCTTTTATAAGCATTTAAAAGGTTTCCTGGGGTGGACATGAAAGGGTTATCGCTGGAAAAACATGAGAGATAATTAGAATGTTGATGTCCAGATATGCTATAATTGCCCAATTCAAAGTGGATGAGTGGATCCTGATTGGCTCGCCTCAACATGGAGAACATGTAGTAGCATCCATAACAGGACACATGGACTTGGTCCCAGACTCCTGACAAACAAAATCAAAAACCACAAAAAAGGGCAGAATGGACACACGCTCACTCCCAGAAGCATGTGTGGGGGTACCAAAGAGACCTCCTCTTAAGTCAAAATTTAAAAGCAAAAAGTATTTTGGGTCACAGGAACTTTGGTACCAGTGTCTGGTACCACAGTATACCTAGTGAGGTACCCCCTTTCCTGTTGTACTACGGTAAAAAAACAGGTGGCAGTGGGTTTTGGCCGTGCATTGGAAATTGGTGCAACGCCTGGCAAGAGGCCAGGCCCTGTACCCAACCCCTGCTGCACAAGACTGAATGCCCCATCCAGCATGTGTTTTGGCATCCATTTGGAGGTTGGCTACAGCCTGCACCAAACCTGGCATGTGGGGGCAGGGTGCAGTGCCTGGCCAGATGTTTGGCTCCCATTGAGAGTTTGGCACCCGCCAGGAGTTGGGAGAAGGCCAAATCCTGTGGCTAACCAAGAACCATGGTGCCACCCAGTACTGCTGTACCCAGTGAGACCCTCAGTGAGGTACCACAGTACAGACACTGGTAGTGCAGTGCCGAAAAACTATTTAAAAAAATGAGAAGGGTCTGGTCATAGATCAGACCCTATGGCCAACTGCCATTGTGAAGGCTATAGGCAATGAACAGTGGGGTTGACTACAAGCAGTGGATTGGGCACTGGGCCACACCATAGCTGCGCATGTCTGAAGTCCATACTCAGTGGGGAGTGGTCACAGGTTGCCCAAGTGTATTGAACATTTGCTGGAATTCGAATATGATAGAAAAACACATAGATTTAATGAAAAAGGTTAAAATGCTGTTATAGTTTGACATGGTAATATGATCTTAGCTTACTTTTTAAAAAAACATTAATTCGTCAGAAATCCAAATGTTAAAGTGACATTATAGTTAGGTGTTGAAACGAGACCACAACTTATGTCTAAAATGTAAAGACCAATGAAAATCACCATTTTTACTCTAGTGAACTAACTATAACTGGTGTTCCCATCATGAACTACTTAAGGCCTCACATATTACACCATTTATGGTGTGTTAAATTACATCATTGATGATATCACTGGTGATATCTCAATTCACATCATAGATGACACCACAGATGCTATCTCAGATGACATCTTCTATCCACATGATAAACCCTTACATCTTTAAAAAAAAGAAAGTTGGTAGTAAAGAGACACATTCAGATGAAGCATACAGCATACAGTTAACATGTGTACAAGTGAGGGTGCATAGAATGGAAATAGCATAATCCTAGAGGTAAATGTGGTTGTGCATGTTGGAAGTTATATGGTGCACTGTTTACAAACCAGTAAACTTTTGGGTGCAAGCAATTCTCCATGTTAAGCAAGGTAAACGTTGGGAGCTCCTGATGAGGGTTGCATAGGCATGTTTCAAAGTAGGTTGTTACTTAAAGCCAAAGCCTGTTGCAAAAAATCTGTGATAAAAGCCAATGCTTCTGTTGACACTAGATTATCCATTAATGGATATCTCGGCACATACACATTTTAAATAGTTGCAATACAGTGCTGTAGAGATGATGTGTATAAGGTGTTGATGTGTAGTTCCATAATTTTGATGAAAAGATTGAGGTATTGCAGAATATTGAATAATGTAGAATGTAGGTGTGCTGCCCCTAAGAGGTGGTGTAACTCACACTGGGGTTGTAAGCATTGCTCTATGGTTGACTGCCATTATCTCAGGAATGTATGTAGTGTATTTCACCAAACTACAACGTGTTGTCCATAGGTCCTAGCAGAAGGTATTGTTTTAGTGCCAAATGCATTCAGCCTCTTGACATAAAATTGTGGGTCATGTGAAGTCTTTAAACCCATCATGGTGAACAGATTATTGGTCAAAGTGCAGTATGTTGAACTATTTCAAGTCCACAAACCTATAGGATGCTGTAGCAATGACTTGAGAATGTCATCTATCTGCGCGAAGACTCAAATCCGGCTGTGGCCCTAGCTATTCCTCAGGGCTATCGTATAGTCTGTGCAAATAGATGAGATAGTAGACCGGGGCGGCATGGCGATTATCCCAAAAAAAATCTGGGTGACATCACTTCGGGCAGATAGGCAGTATCGAAGGACTCCCCTTTTGCATTAACGTGTCCTCTTCAGAATCCTTTGCGGGGCTCTTTTTCTACAGGCCCCCGGGCTGTTGCCATAGTTACATCCCCATTCTGGCAGATTATAGGTTTTAGGCGACCTCAACCTTCATGTTGATGACCCCTCCTGTTCTCGTAGCGCACATTTTATATCATCACTGGTGAGCTTTAACCAGACCCAACTGGTCTCCTCTCCATTGCACAAAGCAGGCCATACACTGGACCTTATCTGTTATCTGTTATCTGTGATATGGTCGGATCATTTCCTGGTCCCCTTCCAGTTACACCTGAAAGCTAGAGCCAAGGCCACCTCTCTCCCTAAGGAATTGCGGATGAACTATAGTAGGGTCTCTCCTGAGTCCCTAACCTTTTTTCTTAAAGATTCTGAGCCCTTCCTTACTAATAATCTTGATGACAGCATTGCAAATTTGAATGCCTGGTTTACGAAGGCCCTGGATAAAATTGTGCCAATTCTCAAAGATAGGCAAGGTCTCCATTGACATGTTGAAATACGACAGATAGGAGACAAAAATTAATTAGTATGATATATAGTAACAAACACTGTGCAAGATAATCTGTGGGAAATTGGAAGCTGTATATACGCAACACCTTAACCTGCAAAAGAAGGAAAGTGAAAATATGTCAGTTTCTAATCTTCATAATATGCAGAGTACTCTAGCATCATTTTATTATAAATGTTATATTGAAATATACTAACAAAACTTTCTGTATGTTCAATATGTTATGTTTCCCTTCATTTTGTACTGTAATTAATTCAATTCTTCTAAACGTGTATTGCACTGGAGTAAGTAAGCACAACAAAAGGGCAACTAAGAATATTAATATTGTTAATAAAACTGATAAACAAGTAATTTTGCAGAATTTGCCGTACTCCATTCTCTAATCAGACAAAACAGAAAAATGAATGTAAGGCTTAAAATTAAAATTTTCTTTAAAACAATAATTGGTTTTATCTTCTCTTCTTATTCCTTTCAAAACAATAATCAAAAAAAAAATACAAAGGAACTTTTTTTCAATGTACAGTCAGTTCCTGTTCTCAATAGTGTTTCTCTGGTAAACAGACTTAATATCGAATTCAAAATATCGAGAGGACAGAATATCGAGTTTTTAATATAGAATGGACAGAATATCGAATTGCCAAAATATAGTGGTGAAGAATATCGAAAAACAGGTAAGAAATAAAATATCGATTTAAATAATATAGAAGTAAGTAATATCGACAGTCATAATATAGTTGTTAAAAATATTGATTTTTTTTATAGTGTTTTAAGTTAGTATATGTGTTAAAAGTATGTATACATTTTTGAATGTATGTATGAATGTATGTTTGAATATTTTTAAAGTAATGAGTTTTATGTTATTTAATTTTTGTGTAATTCAATTCCGTAGCGGGTTGTGGGTTTATAGGGGATTAGGGTGGGAAGTAATTTAATTATAGTACATTAAATAATAATTATTGGGATTTATTAATTATTTTTAATTTAATTTTGCGTTTTACTTCTGTAGCGGGTTGTGTGTTTATAGGGGAATAGGGTGGGAAGTAATTTAATTGTTATTAGGTAATTATTAATTGGTATTGAAAATTAATTGGTTGTTGATTACTTATCAATTGGTAAATAATTTGTATTAATTGGTAATTAATTAGTATTAATTGTTTAATTGATAATTATGTTAATTGTATTAATTGACTATTTGTAGCGGGTTGTGGGTTTATAGGGGAATATGGTGGGAATTAATTTAATTGTAAATAATTAATTATTGAAATAATTTTTGTATATTGCTAATTAATTTATTCCTACTTAATTATTAATTGGTATTAATTTTATTTATTAATTTTTGGTATTGAAAATTAATTGGTTGTTAATTAATTATTAATATGTTATTAATAAAAAAACATTGGCATTTATAATAAATTCATTTTAAAATATTGTGTGATTGGTAATTAATTTTAATATTTTTATTTGGTATTAATAATTTATTTATTTTTAATAAAATATTAAATTATTATTTTCCCTACTATTGCACTCACTGGAGTGGGAATAGTAATTTTTACCACTACAGTATCCAACGCTTTCCCTACTATTGCACTCTTTGGAGTGGGAATAGTAATTTTTACCCTCCCGCTATCCAACGCTTTCCCTACTGTTGCACTCTCTGAAGTGGGAATAGTAATTTTTACCCCTACGCTATCCAACGCTCACCCTACAGTTGCACTCACTGGAGTGGGAATAGTAATTTTTACCCCTACGCTATCCAACGCTTACCCTAGAGTTGCACTCACTGGAGTGGGAATAGTAAATTTTACCCTCCCGCTATCCAACGCTTTCCCTACTGTTGCACTCTCTGGAGTGGGAATAGTAATTTTTACCCCTACGCTATCCAACACTTTCCCTACTGTTGCACTCTTTGGAGAGGTAACAGTAATTTTTACCCCTACGCTATCCAACGCTTTCCCTACTGTTGCACTCTTTGGAGTGGGAATAGTAATGTTTACCCTCCCGCTATCCAACGCTTTCCCTATTGTTGCACTCTCTGGAGTGGGAATAGTAATTTTTACTCTTACGCTATCCAACGCTTACCCTACAGTTGCACTCACTGCAGTGGAAATAGTAATTTTTACCCCTACGCTATCCAATGCTTTCCCTACTGTTGCACTCTTTGGAGTGGGAATAGTAATTTTTACCCCTACGCTATCCAATGCTTTCCCTACTGTTGCACTCTCTGGAGTGGGAATAGTAATTTTTACCCCTACGCTATCCAACGCTTTCTCTACTGTTGCACTCTTTGGAGTGGGAATAGTAATTTTTACCCCTACGCCATCTGACGTTTTCCCTACTGTTGCACTCACTGGAGTGGGAATAGTAAATTTTGCACTCCCGCTATCCAACGCTTTCCCTACTGTTGCACTCTCTGAAGTGGGAATAGTAATTTTTACCCCTACGCTATCCAACGCTTTCCCTACTGTTGCACTCTCTGTAGTGGGAATAATAATTTTTAGCCCTACTCTATCCAACGCTTTCCCTACTGTTGCACTCTTTGGAGTGGGAATAGTAATTTTTACCCCTACGCTATCCAATGCTTTCCCTACTGTTGAACTCACTGGAGTGGGAATAGTAAATTTTACCCTCCCGCTATCCAACGCTTTCCCTACTTTTGCACTCTCTGGAGTGTGAATATTAATTTTTACCCCTACGCTATCCAATGCTTTCCCTATTATTACACTGTCTGGAGTGGGAATAGTAATTTTTACCCTACTGCTATCCAACGTTTTCCCTACTATTGCACTTACTGGAGTGGGAATAGTAATTTTTACCACTACAGTATCCAACGCTTTCCCTACTATTGCACTCTTTGGAGTGGGAATAGTAATTTTTACCCTCCCGCTATCCAACGCTTTCCCTACTGTTGCACTCTCTGAAGTGGGAATAGTAATTTTTACCCCTCCGCTATCCAACGCTCACCCTACAGTTGCACTCACTGGAGTGGGAATAGTAATTTTTACCCCTACGCTATCCAACGCTTACCCTAGAGTTGCACTCACTGGAGTGGGAATAGTAAATTTTACCCTCCCGCTATCCAACGCTTTCCCTACTGTTGCACTCTCTGGAGTGGGAATAGTAATTTTTACCCCTACGCTATCCAACACTTTCCCTACTGTTGCACTCTTTGGAGAGGTAACAGTAATTTTTACCCCTACGCTATCCAACGCTTTCCCTACTGTTGCACTCTTTGGAGTGGGAATAGTAATGTTTACCCTCCCGCTATCCAACGCTTTCCCTATTGTTGCACTCTCTGGAGTGGGAATAGTAATTTTTACTCTTACGCTATCCAACGCTTACCCTACAGTTGCACTCACTGCAGTGGGAATAGTAATTTTTACCCCTACGCTATCCAATGCTTTCCCTACTGTTGCACTCTTTGGAGTGGGAATAGTAATTTTTACCCCTACGCTATCCAATGCTTTCCCTACTGTTGCACTCTCTGGAGTGGGAATAGTAATTTTTACCCCTACGCTATCCAACGCTTTCTCTACTGTTGCACTCTTTGGAGTGGGAATAGTAATTTTTACCCCTACGCCATCTGACGTTTTCCCTACTGTTGCACTCACTGGAGTGGGAATAGTAAATTTTGCACTCCCGCTATCCAACGCTTTCCCTACTGTTGCACTCTCTGAAGTGAGAATAGTAATTTTTACCCCTACGCTATCCAACGCTTTCCCTACTGTTGCACTCTCTGTAGTGGGAATAATAATTTTTAGCCCTACTCTATCCAACGCTTTCCCTACTGTTGCACTCTTTGGAGTGGGAATAGTAATTTTTACCCCTACGCTATCCAATGCTTTCCCTACTGTTGAACTCACTGGAGTGGGAATAGTAAATTTTACCCTCCCGCTATCCAACGCTTTCCCTACTTTTGCACTCTCTGGAGTGTGAATATTAATTTTTACCCCTACGCTATCCAATGCTTTCCCTATTATTACACTGTCTGGAGTGGGAATAGTAATTTTTACCCTACCGCTATCCAACGTTTTCCCTACTATTGCACTTACTGGAGTGGTAATAGTAAATTTTACCCGCCCGCTATCCTATGCAAAAAATATAGCATTTTTGTAATAAATATTACGTTAATATATATGTATTATTATTATTTTTTTACTTACAATAATTATTTATTAATTTTAAACTAATTTAAGTATTTTTAAGTATGTTTCAGTTAATTCTATGTTTTATTTAATTAATTTTACATTAATTTTAAGACATTTAAAAAAATTCGATATTGTGACTAACTATATTTTTTACAACGATATTTAGAATTCTATATTTTTGTACTTACCTGTTTGGAGATAGGGCTTCGATATTTTGGCATTCTATATTTTTCCTTCGATATTTTGGCAATTCGATATTCTTCTTCTCGATATTTCATCAGTGATCCGTTTCTCTCCCTTTCATTCAATAGTAGGTTACATTTTTATAGTCTTTAAACCGTTCAAGGTGTTTCTTCTCATTCAGTTCCAACCTCACTTTCAAAGGTGTATTGACAATGATTTATTGTAGTGTATATCTCTGATTCTGATTCTTCTTTCTCTGACACTGAAGCAAGCTATACTCATTCATGGCGTTCCTGTAGGTGTTCTGGTCTTTGGTGGTTTTCCTGTTTTGCCAGAGTTTCTTGAGGCGTCTGCAGGAGTGCCTGGCTTCTTGGAGGTCGGTGGTGAACCAGGCGGCCTTTATGGGCTGTTGTTTGACGGGGTGGCTGAGGGGTGCAGCTTGCCAGCACGGCCGGCGATCCAGTGGTGTAGGTCTTTGGCTGCAGAGTTGGCGTCGGTTGTGGCTGAGGGGGGTTCAAGGAGGAGGGTGGTGTTGAGGGGTTCCTCTGTGATTTTGCTCCAGTTCCTTCGGGGCAGGCGCAGAGCAGGTTTGGGTGCGGTGGTGGTGGTGAAGGTGAAGTGTACGCAGTGGTGGTCTTTCCAGAGGGGCTGCGTGGTGTGGCTGAAGGGGATGTTAGTCCCTCCTGCAAAGATGGGGTCAAGGGTGTGCCAGGCTCTGTGGGTGGGGGTGGTGATGAGCTGCTTCAGTCCAAGGTTGATGAGGTTGTCAAGGAGGGTGGTGGAGTAGGGGGTTGCTGCGGTTGTTGAGGTGGAAGTTATGGTCTCCGATGAGAATGTAGTCCTTGGAGGTGATGGCGTGAGGTGCGACGAGGTCGGCAATGGTGGTGGCGGAGGAGGCGCGAGGGCCGGGGGACTATAGACGAGGGTCCCACACAGCGTGGTTCTGGGGCTGGTTTGGATCTGGAAGTGGAGGTGCTCTGTGTTGGAGAGGGGGTCATTTGTACTGGAGGTGGAGAGTCGGAGGGAGCTTTTGTGTGCGATGGCAAGTCCTCCTCCTGGGCGGTGGGGACAGTCCTTTCTTTGGATCTTGTATACGTTGGGGATGGCAGTGGCGATGTCGGGGGCGCAGGTGGCATTGGTCCATGTTTCCGTAAAGAAAGTGACGTCTGGCGAGAGGGTGTCGAGAAGGTCCTAGATCTCCGTGGCGTGTCTGTGAAGGGAGCGCACGTTGAGGAGGATGCACGTCAGGGCTTCAGTGGTGTGGGAGTTCAGCTTGGTTTCAGCGATCGATGGGGGGCTGTTGATGGTGATGGATTGTCTGCAGTGTAAGCAGGAGAACTGGCTGTGGGTGGTGTTTGGCGTCGATCTCTGGCAGTTGCTTTTTCTTTCGGGGTAGAGTGAGAGGAGAGCGGCGGAGTTGTAGCGGTGGGGGGTCGTAGATCCAGGGTTCCTGGCGCTGGCCACGGTCGGGTCACGGATGGGCCAAACTCAAAATCAACCTTCAGAAGCAGTTTTTGTGGTGCTCTGCAGTTGTTGCAAGTCTCTGATCCATGGAGCACCAGGATCTAATCTGCCAAGTTAAAACAAATCTTTAACAGATCCGCCAGGTGTTTTTCCATGCAAGAAGACAAACAGATCCTGGCAAAGCGTGCCCATGCCTGGTAAAGAATGAATTTTGACAACTCTCTAAAGCACAAATATATTTTGACCTGCCATTTCCATTTCATATTAAAGTTAAATTTATGCGTCTTTGCTTAGGCATCCAGCCAGCATTGGATCAACTACCCCACTGTAGGAGGGTGGAATTTGACTACATGGTTGCCCCCACTTTTTTCTTGGTATTTGGATGGTTTTTGACTAGTCTGGCTGGGATCCTGCTATCCAGGACACCAGCCTATCTGCTTTCTCCCTTAAATGACATGGTGTGCATATTAGATGCACTAGTGATTGGATGCTGTGGTGCCTTATGAGCTCCTAGTATATGGTGCCCTAGGTACCAAGGGCATAGGTACTTCACAGGCCTACCAGGGCCTGAAGCATGTATTAAGGCACCCCTGGGAAGCAGAGTAAATCTGACACCACAGGCCTGCTACTGCAGCCTGGGTGAGGTAGTGTTAGCACTCCTCACTGAGGTATAGGTTCCTATATCTCACCATACACACACATATAAACCTATCAGTCACCCCTAAGGCAGGCCCTATCAATCCTGAGGGCAGGGTGCTTGGTTTACAATGTGAGGGGGTGCCTCTGCATGAGCAGGACCCCTCTGCAGCTGGCAGAGTCTATTCTCGGGGGCTGTTTGTGGATGCGGTTAAACCATATACTCTTAAGTGCATTATAACCTATCAGTAAATGCTAACTTTGGAATGACTGCATCAAAACATGTTGTGTTTGGTTGCAAACAACTTGGAATCATACCCCCACACCAGTAACTGGTGTGGGAGTATGATCCCACTCTTCTAGAGGGGACGACAAGTACCCACTGTGGAAACACGGTAGAAATCTGAAAGAGCCCTGGCATCACAAAATGGATGCCACCAGCACAGACACTGGGCTCCCCTCCTGCTGCTGACTGAAACTCGCAGTGGAGGAGGCCCAACAATAGGCCTTCTGTCACAGGGAGGTGTCACCACCTTCCAAACAGGATTTAGTGTATTGGGGCTGGGTGGGTGCACTCCTAGAGTGCTTTGAAGTCCTGCACTGGGGGAGCAGTAGGGTAGGCTCCTCTGTGCATATGCCAGCTCAAACCGGTTCAGGGGCTACCTGTCCCTGCTCTGGTGCAAAACTGGACAAAGGGAAGTGGGTGTAATCACCCCCTACCCTTACCCTCCCAGAGGAGTGGTCATAAAGCTAGTCCCTCCCTTTCTTTTAGTATAAGATAGGGAACCCTTGCCATTGCAAACTAGATATCCCTGGACGACGCTTTACAAGAAGAATCCTGGACCTTCGACGTTCCACTACCTTTGGAAGACGGAAGAATCTCCCTTGGAGTCAAGGAGTGACTCCCCTGCATGGCAGGCACCAAAAACTTGAATCGATGGTCACAAACTTTCCCGCTCCCGCTGGAGTCCGAAGTCCCTGCAGCCCTGGAAGTAGAGTTCCTGACTTCTTGACGGTGATTGTGAGTCCTCAGCAGAGCTGAGGCGAGTGGACCCCACGAGTGACGAGGAACAGCAATACCCGGGTACTGTGCACTATTGTCAAGTGCAACCCCTTCACGACGTTCTATGAACTTGTGCATTGGACCATTTCTGGCCCAAGTCTCCAGCAGGTTCTGCAGCGAAAATCAGAGGCCTACCCCATCCCAAGTGACCGCGGGCTCCTGTAAAGCATTTCCTCACAAGGCGTCTTTGCGATCTCTTACCCATTGGCTTGTGGGTCTCCTGAAGACTTTCTCATCAAACCAAAGGGCTCCTCTGATTGCTCCAGGTCTGCCCTCACTTACCTTTGCTGGGTGAATCCCTCAGACCTTGCTGGTTTGCACCATTGACTTTATTCACTTTCCACAAGACTTGCTGTTGCCAAGGCTTGTTAGCTCCAATCTGGTTGACAACACCTCAGTAAGCTGCAGACTTTCTGGGATACTCAGAATCCAGCTGCTGGTCATCGTCGATGCCTCCTAGTCCTCGTGAGCGAAGAGTCAAAACACCCTTGATCACCTGAAATCACCCAACTTCCGTGGGCATCCATCTTCCTGGCCCCGGGTCACTGGAAAGTGACTGTGAACACTGTCCCTTCTGCTTTCAGGTCATCTTCATCTTGAATCCAGCCTTGGATTCCATCGGACACTTCTTCAGTCTTCGCAAGCAACAAATCTTCTTTGGCTTCCATAGAAAACAACGACGCGACCCGACACCAAGAGACACCTATGCCCCCGTCTTTCCTGGGTGAGGTAACTCGTGCACTCCAGTGCCCTAGTGTGTGTTGGCCCTCGAATTACTTACCTTGTAAGTGGCTTGCTTGTAGACTTCCTCGAAGTACCCTAAAACGTTAAAAATCCAACCGCGACTTGCTCCATTGAAATCAATAGGGAACCCACGGCTGTGTTCTCACACTGCACGCGTCTCCCGTGGGTCTTTTACTTACCTGCCTTGGGTGGATTGGTGAAGCTCCAGCGATTCTACAGGCCCTAGGCCTTGTCCCTTAGCAAGTCGACTTTCCTAAACCTCTTTTTTAGTATATGGTCTGGTACGCCCCTAGGGCCCCAGCCATATTTGTGCTTAACTTACTGTGAAACGTTGATATTTGAATGTGTTCCTGGCTTCTAATCTCACAAAGAGATTAGTAGAGTGTGTCTAGAAATAAATACATATATATTTGATATATATACCTGTGTGGTGTCCTTTCATTTGGTAATTTAAGAGATTATAAGGTAAAACAAGCTGCTTTACATTCCTCAGAGACTTAGCCTGAAGGCTGCTCTCCACAGCTACCACTAGGATAGCTTTCTTTAAAAGGTTGTCTTAAACCTATCTACCATAAGAGTCGAATTGGACTGGTGCAAGGTGGCCACTATAACTAGTGACCAGCATATGCCAGGCCAACTTCTCACACGTACTAGTTAAAACTTGCCAAGATAAACTGCTGACTCTCTAGTGCAGGAACAGAAACTTTAATGCACATCTTTTGCGTCTACCCAGCTATGCTATCAGACCCTGCTGAAGGATGTTGCAGGCGCCTTCAATCAGGCAGTTGTTGAACTTGCAGGCAAGCCCTTATTGATGCACCCAACCTAGAATTTACATTGTCCCATCAGGGCAGTAAAGTTTCTGGAAATGTTTAAAAGCTAGAATAAAGGCACAAGGGAGAAGTGGAGGCTCCACACAGTATCGGTTAACAGTCCAAGCACTGGAAACCACGTAATTAAAAGCGCTCTGTTAACATTTGCACTACAAAACCCAGTCCAAACCCACAATAGAGACTGATAGAGCACAGAACACTGCTAAAGAAACACAGAGGCTTGCAGTGTTACATGGAGGTTTTACCATATACACTTTTTACAAGAATAAAGGAATCATAAAGGACTTCACTTTGAACTTGGACTTTGTACTGGTGCACCTTCCTTTTTTGTTTTTATCCTCTCATCTGGTTTCCAGTGGAGTTTTTTTCTACGGCAAACCTCTGGAAGAATTGTACACAGGATTTTATATATGTTGGTATATTGGGATTGAGGTACAGAACTAGGTGTCAGCCGTAGCTAGCTTGTGTAAATTGCAGTGTTACATGGACGTTCGAAGATTGTCATCCCTACTGGCCTTATCAAACTAGGGCTACTATAATAAAGCTTACCCAGAAATACCCTTGACTGCACCGACACAATTAATTTTCTTTCATAATAAATGCCTACGCATCTTTCTGTTGCATCTATAAAATGCATTTTAAGGTCATGCACAGACATTGCGTACCCCACAAATACATTTAATCTTTAAGACTCTTCTTCAAAGTATTAAAATATGCTTTTAAAGGTCTTTTAAACTGAAATGAATTAGTAACTATCATGCACACAATCATGACTATTTTGTAGACCTGAAGTTTTATTGTCACTTATTGGTGTAATGGTTTTAATTAACTATGCATTTTGATAATAAACTTCTTGTTGTACCTTCAGGCTCCTCTCACAGTTTTGAAAATTCGCAGTAAAAGTATAAAAATCGGCTCTCTTCCATGACATGTGCACTTAATTTACTCTGTGTAGTTCTCTTAGTGGAAACTCTAAAATTATTCCTGGTCGTACTTCCAAATCACTTGCTAATTACTTCGCCTTTCTCTCTGATTCTTTGGCCTTCTTTGTGCTTACTGTTACTCTATTCCACCTCTTGCTGTATTCCTTTAAATCACTCCATTCCTTTGTTTTCTCAATTAAATCATTAATGTGAGCTCTCAAAGTCATCAAACCCAATTCCTTTATTTCATCATGAGTCAAATCCATTTTTGTAAATCTTTCTCACATTCTTCATTTTACGGATATCAACCATACATTCATCTGCCAATTCCTCTAATTTATAATGTGCTTTATTCACACATATATATGCTTTCTTGATCAAGTACCTCATTTCATCAACATTATGTGGCAATAATCTATTCAGATCAATTGTCCATTGTAGCATTTCTCCAGTTTAAATTTTTAAAAGATCAATATCAACATTTCTCTCTTTAGGAATTTCTTCAATTACAACTGTAGTAACAGGTGGATCGATTTGAATCTGCGAAACAGCTGGGGATCTCTGCTTGTACGCAGTAAATCTATCATTGCAATTGCAAGTGGTACGCAAGCTATTGTGCTCATAACTACAGCAGTAGAGGGGCTCTGTATCTTACAGCCGTAACATCTCCTGCTGCACCCATATTTGGTACTCCACCAGAACCAGTTCCCTGTGCTCTGTCGATATATGGAGGAGGTCTAAAATTCAAAAGACCAATAATGACATTATTCTAGTTATCTGTGTTATCGTTGTTCCTCATTGCTTTTCTTTCTGTCATCAGTTTCTTTCAATAACGTAGGAAAACCTTGTATACCCTCCATGGTAGCCTCTCTCCAACATTTCTCTTGTTGATCCCATTTCCTTTCTAACCACTGTCTAAATGAGCCCTTCACTTTCCTTTTCTGTTGCCATTCATTCATATGTGGTCAATGCCCAAAGTGTGTGGGTCTAGGCAACAACTTTTTTTCCATTCAGGGTTTGTAACAAGACATCTAGCTTTCTAATGTTAAAGGAAACTGCAACTTTTTATCAGAAGCAGTATTCATGCCATTCAGAAATCCAAGTACACGTATAGAATCCAGTGTCCATCGTCATTTCATATACAGTTAACTACTGACCCTCAGTAGAATTTACAACAGAAATTTTAGGCTTTTTCGACACAGCATCCATTAGTTTTTGATGAAAACAATCTTAAAAATCACACAAAACAGACCAGCAAAAATAAACAACAGTTTTTGAAAAGTTAGGCCCTTGTGGGTAACAAATATCACGTTCAGGGCTGCCACGTTCCATGCATTAAGATAGAAATACATAAGTCTTTCTACCATGCCCTGTGAAGAAAGCTTCTCTTGGATATATTTAAGAACCTTTCAGGTTTTTCTGCTCACTGCAACTCCCAGGTTTACACGCTACGCCATGGTGTCCCCCAGGGTTCCACATTGAGCTCAACCCTGTTTAACATCAACATTCGTCCATTAGCTCAGGAAGTTAAAACCAGGGGGATCATGCTGGTATCCTATGCCGATGACACGCAGCTTGTGATCTCTTTCTCCAACAACTCGACACAGAACCTAGTTAACTTCTAAGACGGCATAGTGATCATTGCAGAGTGGACGGCGGGCAATTGCCTACAGCTAAACTCTAGCAAATCTGAAATTCTTCTCTTAGGGAGAGACATCCACCGATGGGGATGACCTCCGGTGGCCCTCCTTCTTAGGACCACCTCCCCAGCCCAAAACGAGGGTTAAAAATCTGGGTGTCTGGGTCGATAGTGTTTTGAATTTTGAAGCATAGGTGAAATTGGTGATAGGCATCTGCTTCGGACTCGTACGAGGCCTAAAACCCATCCTGAGATTTTATTACTCTCATAACCACGATATGATTATCCAGTCCACTACACTTTCTAGGCTGGACAATTGCAGTACATTGTATTTGGGATCTATTAAGGCAGATAGCCCAAAATACTGCAGCACAGCCTTTATTTGCCCTCCCCATGTTCTGTTCAGTTTCCAGTTTTATCCACAGGCTGCATTGGCTCCCGGTGGATAAGAGAATTCTTTTCAAGGCTTTATGCATTACTCATAAAATTCTTACATCTCAGGGGCCTCCCATTATATCTAACCTGCTCCATCCATATGTCCCCCCATGGGCCTTGCGCTCAGCTAAGCTCTATCTAGCCTGTGTTCCTCATGTTAGAAGAGTGAGAGCAGGAGGGTGCTCCTTTTGTGCCAAAGCCCCCGCCCTCTGGAACACGATACCTTTGCCCATTAGGAGTATTCAGCATCACAGGGCCTTTAGAAGGGACGTGAAGACCTGGCTATTCTCTGTTTAACCCTCTGTTTATCATTGTGGCCCTCTTCATTGAAACTAGCACTGGGACGCCCCGTTGCTGGGGCAGCCATGTGCTTTACAGATACTTTAACTTTACATAACATAGGCATGAGAACTTCCTTAATGAGAAATTTCAGAATGGGAAACCTCCTGGATGCAAAATAACTCACCAAGATGCAAATGTGACATTTCCTTTCTCTTTTTATAGACAGGGCAGTCACCTTTATATTACTCCCGTTTCTCTGCATAGTTTTCCCTCATACATTTTTTGGGCTGGCGAGTGCCTCTCTGGTTCCTGTAGTGTTCTCTTAAACCTTACCGTACAGAGCTGCATACTGTACAAGTCCTTTTTATTTTCATTCTAGAAATTAAAAGGGACCATGGTGTGTACTGCCCAAACACAACATGTAGTGGTGGTTGCTGCTTTTGATTCCACTGTTCCTGGCATACTCCACTTGCCCTGGCCCTATTACTCTCCTTGTAATTAATGGTTTAGCTATCTATTTATATATATCTGCACCCATCATCATTCTTCAACAGTAAGACAATGCAGGTTTTTTTTTTAATCATCACGTGCCATCTAGTTAATAAAATAGTAAATATACTTTTTGTTGAAACACATTGCTAATAAATCATTTATATTCATATCCCATACAACATAATAGAACATGGTAATCAATTAAAGATTGAAATACTTAATCCAGATACCAAAAAAGTGGTGCATTCTTTGAGAACCAATTATAATTTATTTTAGCTTTCAAAAAGGATACGAATGAGACATTAAATGCTAGTTTCTAAATAAGTAAATGTTAGCTCATGCTACCCAAAGAAATTTTGTTGCGCCATTTTGAAATAGTGCGTATATATCAGTCGCCACGATGCTATTATAGTTAGGTCAGAGTTTCCTTAAAAAGGCATTTTAAGATTCTTTATTAACTTTAGTGATGTTCGGCTAATCTTCACAATACTTTCCAAAAACAAGCTCATCCACTTCAACTCTTTTATGGAATGTTTTGTGCCAATCTATCAACCGGGGACCAAGAAAGAAAGCGGGAGACATAAAAGTGCTATTTCCTAGTTAATTCGCATAGGAAAGTTTGCTCTCCGGGACAGAAAAAAATGACTGAATGGAATGACACCAAATTTGGCAAAATGTTAGAATTTTCCCCAGCAAGCATGGTTTTTGTTATTTGGTGTAAATCTGTTCAGGCTTTTATAAGCATTTAAAAGGTTTCCTGGGGTGGACATGAAAGGGTTATCGCTGGAAAAACATGAGAGATAATTAGAATGTTGATGTCCAGATATGCTATAATTGCCCAATTCAAAGTGGATGAGTGGATCCTGATTGGCTCGCCTCAACATGGAGAACATGTAGTAGCATCCATAACAGGACACATGGACTTGGTCCCAGACTCCTGACAAACAAAATCAAAAACCACAAAAAAGGGCAGAATGGACACACGCTCACTCCCAGAAGCATGTGTGGGGGTACCAAAGAGACCTCCTCTTAAGTCAAAATTTAAAAGCAAAAAGTATTTTGGGTCACAGGAACTTTGGTACCAGTGTCTGGTACCACAGTATACCTAGTGAGGTACCCCCTTTCCTGTTGTACTACGGTAAAAAAACAGGTGGCAGTGGGTTTTGGCCGTGCATTGGAAATTGGTGCAACGCCTGGCAAGAGGCCAGGCCCTGTACCCAACCCCTGCTGCACAAGACTGAATGCCCCATCCAGCATGTGTTTTGGCATCCATTTGGAGGTTGGCTACAGCCTGCACCAAACCTGGCATGTGGGGGCAGGGTGCAGTGCCTGGCCAGATGTTTGGCTCCCATTGAGAGTTTGGCACCCGCCAGGAGTTGGGAGAAGGCCAAATCCTGTGGCTAACCAAGAACCATGGTGCCACCCAGTACTGCTGTACCCAGTGAGACCCTCAGTGAGGTACCACAGTACAGACACTGGTAGTGCAGTGCCGAAAAACTATTTAAAAAAATGAGAAGGGTCTGGTCATAGATCAGACCCTATGGCCAACTGCCATTGTGAAGGCTATAGGCAATGAACAGTGGGGTTGACTACAAGCAGTGGATTGGGCACTGGGCCACACCATAGCTGCGCATGTCTGAAGTCCATACTCAGTGGGGAGTGGTCACAGGTTGCCCAAGTGTATTGAACATTTGCTGGAATTCGAATATGATAGAAAAACACATAGATTTAATGAAAAAGGTTAAAATGCTGTTATAGTTTGACATGGTAATATGATCTTAGCTTACTTTTTAAAAAAACATTAATTCGTCAGAAATCCAAATGTTAAAGTGACATTATAGTTAGGTGTTGAAACGAGACCACAACTTATGTCTAAAATGTAAAGACCAATGAAAATCACCATTTTTACTCTAGTGAACTAACTATAACTGGTGTTCCCATCATGAACTACTTAAGGCCTCACATATTACACCATTTATGGTGTGTTAAATTACATCATTGATGATATCACTGGTGATATCTCAATTCACATCATAGATGACACCACAGATGCTATCTCAGATGACATCTTCTATCCACATGATAAACCCTTACATCTTTAAAAAAAAGAAAGTTGGTAGTAAAGAGACACATTCAGATGAAGCATACAGCATACAGTTAACATGTGTACAAGTGAGGGTGCATAGAATGGAAATAGCATAATCCTAGAGGTAAATGTGGTTGTGCATGTTGGAAGTTATATGGTGCACTGTTTACAAACCAGTAAACTTTTGGGTGCAAGCAATTCTCCATGTTAAGCAAGGTAAACGTTGGGAGCTCCTGATGAGGGTTGCATAGGCATGTTTCAAAGTAGGTTGTTACTTAAAGCCAAAGCCTGTTGCAAAAAATCTGTGATAAAAGCCAATGCTTCTGTTGACACTAGATTATCCATTAATGGATATCTCGGCACATACACATTTTAAATAGTTGCAATACAGTGCTGTAGAGATGATGTGTATAAGGTGTTGATGTGTAGTTCCATAATTTTGATGAAAAGATTGAGGTATTGCAGAATATTGAATAATGTAGAATGTAGGTGTGCTGCCCCTTAGAGGTGGTGTAACTCACACTGGGGTTGTAAGCATTGCTCTATGGTTGACTGCCATTATCTCAGGAATGTATGTAGTGTATTTCACCAAACTACAACGTGTTGTCCATAGGTCCTAGCAGAAGGTATTGTTTTAGTGCCAAATGCATTCAGCCTCTTGACATAAAATTGTGGGTCATGTGAAGTCTTTAAACCCATCATGGTGAACAGATTATTGGTCAAAGTGCAGTATGTTGAACTATTTCAAGTCCACAAACCTATAGGATGCTGTAGCAATGACTTGAGAATGTCATCTATCTGCGCGAAGACTCAAATCCGGCTGTGGCCCTAGCTATTCCTCAGGGCTATCGTATAGTCTGTGCAAATAGATGAGATAATAGACCGGGGCGGCATGGCGATTATCCCAAAAAAAATCTGGGTGACATCACTTCGGGCAGATAGGCAGTATCGAAGGACTCCCCTTTTGCATTAACGTGTCCTCTTCAGAATCCTTTGCGGGGCTCTTTTTCTACAGGCCCCCGGGCTGTTGCCATAGTTACATCCCCATTCTGGCAGATTATAGGTTTTAGGCGACCTCAACCTTCATGTTGATGACCCCTCCTGTTCTCGTAGCGCACATTTTATATCATCACTGGTGAGCTTTAACCAGACCCAACTGGTCTCCTCTCCATTGCACAAAGCAGGCCATACACTGGACCTTATCTGTTATCTGTTATCTGTGATATGGTCGGATCATTTCCTGGTCCCCTTCCAGTTACACCTGAAAGCTAGAGCCAAGGCCACCTCTCTCCCTAAGGAATTGCGGATGAACTATAGTAGGGTCTCTCCTGAGTCCCTAACCTTTTTTCTTAAAGATTCTGAGCCCTTCCTTACTAATAATCTTGATGACAGCATTGCAAATTTGAATGCCTGGTTTACGAAGGCCCTGGATAAAATTGTGCCAATTAAGCTTGTTAGTTCATCCAGAGTAACCCCCTACGCGGTTAAAAAAAAAGCGAATGTAAAAGACGGGAGCGTAAGTGGAGAAAATCATATGCTACGGAAGATAAAATTGAGAATAGAATGGCTCAAAAAGAATACCGTAAACTTTTCATTATTAAGAGAAGGGATTTCCTTGCCGACCAGATTGCCAGTGCTAGGAATTCCTCCGGGGAAGTTTTTAAGGTGGTGTAATCTTTCACCAACCCCTCGGCACTTCAGCACCCTGTGGTTCCTTCTGTGAAGATGTGCAACAATCTCTTGAATTTCTTTGTGGAGAAAATTTCACAGATCTATGCCTCGTTCCCTGTAGATAATCACCCTAGTGGGGTGGACGCAATCTGTGACCATAGCCAGAACCGTTACCAAAAAACAAAAAGGGAGGGAAGAGGCATGAACATCCTACGCGGATGACACCCAACTGATGTTTTCCTTTAGTGAAGCGTCGGTATCCGTTTTTGACTCTTTTAGAGAGTGCCTTAAAAATATTTCCGTCTGGATGAGAAGCAATTTTTTAAATCTCAGTGCCGACAAGACGGAGGTTCTGTTTTTTTAACCAAATAGTCCATCCCCCAGTGGCCTTGTAGTGGCCGGTAGAACTGGGAACGGCTCCAATCCCTAAGGACTGCGTCAAGAATCTTGTTGTCCGTTGGAACAATGACGAATCCCTTTCCGCACATATCCAGCACGTTTCTGTGGTCTGCTTTGGTAAGATGAAAATTATTAGAACTTTCATCAACTTCTTGCCAGAGACAGCTCGTAAAACTGTGGTGCATGCGTTAGTCACCTTCCATCTCGACTACGCCAATGGTCTCTATTTGGGTCTGCCCAGCGGCTTGATCCGTAGGCTGCAGATAGTGCAAAATGCAGCAGCTAGGCTGGTCTGCAAGGTCCCTCTCCGCCACCATATCTCCCCCACCTCAGACTACTCCATTGGCTCCCTTTGGCCAAGAGAGTTGAATTGAAGGCCCTCACATTTGCTTTCCAGGCCTACCAGGGAAGAGGCCCTAAGTATCTGAGGATGAGACTTCACCCCTACCTGCAGGGTAGATTTCTGAGGTCCAATTCCAAATGCTACCTTTTCATCTCCCGCTTTGCTAAGGCAAGAATGGGAGGCAGAACTTTCGTGGTGGGAACCTCTAAATGCTCGAATGTCCTGCCCCTCCAACTTCGTATGATGCACTCTGAACAGGAGTTCAGAAAGGCCTTGAAGACCTGGCTGTTCAGCCATAGAGACAAGTTCTCTGCTAGCATGGCTACTATGTTATCCACTTTAGCGCCGGCACACCTCAGTTGAGGTATCTGTGTTTTTCATAAATGTCTTTTATTATTGTTAGTATTATTATTATTATTATCCATGAGCTCATCAGTGATGTCATTTGAGATGTCATCTGCGATGTAATTAATGATACCATTTAACACCTGATTATAACGTCACTTTGGGGGCAGAGCCTGGCTGAGCAGCAAGATGGCCGCTCACTAGAGAGGCTCTGCCAGCCGTAGTTAATACTCTGGCATGTATTCTTTCTCTGTAGGCACATCTACCCCACCTAAGCCCATTACTGTCATCCCTTTACTGCCTGGACTGTTTTTCCTTGGCAGGGGCTCTGCGGGTGGCATTGGAGGGGCATGCCGAAGTCCGACTTGTGCACGGTCTTGAGATGAAGGCACGGAGCAAACCTAGAGTGCTTGCGGCAAGGCGTGGTGTTGCATTGACATCGCCTCATCCACCTGATTGACTGCATGTGGCTGGCCCTGGTCTGTCTGCTGGGGAGACACACAGTGGCAGATTTCAGCCCAAAATACTGCGGGCTGGGGTGACTTGCCTAGTAGCCCCAGGTGAGGGAGGCCCAGACTGATCTGCAGGGCCCGTGGAGGAACTTTGATTGGGCTTGCTGGACCATGGAGGTGAGTATGGGGCTCTGGGTCCAGACTCAGAAGGAGTGTGCTTGAGCTCCGTCTGGGACTCACCACCCACCCACGAATCTCCTAACATCGACACGTGCCAGGTTGCGGCCAGAGTGTGCCAGGTGCCTCCCTGCTTTGGTCCCACACTGACTGGGGCGTGGGCATGTGGCACCCCTAAGAGGTACTGGACCTGTTGCTTCCCCAGCCCGCCTGTGTGACTTGCCTGCTTTTACCAGCCTCCCTCTCTGCCATGCTGGACGTGTGTGCCCTCCTTGGGATCCCTACCCGGCCTCAGGGATTTCCAAGATGTTGTGCACCAGACATTGCTTCCGAAGTGGTGACCTTGTAATCCTGAGGGATTCATGTCTCTTCTGAATCACCGGACCAGGAGAGGACTGCAAATATGACCCACTTGCATTTGTGTGCTTTAATTGAGGTGCTTTCTCTCCTGGTGTAGAGGACTCCCCTGCACCTCCAACACCGCACTAGCTGCTTGCATTGCTCAATATTGTCCCTTGAGGGCTCCTTCCCATACTTCTTTGTCTGTGCGCTGCTCGACCTACTCATGACCACCCTGGCCTTGATCATCTCAATGGGGTGTGTCGAGGTCACAACACAGCCAGTGATCAGCAGATGCTCTTGGGCTTACCTCTGGAGGTCACTTGCCACTGAAGAGATCCTATACGGACACACCACAGACCACAATGAATCTACCTGCCCTTCCCTCTGTGCTTGACGATGGTGTCCGTGTCCGGTCCCCTCTTTACCTGCTGATGCTGCTGCATAGGTAATTTCAGCTTTCCTCAATAAATCTATCACCTATTTGGTGCTATCAGCTACTAAACGCAACCCACAGCTATGGGGAAGCAAGACACATGCCAATTGAAGCTCTCCTTTGAGGGCAGGAAGTGAGTTGGACACTCCAGCTGAGACCCAGCTCAGGGTGACCTAACTGACAATACGGGGGTGCGGAAGGATGGGACGAAGATTTGAAAGACCTCCTAGTTGATGTGAGGTCAATTCTCTGCGCCATCGATGCCAAGATGGATCTTATGATGAATCACCTCAATTGAATGAAAGAGAGGGTCGACAAACATGAAGACAGAATACATAACCTAGAAACAAGGGTCTCGGAGGCAGAGTACAGTCATGCCACATCTAGTGAACAGCTCCTGCGCATGGATAAGATCCTGGAACTCATAAACGGCAAAAACGAAGACTGGAGGCAAGATTGAGGTGCAAAAATATACAAATTATTGGCATTCCACAGTCCACCAACATTGAGAGAATGGAAGACTACATGGAAACAATGCAATGTGAACTCTTTTGGAAGTATCTCTCCTCTGTATTTATTGTGGAAAGAGCTCATCGTACATTGGCACCCAAGCCACCTCCTGGGACCAACCCCAGGCCCATTGTGGCCCATTTGCTCAATTACAAGGGCCAGGATGTGGTGCTATAACAGGCTTGAGAACAAAGCAACATACGCTTCCAATGAAATACGCAATTGTTCTACCCGGACTTTACACCTTCTATGCAGGCGGCAAATAGAGAGTATGTCGCCACCAAACAACTACTGCAAAATGTTGATGTCACCTATGCTATTTTATACCCTGCCAAAATATGCATCACGCACGGTGGCAAACCACATCACTTCACAGACCCAAAGGCTGCTCTTATGTTTGCTCAACTCTTAACAGGAGTCTGCATCAACACGCACATCTCCACAACTAGGGAACAGGAAAATATGGACGACATTGAATAGATTAGCCATTTTTGATCACATTGACTTCAACTCCAGACCCCTTTACGGCACCTGAGATGTGCGTGATGGCTCCCCTCTCCGGGGCGCCCCTGCCGTTACTGGCCTTTCTGTCGCACTGGGCGCTTCTGCTTCTTCATTCACATGCCCAAGGAACTGCCTACTGGGCACACCTACCCCTTCAGCTACCCAATGTAGCCTAGATTGGGAAATTTGCCCGTTGGACTCCGCCTACAAGGATGATTCCTCTACAGGATGTTTACCCAGGGTTCGGGGCTAGGGAGCGGGATGGGATTCTGAATTCCACTGTGTACATGGGTGGGTCACCTTGTTAAGGTTTGAATTAATTTATTACTGTTTTTCCTTCCTGCAGATCTTTTGCATCTCTTCTACCAATGATACAGCTTCACTTGGGCCTAACATCCTGTAAGTACCTGCTAAGTCACCACACTAGTCAAGCGCTGTTCAGCTGAACTTTTCCCTTTCTTGTCCTCAGATCGTAATACACCTCAGAGATTCCATACACACATCTGCTATTTATGTTCCCATATCAGTATGACCGCTACAATACAGTGTCTCTTCTGGAATTCCAGGTGACTTAATAAGCGCAAAACAAGGCTAGTCCATGGCCATATAACACAACACCGGGTGGACATATGTTTTCTTCAAGAAATACACCTCATAACCTCAACTGTCTCTCGCCCAATTGTGGGCTGGTGCTCAGACACACATGCTGCACTCTACTTCAATTATGCACACAGGAATGCCATCCTATTACTCAAGGACATTCAATGGCATTCCATCCTCATTATAAATGACATAGACAGTCGGTTCACAATGGTAGCAGGCGTCCTGCATCAACGCCCGGTGACACTCATATCAGTTTATGGTCCCAACCGTGACAGTCCAGACCTCTTCATGACAGAAGGGCACCACATTGCCGACATTGAGCCAGGCACGATTATTGGGGGGGGGGGGCGGCATTTTCAATGTCATACTAGACCCTGCAGTGGACCGCTCTAGCACGTAGTGATGACCTCATCCTGGAGCAGCTGCACAATTGCATGGCATTATGACTGACAATTCCCTAGTAATGTCTGAGGATACCGTCTTGGGTGAGACATGGTGGGTACATGCTTTACACCCGATACGTTGTTCCGGTCAGACTACTGGCTGATCTAATGTGATACACTCACATCTGACAACTGAGGTATCCCACTTTTACTGCTCCTATCCTTATCAAATTTGCATTTGAGTTAACTGTACCACTTGCATTTACATGGCGGCTCCCGCCCGGCGCTTTTCGTTATACTGTTTTTTATGCGAAAGTGCACGCGGACATCCTAGAGTTTTTTTTAACACAACAAAGACTCCGTCTCTTCCCCTTCAATACTGTGGAAAGCCTTCAAAGCTGTGATTTGGGGAGTGTGCATCGCTAAGCAGACAGGAGTCCTTAAAGCAATCAGAATGCAACTGGTGACACTGGAGGGTCGACTTCGAGTGTCCGACTTTGACTACCTCGGGTCTAAATCCGCTTCTGCTATGGCACAATTTCAGGATACACTCAGCAAATACAATGACAAGGCAGCGCAGGAGCTTAGTTTCCTTGCTTCTGATGCTACAGCGCGTAGATACGGCGAGGGGAACTGCCCTGGAAGAACACCTGCATGCATGCTGCAATGATCCCGGCCTCTGAATATGTAATTGAGCTACTCGAGGAGTGGCAGGAGTGATACACTGCACCTGAAGCTCTACTTCGCACTATGACATCATACTATGCCAACCTCTATAGCACTACTGTCACTACTTGCACGACCATGACTCAAAACTATTTGGACATGCTACAATTATTCTGGCTTGACCGCTTGCAACAGAAGTTCCTTAACCCCCCTTTTACTGAGGAGGAGATCATGTGGGTTATACAGGGCCTGACTAGTGACAAGCCACTGGGCCTGGACGGCCTGACTGCCTCCTCCTTCAAGGAATTTGCTCCCTAGCTAATACAACACCTCCAGGTCCTGTTTGAGGCCTTGTTTTCTGCTGTTGAGCTTCCGTCATTGCTCCGCAAGGCTGTCATTGTTACCATTCTTAAGCTTGATAAACCGCCTAACCATTGCGATTTCTATCACCCGTTATCTATGATCAACTCCGATAACAAGATTCTCACTAAATTACTTGCTAACCACCTGCTCTTGCTCCTACTCAACATCATGCACCCGAATCAATCGAGCTTCGTCCCCGGTCATTCCACTGCGCACAACCTGCATACCCTCTATCCACAGAACGCGGCATAGAACCTAGCCTTCCTGCGCTTGCTTGCTCTTCTTGATGCCACAAAGCTGTTTGATTTGCTAGAGTGGGCATGCTTATTTTTCCTTCTTCCTCGCCTTGGCTTAAACCCCAAGTTTGTCTGCCAAGTTTGTCCGCCTCATCCAACTACTGTATACACACCCATCAGCCACACTTCGCTTCAACAGCATGTTATCCGATCCATTACTGGTAACAAGAGGCACTCGTCAGGGTTGCCCTCTATTGCCCATCCTATTCGCAATAGCCATGGAACCCTGGCGGCAAGACGGCTTCAGCACCATGCCCAATCTCTTTATATCTATGAATACGGACGATATTGCTCTATATATTCACAACCCCCAATCTAATCTCAATTATTTTATATGGGAGTTCATACGTTTTGACGGATACTCCGGGATATGCATCAACTGGACCATATCCACCCTGTTTCCGTTAACAGATACCACTAAGCCAGTGATATCAGAATTTCCATTGCAATGTACATGGGAGCTAGTACACTATATAGGAATCTGTCTGAGAAGAGGTGCTGAGGAACTATGGAGGGTAAACTTTGAGAGGGCCATGCCCTCCATGACGGACTATTCCGTCATGGAAGAGACTTTGCCTCTCCTTAACAGGATGCTTGGTGGTAGCCAAAATGATAATACTGCCCAAATTCCTTTATCTCTTCAGTAACGTGCCCATCTCCCTCACTGCTTCCTTTTTCAAGTGCTTGCGTTCCAATCTCAAATCCCTTGCTTGGCTGGCAAGAAACCCTGCATAGTGTGGGAAATACTTACACTCCCATTCAATCAAGAGGACCTAGGCGCATCCGACTTGCACCTCTAGGCAGTATGTGCCCAAGCTCAATATATACATTACTGGCTTTATCCAATAAACTTTCAACCCCAGACGGCAGTGGAAGCAGATGCTGCTTCCCCCTGGCCACAAAACACTGCACTATACCAGCACTATAAACCTCAGCAAAAAATAGTTGACACAGTGGAATGCATGCATTGGGGATGGAAGGGCATGCACCACCACGTCAAACTTACCATTCTAAATGCCCCATCCATCCCACTAGCACAGAACCCATTACTACCCGCACTGCAAGCCACCCTCGCCAGAACATGTGCACTTCAGAGGCACTTGCTCACTTTTGCAGATTTAAGCCCGGTTGGTGCTGTTTCTGCCCTCCTTCCCTGTCAATAAGTATTTCTTCCATTGGGAATAGGGTCCCCAGGACCTTTACAGGATCAGGGAGGGGGGCTGTGCACCCCCTCCATTTTTTTTTAAAGATGTGGCCCTGGGGGATGGTGTCCTTAGGGCCATAATCAACTTGGGGAGAGTGGCTGCACCACTCTTCATTTATGTTTAAACTCAGCTCTGGTGGATAGGGTCCTCAAGGCCCCGATGATGCTCAGGGAGGGCGGCACAGGCCCTTCCTCCCCTTTGTTTTGTATTGCGGCCCATGCAGCAGTTTCATTTATTAATAAATTCCCCAATCCTCTGTGTTACCCCGAAACTCCTGCATGATTGTAGCTTTAAAAAAATATATATACACACATATATATTTTGGCCATAGGAGGGTTCCTCTGCACCTAGGCACAGGTCCTAGAGGGGCAGGAATACCCTACATTGATCCCTTATATTATTTTTTTAAATTTAAACTCAGGGCAGGGGACTAAGTCCATTATTCCTGTAATGGCTGTCTGAAACAATTGTTTTCATGTTGCAGGCAGCCAATCAAAATGCTTACTCCCACAGGAGAGAATTGGCCCAAGGAAATCCCCCCGGCCAATCAGCGCACACTCTTTTTTTAAATTGGGTTCAAAGAACTTTCGCAAGTGCCCCTCGAATCCTACCGTCCAGATATGCAAATATGATTTTTAACTCTAATGTCTCAAAAACTACTGAGCGACTTTACATCAAGTCAGAAAAATCACACTTTCTGGACCAAGATCTAGCTTCCTTCTAAACTTGGTGTACTTACGATCAGCAATGTTTGCGGTAGCGCTGTCTAACAAACATCTATGGAAAATATGTGGGGTTTTTGCATTTTGGGACCCACTTTTTCTCAGCTCCCACTTGACATATCACCACAAACCTTTCCATGAAGAAACTAGTCCAAAGAGAAATCTTCTTGGAAAGTTTTGTGAAGATTCATGAAATGGCGCCAAAGTTATTAGCAAACCAAAAAGGCATTTCCTATGGAAACACTGACTTCTAACTATAACTATAACTATAACAAATAAAGAACATCTAATAGAGCACAACCTTGCAGTCTGTGTCCCGTATTTGCGAGGCAGTGCATTGGGAACCAACTAGAATTCTGGTTGGTTCTGAATGCGCTGCCTCGCAAATACGGGACACGGACTCCAAGCTTGTGCTCTATTAAATCTTCTTTATTTGTTGCATGACAGGATGACGCGTTCCGCCCGCCACACTGGGCTTGCTCACATAACAAGACGCGCCGCAAAACCACCATTTTAAATGTTGCACACACCATGTGATCGCATACAGGTATGGTCATGGACAAAAGACTATAACCTAAACTATCATCGCAATGTCACATTAATTGATCCGGTCGCTTCATTCCAACTTATATTCACATATTAACACGTCATGTTTATAATAGAGATATACAGTTCTGTGATAAATCTAAAAACTGGATATAGAACTACATACCTGTGCGATGTATTTATATAAACATTGTTAAATCATGCTTCAATGCAAGATTATTGAATTAGAACAGCTTGATACAATCACAAAGATGGGACTGATCCCTGGAGAATAATTAAAGTGCAAAGTGCATACAACATATATGCTACTCATAGTAACATTGTTGTAGCCCGCTGATAAATGGATGAACTGGGAGAACCTTTGCTGCAAGATGAATTGCTGTAACTGCTTAAATGCAATAAATTGCAGCCGCCAACAATTGTGACTCCTCGCTGATGTGAAAAATAGCTATTAAACACTCCTTCATTAATAAAGTGCATATCTGCTAACAAGGTTAGAATAAAGAGTATAGTGCAATTAAACCATTGGTCATGTTGCCTCTTTCTTATTCTGTACCTTCCTTTGCATATGTTTGAGCATTCTGTCAGTCCTAGAACATGACATTTAAAACAGGCATTGCATCAAAAGTAAACGCAACATCCATATGTATGTATGTGTATATATATAGTTCAAACTATTGGTGAACAAGCCTGCTTGGCAGGCGAAACGCGTCCTTCTAAGCTGTTCCAATAAATTTTTGGTCAGAACACAGCGTCGTCAATCTTTGTCGGTGCGAGAAAGAGAGAAAAAATATTACGGACCTTGCCTTGGTGGTCCTTCATGACGACGCACCCGTTGGTTTGGTGAGCGGCGGCTGTACCGAGGGAAAGAAAGTTGAATATATATATATATATATATATATATATATATATATATATATATATATATTAAACAAACAACCACCTCCCACAGAAGCTCTATGGAAGGCACGGACTCGAGGTGTTTCCGGATTCAGCATCTTTTTATTTATTCAGGTCGCCCTCAATCCCAAGCACAAGGAGAGATGCGTTTCAGCCTTCAAGAGGCCTTTGTCAATCACTAACTCTATATATATATATATATATATATATATATATATATATATATATATATATATATATATATATATACACATATATAGCTCTACACTGAAAAAACCATAGATTCCAGGGACGTTATAGTTAGAAAATCGCATTTAAAAAAACCTTAGAAATTCACTGAAAAAAACCACAGGTTTCAGGGACGTTATAGTTAGATGGACATTTCACTCATAGAAAACCAGAGAAATTTGCCTGTTATAGTTAGTTAGAAAGAAGCAAGAGAAGTGCAAAAAGAGACAAGAGGGGTGCAGAAAAAGGTAAGATGGGTGCATGAAGAGGCAAGAGAAGTACAGAAAGAGGCAAGAGGGGTGCCGGAATAAGGAAGAGAAGTGCAGAAAGAAGCAACCGAGGTGCTGAAAGAGGTGCAAAAGGGTGCAGAAAGAACAAAAGAAGTGCAAAGAAGAAACAGAGGTACAGAAACAGGCAAGAGAGGTACAGAAACAGGCAGGAAAGGTGCAGAAAGAGGGAACGGGGGTGCAGAAAGAGGCAAGAGGGGTGCATAAAGAGAAAAGAGGGGTGCAGAAATAGGCAAGAGGGGTGCAGAAAGACGCAAGAGAGGTGCCGAAACAAACAAGAGAAGTGCAGAAAGAGGCAAAAAAATTGCTGAAAGAAGCAACAGAGGTGTAGAATGAAGCAAGACAGGTACAGAAAGAAGCAAGAGAAGTGCAGAAAGAAGCAAGAGAGGTATAGAAAGAGAAAACAGGGGTGCAGAATGACGCAAGAGAGGTACAGAAAGAGGCAAAAGTAGTGCAGAAAGAAGCAACAGAGGTGCAGAAAGAGGCAATAGAGGTACAGAAAGAGGCAAGCGCGGTGCAGAAAGAGGGAGGAGGAGTGCAAAAAAGGCAAGATGGGAGCAGAAAGAAGCAAGAGAGATACAGAAAGAAGCAAGATAACTGCAGAAAGAAGCAAAAGGGGGGCAGAAGAGGCTAGAGGGGTGCAGAAAGAGACAAGACAAGTGCAGAAAGAAGCAACAGAGGTGCTGAAGGAGGCAAAAGAACTGCAGAAAGAGGCAAGAAAGTTGCAGAAACAGGCAAAAGGGGTGCAGAAAGAGTGAACAGGTGTGCATACATTTTCAACAGAGGTGCAGAAAGAAGCAAGAGCAGTGTAGAATTAACCAACAGAGGTGCAGAGAGAGGAATGAGTGGTACTGAAAGAGGCAAAAAAAGTGGAGAAAGAAGCCAAAGACGTGCAGAAAGAGGCAAGAGAGCAGCAGAAAAAGGCAAGAGAAGTGCAGAAAGAGGAAGGGGAGGTGCAAAAAGAGGCAAGAGGGGTACAGAAAGAGGCAAGAGGGGCACAGAAAGAAGCAAGAGAAGTGCAGAAAGAAGCAATATATATATATTCACTGAGAAAAAATAGATTCCAGGGACGTTATAGTTAGAAAATCGCATTTAAAAACCCTTAGAAATTCACTGAAAAAACCACAGGCTTCAGGGATGTTATAGAGAAATTCGGCAGTTATAGTTAGTTAGAAAGAAGCAAGAGAAGTGCAAAAAGAGGCACGAGGGGTGCAGAAAAGGGTAAGATGGGTGCACATAGAGGCAAGAGAAGTACAGAAAGAGGCAGGAGGGGTGCAGGAATAAGGAAGAGAAGTGCAGAAAGAAGCAACAGAGGTACTGAAAGAGGCGTGAAAGGGTGCAGAAAGAGCAAAAGAAGTTCAGAGAAGCAACAGAGGTACAGAAAGAGGCAAGAGAGGTATACAAACAGGCAGGAAAGGTGCAGAACGAGAAAAGAGGGGTGCAGAGAGAGGCAAGGGGGTGCAAAAAGATGCAAGAGACGTGCAGAAACAAGCAAGAGAAGTGCAGAAGGAGGCAAGTGAGATGCATAAAGAGGCAAGAGAGATGCAGAAAGAGGCAAGAGAGGTGCAGAAAGAGGAAAGAGATCTGCAGAAAGAAGCAAAAGAAATGCAGAAAGAGGCAAAGAACAGCAGAAAAAGGCAAGAGAGGTGCAGGAAGAGGCAAAAGATGTGCAGAAAGAAGCAAAAGATGTGCAGAAAGAAGCAACAGAGGCACAGAAAGAGACAAGAGAGGTGCAGAAAGAGGGAGGTGGGGTGCAAAAAAAGGCAAGATGTGTGCAGAAACAAGCAAGAGAGATACAGAAAGAAGCAAGGGAACTGCAGAAAGAAGCAAAAGGGGGCAGAAAGAGGCTAGAGGGGTGCAGAAAGAGGCAAGAAAAGTGCAGAAAGAAACAACAGAGGTGCTGAAGGAGGCCAAAGAACGGCAGAAAGAGGCAAGAGAGTTGCAGAAACAAGCAAAAGGGGTGCAGAAAGAGTGAACAGGTGTGCATACATTTACAACAGAGGTGTAGAAAGAAGCAAGAGCAGTGCAGAATGAAACAACAGAGGTGCAGAAAGGGGCACGAGTGGTTCTGAAAGAGGCAAAAGAAGTGCAGAAAGAAGCCAAAGAGGTTCAGAAAGAGGCAAGAGAGCAGCAGAAAAAAGCAAGAGATGTGCAGAAAGAGAAAGGAGAGGTGTACAAAGAGGCAAGAGGGGTGCAGAAAGAAGCAAGAGAAGTGCAGAAAGAAGCAACAGAGGTGCTGAAAGAGGCAAGAGAGGTAGAGAAAGAGGCTTGAGAAGTGCAGAAATAGGCAAGAGAAGTGCAGAAAGAGGCAAGTGAGGTGCAGAACCAAGAGAGTGAAGTGCAGAAAGAGGCAAGAGAGGAACAGAAATAGGCAAGAGAGGTACAGAAAGAGGCAAGGGAAGTGCAGAAACTGGCAAAAGAAATGCACAAAGAGGCAAGAGAGGAGCAGAAAGAGGCAAGAGAATTGCTGAAAGAAGCAATAGAGGTGTAGAAAGAAGCAAGAGACGTGCAGATAGAGGCAAGTGAGGTGCAGAAAGGTGCATGAGAGGTGCAGAAAGAAGAAAGAGATCTGCAGAAAGAAGCAAAAGAAATGCAGAAATAGGCAAGAGAACTGCAGAAAAAGGCAAGAGAGGTACTGAAAGAGGAAGGAGAGGTGCACAAAGACACAATAGAGGTACAGAAAGAGGTGGGGTGCAAAAAAGGCAAGATGGGTGCAGAAACAAGCAAGAGAGATACAGAAAGAAGCAAGAGAACTGCATAAAGAAGCAAAAGGGGGCAGAAAGAGGCTAGAGGGGTTCCGAAAGAGGCAAGAGAAGTGCAGAAAGAAGCAACAGAGGTTCAAAAGGAGGTAAAAGAACTGCACAAAGAGGCAAGAGAGTTGCAGAAACAGATAAAGGGGTGCAGAAAGAGGGTACAGGCGTACAGAGAGAGGCAAGAGAGGTGCAGAAAGACAGAAGAGGGGTGCTGAAAGTGGCAAGAGGGATGTATAAATTTGCAACAGAGGTGCAGAAAGAAGCAAGAGGAGTGCAGAATGAACCAACAGAGGTGCAGAAAGAGACAAGATTGGTACTGAAAGAGGCAAAAGAAGTGCAGAAAGAAACCAAAGAGGTGCAGAAAGAGGCAAGAGTGGTACTGAAAGAGGCAAAAGAAGTGCAGAAATAAACCAAAGAGGTGCAGAAAGAGGCAAGAGAACAGCAGAAAAAGGCAAGAGAAGTGCAGAAAGAGGAAGGAGAGGTGCACAAAGAGGCAAGAGGGGTACAGAAATAGGCAAGAGGGATGCAGAAAGAAGCAGAGAAGTGCATAAAGAAGCAACAGAGGTGCTGAAAGAGGCAAGAGAGGTAGATAAAGAGGCTCAAGAAGTGCAGAAAGAGGTAAGAGTAGTGCAGAAAGAGGCAAGAGAGGAGCAGAAAGAGGCAAGAGAGGTGTAGAAAGAACAAGAGAAGTACAGAAAGATAGGTGAGGTGCATTGCCTGTACGCTACAGCTCAGTGGTTGAGGGAAAATTAATTGCAATTTAACACCGGTAAAACTGAGGTTCTCTATTGCTCAGTGGGGAAGGTTCCATCTGTGCTGCCTGTACATTTTTGGCCCCTAGAAACATCCACTGTACCAAAGCCTGTTGAGAAGGTACGAAATTTGGGCATTAGGTTTAACAACAAACTGACGTTGGAATCACAGGTTAACAAAACTGTGGGGATCTGCTTCGCTATCATTAGAATTCTGCAGAAGATTTTTCCTCTGTTGCCTACACACGAGTGAGCGCTGGTAGTACAAAGCACTATATTAAGTAGATTGGATTACTGCAATGCGCTGCTGTTGGAGTCCCCGAGATATCTAATAGATAGGCTCCAGAGGATTCAGTCAACAGCAGCCAAGTTAGCCTTGGGGAGGCCAAGAGGTTCTTCTTCCTCATTGGCTTTGGCGGAACTGCACTGGCTCCCGATAATGCAAAGAATCCAGTTCAAAGCCCTTTACCTAGTTTTTAAGGCCTTGCATGGGTTTGGACCAGCATCTATGCAGAAGAAGTTTGCCTGGTATGTACCTGAGAGAAGCCTTCGCTCCTCCTCGGCCAGACTGGTTAAAATACCAAGATTCAACAAAATGAAATCCGGTGGCAGAGCCTTCAATGTCTCTGCCGCCAGATTATGGAACAAACTTCCACTAGAATTGAGACAACTGAGGGATCTTCTCCCTTTCAGGGAGAGATTAAAAACCTTGCTCTTCCCCAAAGCATAATCTGTTGTCAATCTTCCGTGTAGCATTATTCCTATGTGCACTTTCAATGTCAGCGCCAGGATGCCTGTTAGGTGATAAATAAATAAATAAGAGGCAAGAGAAGTGCAGAAAGAGGCAATAGATCTGCAGAAAGAAGCAAAAGAGGTGCAGAAAGTGGCAAGAGAACAGCAGAAAAGGGCAAGAGAGGTGCAGAAAGGGGATAGGAGAGGTGCACAAAGATGCAAGAGGGGTACAGAAAGAGACAAGAGGGATGCAGAAAGAAGCAACAGAAGTGCAGAAAGAAGCAATAGAGGTGCAGAAAGGCAAGAGAGGTGCAGAAACAGGCAGGAAAGGTACATAAAAAGGAACAAGGGTTCAGAAAGTGGCAAGAGGGATACAGAAATTAGCAAAAGAGGTGCATAAAGAAGCAAGAAAGGGCAGAAAGAACCAACAGAGGTGGAGAAAGAGGCTAGAGGGGTGCAGAATGAGGAAAGTCAAGTGCAGAAAGAGGCAAGAGAGCTGCAGAAACAGGCCAAAGAGATGCAGAAAGATGGAACAGGTGTGCAGACAGAGGGAAGAGAGGTGCAGAAAGACAGAAGAGGGGTGCTGAAAGAGGCAAGAGGGATACATACATTTGCAACAGAGGTGCAGAAACAAGCAAGTGCAGTGCAGAATGAACCAACAAAGGTGCAGAAAGAGGCACGAGTGGTACTGAAAGAGGCAAGAGATGTGCAGAAAGTGGCAAGTGAGGTACAAAAAGAGGTAAGAGAGGTATAGAAAGAGGCAAGATAAGTGTAGAAAGAGGCAAGAGAAGAGCTGAAAGAGGCACTTGAGGTACAAAAAGAGGTAAGAGAGGTACAGAAAGAGGCTCAAGAAGTGCAGAAAGAGGTAAGAGAAGTGCAGAAAGAGGCAAGAGAGGTTCAGTACAAGAGAGTGAGGTGCAGAAAGAGGCAAGTGAGGTGCAGAAAGAGGCAAGAGAGGTACAGAAACAAGCAAAGGAAGTACAGAAAGAGGCAAAAGAGGTGTAGAAAGAGGCAAGAGAGGTGCAGAAAGAGGCAAAAGAGGTACAGAAAGAAGCAAGAGATCTGCAGAAGAAAGCAATAGAGGTGCAGAAAGAGGCAAGTGAAGTACAGAAAGAGGACAGTGAGGTGCAGAAAGAGGAAGAAAGGTGCAGAAAGAAGCAAGAGAAATGCAGAAAGAGGCAAGAGAGGCACAGAAAAAAGAGAGGTTTGTGTACCATTACTTCCAGCTTAACACCCACATTTTGTAATAAGTAACACGTGACCATTCCAGCTTTGCAAATGGCCTTCCACCACGCTGTAACACGTGACGCTGCATTTATTTTTTTAAAGCTCTGTTTTTATTATTGAAATGTAACGTTCACATCTATACATAGACACATTAGCCCCAGTTGTACAGTTCTGGGGCATTGATAATTGCACATCAGCACTCTATACATTGCGAGACATGATTATTAAGTCTGTTTACGGTGATGTTGGATCGTCGAGGGAGGGGAGAACAGGGGGGTCACATACATTTCCACGATATACATTCCACCTGCCCCAAACAGCCATCCACTTTTGGGGGCAACCATGTGCTACATAGACAGTTTTCTCCCTAACCATACACCAATCCATGTCCCCCTTCCAGGCTGCGAGTGTAGGCAGTGCTTTCACTCCCCATAAACGAGCGATGTTTCTTTTGGCCACCATTTGCCCCAACATTGCCCATAGCTTGCCCTTGCTGTTGAGATCCGTGGGTTCCCACACATTGAAGTGACACCTCTTGGCTTCGGGCCTTATCACAACTGCCAAAACTGTACTCATGTACTCGTGCACCTTCCTCCAATATTCCTGAATCCGCCCGCACTCCCATATAATGTATAGGAAGGAGCCCTCTAGGCCACATTGCCTTCTGCATAGCCCACCACTTGCCCTACCCATGTGCATCAGTCGGGGTCCATAGATATAGGTTCTGTGAAGAATTTTAAGTTGAACAAGGTAAAGCCTGGATGAAATTGCGACCTCCCGTGGGGAGGCAACCGCTTCCTGCCACTCGTCTAGTTCTAGCCCATCCCTTTCCCATCGCTCACAAAGGGGTACTAGCGGATCTGGAGTGTTGTGGATGAGTTTCTTATAAGTGAGGGAGATGACCTTGTCTGGCAGGTAGCTGTCAAGCAGTCTGTCCTCCAATGGTGAGGATTCTGGTGGGGAGGACCCCTCTGGAAGGTTAGATTGGGGGGAGTGCTGGACTTGCAAGTATCTGAAATATTCAGTGTCAGCTAACTGATGTGTTTGCTGAAGTGAGGCAAACAAGACCACCTTGCCTGCCCCCCAGAGGTCACCTATTTGCGACAACCCAATGAGGTCCTACTTATCAAACCCTTTTGTTCTCCCAAGGGAGCCAAGTTTTGCGGCGTCCCAAAATGAAGTGGCTAGTGTGAGTTTTTGGTCCCATCCCAGTCTACGATTTACTATGTGCCAGAGTTGAACAGAATGTTTTGTGGGCCCCGTTAACGGATATCTGGTCTGGAGTAGAGTGCTCTGTTGAAGTTCTCCCCAGGAAGTAATCATCTGTCCATCCTGTATCCAGGATCATCAGTGAGACGATACGGCAAGTGGTTAACGGCCACCAGATGGGCTGCCCAGTAGTATTTTTTGATGTCTGGGAGCCCTATGCCTCCATCGTACCAACCGAGCATGAGTTTGTGTAGTGCCTTACGCGGTCTACCATCCCGCAGCAGGTCCCTTTGGATGCTCTCTTTTTCACTGAAGAACCTAATCGGGATCAGGTATGGGGAGTTTTGCAGGACATATTGGAAGTGCGCAAGGGACATCATCTTGAAGAGTGCCGCTCTCCCCAACAGTGACAGTGGCAGTGCCTTCCAGGACGCGGCATCTCACTATAATCTTCAAAGCAGGGGGAGAAGGTTACACTCAAAGCGAAGTTTAGTGTCCAATGTGATAAAAATGCCCCAAGTATTTGAACCCCTCTGGTGTGACCTGTATGGGGCAGCCCCGAGGTGAGGAGGGAGGGTCTCCATGGAGAACATAGAGCAATGACTTACTCCAATTAATTTTATACCCAGAGTTCTTCCCAAAGCTGGTGAAAATATCAAGAACAATACGGAGTGATGTTTGAGGCCAGGCGAGATACAAGAGAATGTCGTCCGCATACAAAGAGATGAGGTCCTCCCAACCCTCATCCCACTTGAGTCCCTGAATGGCTGGATCTTTACGTATCCAGGCTGCCAACAGTTCGAGGGAGAGAGCAAAGGGCAAGGGCGAGAGTGGACAGCCCTGCCGGGTCCCTCGGCAAGGGTGAGGAGGGAGGGTCTCCATGGAGAACATGGAGCAATGACTTACTCCAATGAATTTTATACCCAGAGTTCTTCCCAAAGCTGGTGAAAATATCAAGAACAATACGGAGTGATGTTTGAGGCCAGGCGAGATACAAGAGAATGTCGTCCGCATACAAAGAGGTGAGGTCCTCCCAACCCTCATCCCACTTGAGTCCCTGAATGGCTGGATCTTTACGTATCCAGGCTGCCAACAGTTTGAGGGAGAGAGCAAAGGGCAAGGGCGAGAGTGGACAGCCCTGCCGGGTCCCTCGGCAAGGGTGAATGCATCGGATATCTTGTTGTTTACTACCACCTGTGCCAGTGGGTCCAAATAGAGGAGCTTTACCCACCCAATGAAGTTGGGACCGAAGCCCAACTTTTTGAGAACCGCGAATAGGTACAGCCATTCGAGTGTGTCGAACGCCATTGTGGTGTCCAGCGAAACTACCACCACGTCCTCTCGGATAGTGGCCAGTCGCCGCAGTACTCCGTGCAGCCGCCGGAGATTCAAGGCTGTGTTTCAATGCAGCAAAAAGCCGGATTGATCGGGGTGCACCAGTTTACATATAACCTGATTTCATCGGCCTGCCAATAACTTAGCTAGAATTTTGGGTTCCGCGTTCAAAAAGGGAAATGGGCCTATAGGATGAGCATTCATCTCTTGGTTTCCCTTCCATATGTATGGTGACTAACATTGCTAGTCGTTGATCTTGTGGGAGTTGGCCATCGTCTCTACTCTCCTCAAACATGCTTTTGAGGTGTGGGGCCAACTTGTCGGGTGTGAGCTTGTACAGCTTGATTGGCAGTCCGTTTGGGCCCAGGGCTTTCCCGGGTTGGAGGTTCCTAATCGCCAGTGCAATATCATCAATCGCTAGGGTGCTGTCTAAAGTTTGTTGTTCTTCAGCTGTTAGGGTAGGCAGAGCGATGTCTGCGAGGAGTGCTGTTGAGTCCTCCTCCGGGAAGTCTGAGCCGCTCTGGTATACCCTTTTATAGTGGTCTGCGAACTCATTAACTATGTACTCTTTAATTCCGGGACCAGCCTTTGCGCTCTCTCTTTCCAGTCTAACCAAGCAATTAATTTCCCCGCTTTGTCTCCATGGTCGTATATTCTGCCGTTCCTATCTCTCGCCAGAGATTTGGCCATATCTGTTGCAACGGCTTTATACTCCGTTTATTTCAACTGCAATTGATGGAGATTTTCCTGTGTATCCCATCCATCCTCTTCTTCCTCCAGGCAGAGGAGATCATGCTCGAGGCGAGCCATGTCCTTGAACTTTTCCTTACGCGACCCAGCAATGGCCGACAATGCCTGCCCCCTGATTACTGTCTTAAAAGCCTCCCAGAGAGTCGTGGAAGAGCCAACCAATCCTTCATTTTCCTGAAAGTAGTGGTCGAGAGCTTTTGTGAGTCTGGTTTTTACTGTGGGGTTACGGAGGTACCACGGGTTAAGGGGCACTACATTACCCACCCACTTGCCGCTCAGTGTCAAGTGTGTCCATATCGGCGAGTGGTCCGAAATTCCTCTTACCATATGTCTGATTTTGTGCACTGTCATCGCCTGTGACACGGTCATAAGCATGTAGTCTATTTTGGAGAAGATGCAGTGTGATCCAGAGTATATTGCTTGTTTTCTGGGTGGTGTGCTCTCCAGATGTCCGTGAGGCCTAGTGCCTCCAGGAAGTTTGTGAGGCAGGTGCTCGCAGCGCCAATGTCTCGGGGCGGATGTCGGTCCATGTGGCCTGACACAACTGAGTTGAAGTCCCCTTCCACCATCAAATGACGCTCCAGAAATGAGAGTAGTACAGTCCCTAGGTCCTTAAAGGTCTGAGTCTGCAGGCCCGGTGGTACATAGACTACTATCACCGTGAGGGTGCGTCCCTCCCCCTGTCCCGAGACCGTAGAGTAACGCCCCAGTGCGTCCGCCCAGGTGTGTTGTATGCTAAACGGGAAGGTTTGTTTGAGGAGAATGCCAACCCCTCTAGAGCCTGACGTGAAACCGGAGTGCTTCATGAGTTTGTACCCCCATCTATTCAATGCTTTACAGGTGTTTCCAACAAGGTGCGTCTCCTGGAGCAATGCTATGTCCGGAGCATGTCGTTTAATGTACTGGAGCACAATAACCCATTTACCTTATCCCCTTACCCATTGACGTTCCAACTAAGGAGCTTAAGGCTCTTGTCCCAGTGCGTACTCATTTGTGAGAAGGAGGTATGTGCTGAGTGCTCGTGACTTGAAATCTGTCCTAACAGTAGCAAGCGAGTGAGACGTGACCATCGATTACCCTCCTAACAACCCCCCTCCGAGAACCCTGATGAACAAATATCTGAAATCATCAGTGAAACTTTCCCGTAAACCATCCCCACCCTCCCTGCTACCCTGCTGCATAGATTTGACACTACCCACATCCACAACTAGCAGAGCGCCTGTCACCCAAAAACAGTTAACTAAGTTAGGGGTTACCGGGTGTCAGCACCTGATAGCTCCGCATGGCCTCCTTCCAGCCCGGTCCTCAAGGAAAAACCCGTTGCAGCCCAACCGCAGGCCTACATAGATATATGTCACGACAGTTATCACCCTGCCACCCCCAGCGTTATACATTACCTGACATAGCAATCAGTCCCAAAATCAGTCGACTGCAGCAATGTGGTCTTTTTCAGTACGACTCAGAGTTCACTGGGCTCAGTGATTGGGATCATCTAGAGCGTCGGTCACTCAGGTCCAGTCCCTCTCTTCTGCAAGAGGATCCCGGAGAGCCCCCACAAGTGTCTCTCCAATTTCCGGCCATATCCAGCTTGTCTTTCAGTGGTCGTGTTTTATCCAACCAGGCCTGTACTTCAGATGGACTTGTAAAAAAACAGGATCTACCATCAGCGATGATTTTAAGTTTCACCAGAAAGAACATCATATATTTAACACCCCTATCTCTTAGGGCTCGTTTCACTCCATCGAAGGTTGCACCTTTAAAGTAAAGTCCGGAAGGAACCTCACTGTCATTTTCTCATACGAGAGGTCGCCATGTTGTCGCACTGCCTGAAGGATGGCGTCTCGGTCCCTATAATTTAGGAGTCTGGCTATGATCGTTCTAGGGGGGGCTCCAGGTTTTGGCGGGTGGACCGGTGTCCTGTGAGCCCTTTCCACAGCAAAGAAGGTTGAGAGTTGTGATCAAGTCTTCAAGGAAGAGATCCATGCTGGGGCCCTCCGATCCCTCCGGGACCCCCACCACGCGGATATTGTTCCGGCGGGCCCGCCTCTCCTGATCCACCAGCTTCAATGCAACCTGCCGATGTTGATGGACCAGCTGCTGAACTTTTTCTTCCAACTTACGCGTGGCAGTCTGAAGCTCGACAATGTTCGTTTCTGTTGCTGTGACCCGTTCCGCGGTTTTATTCATATCAGCCCTGAGAAGGTTCATTTCGATTGAAACTTCATCAATCTTAGTCACCAGCGTCGTTCCCAATACCTGAATGGCCGTCATGATGGAGCTGAGTGATGGTTCCTGGGTGTCAGCCTGGTCGCCTGTGGCGCCCTCCTCCGAGGATGATTGCCGAGGGACGGCATACTTATACAGTGTGTTTGACTGCATCGTTGGGGCCCCTTTCTGTTTCATTGCTGTCGACTCCTGGATTCAGGACCTACCACTCACGACATGACTACAATGTAGCCCAGCTGCGCACCGCCACTCCCAACCGGCACTGTTCACCCAGACGTGCCGTCCACAATAGGCAGTGGGGCCCACCACGGGTCTGCCTCGCACCAGGTCCGTAAGTCTGGGGGGAGGCACCAGGAGGGGGATGACACCGGGCCCCACCAGAAGAATCCACAGGTGGTCCACTCCCAGTCTCAGCCGCTCACCTCCGTTCAAGCAGCACCACAAGATGGAGGGGCTATGAGCCGGGTCGCAATCCCACCAGCAAGAGTTTAGATGTGGCAAGATGGAGTGGGCCGGGGAAGTCCATGCGCAACCACACTCACCAGCGCAGCAGCAGGCCATGCCCTATGTATGCACCGACGGTGCAGGATGTACACAGTCCAAACAAAAGGGGGGCCCCCTCCGCCCTATACCAGACCTCAGGTCTGGTATTTCACCCTTGGACAGTTCTGTATCATGAAGAAGGTATACCCCACTAGCAAAGGATGGCCATATCACCGACTGTACTCCAATCCGCCGATCTCGCAACAAGAGCAAGGGGAGACTGTAATGTATGAGAACCCCACCGCGGGAGTCCACAATGCGATGGCTAGCAAGAGGCAATTTCCAAATGTTGATGTGCGAATACGGGCAGCAGCCCCTGCCACGGCCTGTCCGGTGTGTGGGGAGACCTTGGTAGCGCTGAAGGAAGGGGGAGTCCCCCAATCAGGCCCTTTGGCTCGGGCGCCACATGTAAGGCAGGAGAGCCCGGTCCCACGGTCGCTTCGTCGCTGCGTCCCTGCCTGACCCCGCCCGGCTCTTCAGATCTTACCGGGCAGGCCAGGTGTCGCAGCTCTAGGTCTCCGGGGAGCAGCTCGGGTGACTGCAGACACGCAAGCGGCGGTCCACTCCACTCGCAGGTCAGGAAAATGTGCCGTCCAGATGCGGCCTGCACGAGCCCCGCCCATGCGCTCCGAGGAACCCCTCCGCTGTTTAGGAGCTGATGCTCCTCGTCATGCTGCCACGGCCGTGCGAGTCCGTGTGGCCAGATTTTGATACCCAGCGGGAGAGCTTGGTGCCCCACGCCGCTGCAGTTGATTCTAGGGCTGCAAGCACAGGATTAAGAGCAGATATCTCGGGCCTTCGTCGCGGCCCTGACGGAGCTCTGTCTTTAGGCAGCCATCTAGGCTGATGCCAGGCCACCCCCCCGACGCTGCATTTTGGGAATATTTGAGCCGTTTGAGCTAGAAATTAGGCTTTTTTGTTCAATTCTGTATATTAGGCAGTAGATGATGAAATATTTGGCAAATGCGGAAAATGTTTAATTATGTGAAAATTGGTGCAGCTGAACAGTCACATAATTCCAGTGGCCCTGCTAATACCTCCGACTGGGTCCAGAAGTGCTCCTTCAGTTTTTTTGTTTCTCATTGAGGGGTATATCAGCAACAGCCGGCGATAATTATTGCTAAGCGCGCTTAGCGTGAGGATAATTATCGCAGGCTATCGCTGGTTTATATCGCAGAGATAGCGTGCTATCAGAAACGCTTATCTCCGATGCGATACATAAACCAGCAATAGTTGTAAAAAGGTGCGATTATCGCTGGAAATCCAGCGATAAACGCACAGCGACAGGCGATAGCTTGTTGATAGGGCTTGGTGGACTCAGCCCTATGATCCACCACCCATAGGCTAACATGGTTTAGTCAAATGAAAAGCAGGCGTAAAGGAACTTGCGATATGCGCGGTTAGCGCTCCTTTTATCAACGCTGCACAGGTTAGAGTGCAGATTGATAATAGGAGTAATGTCGCTTAGCGACATTTTCCTGGTAATTTCTGTGAGTTACGCCCACTTTGCATCTCATTAGTGATGCAAAGATGGGCGTTGATGTAACGGGCGCTAAGTCAGCAAAACACGCGATGGCGTGTCTTTGCTAATAAGGCAGTAATTTTATCGCCTCTCCTTGATGATATGCCCCTGAGTTTATAGTTTAACTTCTATGTAAACGAGGAAGAATAAACCTGAGGTTACCACTCCACAACACGGACTACAATATCACATAATTACTCTCCTA
Organism: Triturus cristatus; assembly: GCF_964204655.1. Classification (NCBI taxonomy): domain Eukaryota; kingdom Metazoa; phylum Chordata; class Amphibia; order Caudata; family Salamandridae; genus Triturus; species Triturus cristatus. The sequence continues at coordinate 699,075,395 of NC_140582.1, read as the reverse complement.
AACACATAACCCCACTCCACATGATTCCTATGCTCTAAATACCACTCACTTTCTATTCACATAATTTTACTGCACAACATACCACATAATTCCACTACACACAAGGTACATCCACTCTACACTAAAAAACATTAGTACAAATCTTTTACATTTACAACGACAATTGCTCTAACTCTCGCAAATGCAAGACCTGTTACATTAAAAATGCTTCTTCAACTGGTAGTCGCGTTTGCAGAGTGGTGCAGAAGGGGGCTGGGCCTCCGACCAGCGCTCAGGAATTCCGCAGTGCAGAGACTAAATATCAAATCACAAATATCGACTTAACTGAATATTGTTGCAAAAATATCGTGGCTCAAGAATATCGACAGAGAAAATATTGTGGTGCAGAATATCGACTTTGGTTAAGTAATATCAATGTAAAAAATATCGAAGGGTTTAATATCGTTTGCAAAAATATACATGTTAAAAATATCAATTTTGTATTAATGTTATGTATGTTAGTATATATTTAATGTGTGCTTGTATTTTTTGCATAAGATTTGTTTGTATTATTATTATATGTGTAAAATTTTTAGTAGTTATTCATTTTTTTGTTTGAATTTTGAGTTTTTTGTTCTGTAGCGGGTTGTGGGTTTATAGGGGAATAGGGTGGGAAGTAACTTAATTATATAAAAATTATTGAATGTTTTGAGTTGTGATTATTTTTTTTTATTGAATTTTGTATTTTTAGTACCGTAGCGGGTTGTGGGTTCATAGGGGTATAGGGTGGGAAGTAATTTAATTATATAAGAGGTATAGAATAATTTTGGTTCATTAATAAATGTTTAATTGAGATGTTATAGTGTTAAATGTGTAGTCAATAATTTGTTGTTAATTAATTTCAATTAATTAATTGCCAATTAATTATGTTAATTGTGTAATGATTTTTATGTGTGTGTTGTGCTGCTTATAGGTGAAAATGGTGGAAATGATGGGAAGTAATTTAGTTTTTAATTGATGATTTAATAATTAGTTGTTAATTAGTTTTAATTAATTAATTAGCAATTAATTATATCAATTGTGCAATTATTTTGTGTGTGTGTTGTGCTGTTTATAGGTTAAAATGGTGGGAATGGTGGGAAATAATTTAGTTTTTAATTGATGATTTAATAATTAGTTGTTAATTATTTCTAATTAATTAATTGGAAATTAATAATGTTAACTGTGTAAAAATTCTAGGTGTGTTGTGGTGTTTATAGGTGAAAATGGTGGGAAGGGAGGCAAGTAATGTATCAATAAATATTAGTTAATCAATTAAAGATAATGAATTAGTAATTAATTATGGTATTTGTGTACTTCATTTTAGGTGTGTCTTGTGAATATTATAGTGTTAGAGAATGCATATTAAATCAATGTTTATTCATTATTTTATTAATAATAAATTGTCAAATGATTAATAATTATGTTAATTATGGAAATAAATTATAATGAAAATGTTGACTTTTTTTATTGGTTTGGCGTTATATGCTAGGAAATTAAATAAATATATTATTGTTTGAAAAAAAAATGTTGGTTAATATTTGATTATTTTAAATAAATATTGTTTATTAATGTATTTATTTTAGATGATAGTTCTACCTTTTTGATATATGTAATTAATATATGCAATGTTAATGTTTAATATATTTAATCTGCCATTTTTAATATAGTGTTTATTTATTTTTTATATTGTATACATTTTTTTAAATAGTTAAATATTATTATTAATTTTTGTTTCTCTGCTATCCAACACTTTCCTTACTGTTGCACTCACTGGAGTGGGAATAGTAATTTTCACCCCTCCACTATCCAGCACTTTCCCTACTGTTGAACTCACTGGAGTGGAAATAGTAATTTTTAACCCTTCACCATCCAGCACTTTCCTTAGTGTTGCACTCACTAGAGTGGGAATAGTAATTTTCACGAACTCGCTATCCAGTACTTTCCGTACTGTTGCCCTCACTGGAGTGGGAATATTAATTTTTACTCATCTGCTATACTGCACTTTCCCTACTGTTGCACTCACTGGAGTGAGAATATTCATTTTTATTCATCCACTATCCTGCACTATCCCTACTGTTGCACTCACTGGAGTGGGAATAGTAATTTTTACCCCTCCACTATCCTGCAGTTTCCCTACTGTTGTATTTAAGCTATTGCAAAAGGTATGTTTTCTTTTTTTTAAGTTAAGGTGCTGATTCCGATCCGTTAAAAATATTCCCCGTACGAATCGTATCCGGATTTTTTTACGTACAAATCATACAAGTCCCGTACAAACTGGCAAGTACGATCCGTATGTTAAAAAATCCATACGAATCGCATTGGGAAAATTCCCCGACACGTCCTCGGGTCGGAAAAAGTGTCCGACACGTCCCCGGACAGTTTTACGTACGAATCGGGAAACTGAAGTCCGAGCGCGCAAGTACCATCCGTCCCGTCCGTCCGAATGCACAACCGTATGTAAAAAACACCGTACGGAGCGAACACCCATGGCTAGCATGGAGGCGTCCAAACATGTGCCCGCATACGCGCCGAACACCCCCCCAGCCCACCCCCCCAGTACGCGCCGTACCCCCAGCTCCCCCATGTACGTGCCGGATCGGAATCGGCACCTAAATGTTTAAATTCTTTGTAAAATGGTTATTTTTTAATTTTAAATTATTGGTATATGTATATATTTAATTTTTATATATTTAAAAGTTTAAAAATTAAATAAAGATAATAGTTAATAAATTATATTTAAATAAATATATGTATAGGTATACATTTTTATGCTTGTGTGTTTATATTCTTTTTAATTAAGTGTATTTGTTATATTTAGTTAAAATGTATATTAATTTGAATTTATTTTGTTAAAAATTTTAATAATATTTAATATATTTATTTTATGTTATATATATTTTTACTTCGATATTTTGTACATCTATATTTTTTACTTCGATATTTTTTATTCAATATTCTTGTACTTACCTGTTTAAATATAGGTTTTTGTATTCTATATTTTTACTTCCATATTTAGAACATCGATGTTTGTTACATTGATATTCTCTCAGTGAACCGAATTCCGCTGTGTGGGACTTACAGGAGGTACGAGGAAGGCTTCTTGGCCCCCAAAGCCCCTCAGAATTAAAGTGGACTTCATCCCCCAACCAGTCCTGTGCCAGGAGGCATGTTTGTAGAGTGCTGGAGAAAGTGGGGGCATGGCCTCCGAAGACTTCTTAGCAATCCCACTGTGTGGGACTTAGTGGAGGTAATAGGAGAGGTAGCCGGCCCCCAAGGGCAACCTTGGGGGCCAACTACCTTTCCTTTTACCTCTAGCAAGTCCCACATAGCGTGATTGCTAAGTTGTCATAGCAGGCCATGCCCTCTTTCCCCACCACTCGGCAAACGCACTCTTTGGTGCGCTCTTGGATGGGGATTAAAGTCCCCTTAGCTGCTGGGGGTAGTTAGGGGCCAAATTGCCTACCTGATACCTCCAGTATGCCCCAGATAGTGGGATTGATGATTGGTGGGCACAGGCCACGCCCCCTTTGCCCACCACTCTGCAGGCGCGCCTCCTGGCGCACTCTTGGTTGGGGGATGAAGTCCCCATGCCTCGTGTGGGTCCCTGGGGGCCAACAAGCCCACCAGGTGCCTCCTGTAAGCCCCACACAGCTGGATTGCTGAGAGTGGTCCGAGGCCATGCCCCTTTTTACACCACACTTACTGCTACAGAAACGTACACATACTTACTCTCTTAAGCCATCACTTATAGAAACACAGACTAATTTACACAGGAACTCTTCCAATCTCTCACTCTCACATATACTCACTTATATACACCAATACTCACATATACTAGTTTAAAACATATGTAGTTACTCATAAAGACACTATTAAGACAGTCATTCACTCACTAACACACCCATAACACAAACTCCTCCACCCATACAGTCCTGCACACATGCTGTCTTCAACACATACAAACAGTGAGTCACACATTCATGCATCTATGCACTAAGTAATACCCCCCACCAAACCATACAGACACTCAGACACTCATATTGATACTCAAAAAACTAACTAATAACCTATATAGACACTCATGTAGCTACTCACCAACCCATACTGCCAGTTATACACAAAGTGAGAGACTGATACAGATATTCATATATGTAAACATTACTCACTAAGCCATGTATTCACTAAGATACACTTAATCAGTCAGTTATACAATCAATTTTTCAAAAAAAATTATCCATTTAGACACTTAAATACCTATTTATTTTTACATCGACCTTGAGATATACATACATAAAACATATTTAATTTTCAGAAAAACACACATTCCCTGGATGATGTCATCAGTGATGTCATCAGTGATGTCATTTGAGATGTCATCAGTGATGTCATGAGTGATGTCACTGACCATGTCATGAGTGATGTAATATGTGATGTGATGTCATCAGCAGTGCATTGCGGGTGCGCAAGTTATAGTTAGCTGAACTAACTATAACGGGGGAATTTCATTGGTTATGTACGAGTGAAATGTCCAACTAACTATGTCATGACATGGTCAGTGACATCACTCATGACATCACTGATGACATCTCAAATGACATCACTGATGACATCACTGATGACATCATCCATTGAGTATGTGTTTCTTAACAATTTTAATATGTTTAATATATATAGGGAAAGGCCTGTTGAAGAATGAGTGGGTGTACAAGTGTGTAAATGGATGATTTTCTGTGGTGCGTAATTGACTCTATAAGTGAGTCATTAAATGTATCTTACTGCAGACTAGTGACTAAACTGTGTAAATGTTTGTATGTGTCTGTATGTTGGTGTATAAGTGGCGGCATGGTTTTGTGAATACCTATATAAGTGTCTATATGAGTTATTGATTGCTTGTCGCAGTATCTGTATGGGTTCCTGAGTGTTTGTGTGGGTAGGGTGTGTGTGACTCTATGCATAGATGTGTGAGTGGGTGATTCTATGGTTTTAAGAGTGCATCTGTGATGGACTGTATGGTTGAGTGAGTGTATGTATGGGTGTGTTAGGGATTGAATGTATATCTCAGTGGTACATTTGTGACTAACTACATATGTGAAAGGCAGTATATATGCGTGTAAGAGTATATAAGTGACTGTATGGATGAGTGTGTGCTTGTATCAATGATTCTATAAGAGCGTAGGAATGTGATACTATTTTTATGAGTCAGTGAACTTGAGTGTGTATAACCGCATAGGTGAGTAAATGGGAGTGTGATTATTTGCATGACTGAGTAGGTGTGAGAGTACCTCTATGGAGGATTGGTAGTGTGTGAGTGTCTATATAGGTGTATAAATGCATATGATAGTTTTGTATGGAGTGACTGTAAGTATGAGTGACTGTACAGGTGAATGAGTGGAGGTGTATGTAGACCTAAGAGTTAATAAGTGGGTATGTAGTTATTGGTATTGCAGTATGCATGGTTTTGTCAATGGAACTCTTAAATTTTGAGTCGGTGTATCAAAGGTTATATTAGAGTGTGAGAAGATGTGGTAATTTATCACATGGATGACATCATCAGTGATGTCATCAGTGATGTCATTTGAGATGTCATCAGTGATGTCATGAGTGATGTCACTGACCATGTCATGAGTGATGTAATATGTGACGTCATCAGCAGTGGATTGCGGGCGCGCGAGTTATAGTTAGCTGAACTAACTATAACGGGGGAATTTCATTGTTTTTTTACGAGTGAAATGTCCAGCTAACTATAACATATGTGAAACCTATGGTTTTTTCAGTGAATTTGCAAGGTTTTTTAAATGCTAATTCCTAACTATAACGTGTGTGAAACCTATGGTTTTTTCAGTGAATTTGCAAGGTTTTTTAAATGCTAATTCCTAACTATAACGTGTGTAAAACCTATGTTTTTTTTAGCGAATTTGCAAGGTTTTTTAAATGCAAATTCCTAACTATAACGTGTGTGAAACCTATGGTTTTTTAAGTGAATTTGCAAGGTTTTTTAAATGCTAATTTATGAATATATTATTATATTTTTTAAATATTTATTTTACAATAAGCTACCTATATATATAGTTATAGATTAACTTTATCCTGTAATATGGAATGCCTCCGCTTTGTTTTTGTTTTTATTTGGATAGAGTTGAACAGCATAGTTAATATCTTCTATAAAGTTATAAACACTTTTAATTTAAATTTTTTTTTTAAGTGTTTTTGACCGTTGAAGAACTGAAATCTTCATTCTCAGGGTAATATAACAAAGAACTTGGCAAAGAAGCTGAAATATGAAAAGACATCTTTATTAAAACTCAAATGAGTGAGACTACGTCACACAGAAGCCTTAGCAACTAAATGAGGCAGTCTCAAGAATGGTCTTAGCTCAGACCTTTTATACCATTTATTATGCCCTAGGCATGCAAGGGAGTTGTACCAGTCACATTCCTAAACAAATGAAAAAGCTAGAGAGGCAACAGGTGAGTAGCCTTTGGGGTTTTAGCAGGATATGGGCAAAACATTATAATTACAGGGTTTCATAAAGGTTACAGTTGACAAAGGTAAAAAGACCGGACAAAACCAACATTCTTCTTTAGACAAGCTGGACAAACTCATAATAAAAATGGTCACCTCCCCATCGTAAATAGACCATAAAAACAAGAACAGAAACAGATAGGAATAGGATAAGGCATGTTTGTGTGTAATAAATATTTACAATGTCCTGTGCTCTGATCCTTAATCTTGATCAGCTAAAGGGCAGGAACTGGCTTGGCAAGGTCGGCCTCAGGCAATAGAGTCAGCTTTCGCCAGGTCATGCAGGAGTCAGAACAAACCCAAGCTAAGGTTAATGTGTCCTAAATACTTGTTCAGCCACAGTCAGGGCCTATGTAAAGGGCAACCACAAAATGGCTGCCATGCACAAAATGGAACCCAAGGGTTCAGAACAAAACCTTCAAATACACAGTGAATCCATTGGTGTAACATGACGCAAACACTCGTATTTGCTGAACTTCACTGTTTACGGTTTGCTGTTACCAAAATCATAACAGAATCATGACATTTAAAACACAGGTTCAGAATTCACGGAACCACAGACCCTCTTTTTGCCCTTACATAGGCAGTCACTCAGTCTATATTTGCAACTGTGCCCAAAGTCCGTTATAAGCCTCTTTGGAAGGTTTCTATTGTCCATCAAATCTGCTTCCGTTGTCTTCTTCCGCGCTGGGCCTCTCAATTCAGGCCTCTTCGAGAGAAAAGTACTGCTTAGTTGGAGTGCCCTCCTGGCAAACACCCACAGCTTACCCGAAAGTCTCAATGTCTTAAGGCAATGCACCAGTGTCTCTCCTCTGTGGCAGACACTACAAACAATGTGCTCTTCATTGATCAAGGGCACAAATCATCTCGTGCAGACCCAAGCACTATTAATTGGGAAATAGCTCAAGCTCAGCAGCACTTTCAGACTCCAGCACTCATTATTTAGTGTCAGAGGACGCTCAAGCTGCTCTTTCATGGGCACCACAATATAGTGCCTTTTTCCAAACTTGGATCCTCAGGTGCACTGCCTTTCCACTGGAGCAAAGGAAAAGAGGTGTGTGGCCAAAACTCAGGCCAAGGGGCTCAAGGGATTGCACACTGTCAGAGGTTACCAGCACATGACAGGTAGAGAAATGAAACCTCAAACCAGCTCTGCCATCAACAACAGGAATCCTTCTCTTTAGCTCTTTTACACTGAAACTTTTTGGTTTTGTGATGTCCAACGCCGTCTGATGGAGCAAGTACGATACCATGCGCTGGCGATCGCTGTCCAGCTTTGCTACTTTCTGGGTGCTGAGACTGTAGGGCCAAGACGTCCGTCTTTCATCTGTAGCTGTCACTGATGGGAATTAGGCTTAAATCAATGTTCTGCAGGTTATTATGACTTGATACCCGCAGAATCTAGTGACGTAGGAAATGTGACACAGTTGTTAGTTTCCTTCAATTTAGTACAAAAACAGTTCAAGCAGGTGGTCCGCAATCTTCAAAGGAGTAGCCATACACCATGGGCATAGAATACAAAGACAAAGGCAGAAGGGCAAAACAGGGTCTCTAGCATCTTCAATTGGGTTCTCTCCATTATTCTCTGCCATCTATAGCTACATGAGAATTCTATCTGAATGGATTTAATCACACAGTGGCATTGTCTAATGGGGTAAACACATATTTTCCTCAATGATTAAGTCTAGGTGTTCCTCCTCATCTTAGAACATCTCAATAGAGAAATCACATGATACAGATTATCAGGGACATGTAGAAACCTGATAACACATATCAACGTGGGGGGAGGTCTAAGGGAACATTTTAACAAAACAATAGACCAGCAGGTTGTGTTTCCCCTAAAGAGCAATAATCACAACACTGAGACAACCTGGGTCTGTGGCTGAGCAAAGAAATTACACAAATTGGCCAAGGTAAACCCCATTCTCAATGTGACGACTCTATAAGAGAGCAAATCCTTCAACAGGACCCATCAATCACTTAAGGTGGTTAATTGTTATTATCATCTGGGTCTGTGTACTCCAACCTGCTGGACCAGTTCATGAAGCAGTGATCTGGTCACTAGCATAGAAGAAGCAACAAAGGAGGATTGTCACCTGATCTCTCACGGGTATTGTCTCGGATGAAGTCCTACCCATAGATCAAAGTGGGAGATCCTAAAGTCAGCAGTAAAATTATAATGGTGTGAATTAAAAATGGCTAAGGGTGCTCAAAGGTTTTTTATTGGTAGAGGACCCCTGTCACGTTTAAAAAGCAAAATGGCAATATGGCATAAATTAATTTGACATTATGCTATTGTCCATAGCAAGATCGGTCAACATGTTTCTGCCCCTAATCGATCAAAAGTATCAGGGCTTTCGTCAGGACCTATAATACTGCTGTGGTTTCCATGTGAAAAACGTGTAAACAAAGAATTCAAAAAATAGGGGTGTGTGGATAAACTATTCCTACCGCACCGGTCAGGTCAGAAGCAATCAAAACCGGATACCTGTGGAAGAAAAATGAGAAAGAAACAATAGCCCAATGTGTAAACATACTCAACCAGAGGTCAAAAAAATCTTAAATGACCTAAAAACACGCATTTACTAATGCTTTATGGCATTCAGTATTGTCAATTGAATTGCACTTACCCATAACAAGTGGGTACTGCCCTCACCTCAACCTGGTCTCAACTCAGGGAAAGGGGCCCCGCTCTAGAAAAACAGAACAGTAGGAGAAAGAGAAAACAGGTTGCAACTGGTTATACCTGAAAAAAACTCTCCTCTTAAAAGCATGGCTTAAAACATGAGAAATGCACCAATGTATCCCAGTGAAAGGCAAATATGGTCAAAGAAAGTCACTCAAATAAAAAAAAATTTTTAGAAAGCTGGACAACGGGACCATATGTCCAAAAACAGTTAGGTATTCACTACCGTACTGGTTTTATGGTAAATCTGGACCAGTAAACGTGAAACATAGAGGCGCAGACTTCAAAGGCAAGCTTTCAAAACAAGTCCCAGATCTCTAAAGATGTTTAAGTCACGCCAAATGGACCAAATCGACAGGTAAACAAAGGAGGAAGTGATCAAGGGCAATCTCTATAACCTCCCCTCGATAGCGTATGCGCCAGAGAAATGAATAAACAAAACAAAACAAAACACTGATCGCAAAAATGCCTGGCACGTTCGAAATCCAAACGCAAGGAGCTCACCTGTCCGTCGGTACCCCGGGGCGGTCTTTGAATTAAGACCGGAGGTGTCGGCGGACGCGGCGACAAAGCCTATTTATCCTTGCTAGGGCCCAAGTCAATGCAGGTGAGATGGGCCGGTCTAGGTGTCCACAGAGATGCCTGTGATCGGAAAACGCGCATGTGCAGAGGAGGGAGGGACGGAACGCTAGCTCACACTCTCTCGCCCGCACTGCGCGTGTGCAGCATCTAGCTGCCGCTCTGCACAGTACCCTAGTCACCCGCACTCATAAAGGTACAGTACAGCTGCCCTCCGGTAGAATAACAGCGAATAGCTGACAGCTCAATAAATGGATCACTCAAAGGTGTGTGAAGGTGTTTTGAAAAAGATGCTTTAAAATACCATATTATTCTTTAGGTGTCTACACAGAAACACTCAGTAAAGGGCAGTATCTCGTATATTAAGAGCCCAAGCAGACATATATGGGAATAGCATATCTCCAGGTGTGACGGGGTTCTATCTATAATATCCATCATTCGGTGTGTTATGGTATCACCTATCTAGCATACTGGCCGATCTATATAATTAATAACCCAAGAGGAGGATAGGCAAAATGTTATAACAACAGCCAAGGAATCTCATCATTCAGACCCTCAGTGTCCGAGTGTAGTCTGTGCACCCATCTCTGCTCTCTGAGTAGTAGGAACTTCTGAATGTCAGTAATATGGGATGGAATGTGTGGTTGTTCTAGAATCACCCACTGCAGCTCATTCTCTTTGTGACCCACTGATATAAAATGATTAGTGAGCTTGGTGGCACTTTTCTTGCACCGGATGGTGCTCTTGTGCTCCGATATTCTCACCTTGATCTTTCGTGATGTCATACCCACATAGTTCTTATTACAGGGGCATTTTATTAGGTAGATCACCCTCTCACTGTTGCAGTTCGTGTGTGTCTTGAGGGACCAAGGTCTATTCGTCCCTATGTCCACCTCGGTAGTATGTCGAGTTTGAGGACATACTGAACAATTCCCACACGGGAAGTGACCCATGACTGGCGGTAAACCCCAAAGTGTAGTTGATTCTTGGTTTCTCATTATCCTGGGGCGTGTGTGCACCAGTTGGTCTTTCAAATTGGAGCTCCTTTTAAAGGCAAACAGGGGAGGAGGTAAAGAACTGCCCTCTATTTTGAGCATCCTCCAGTTCTTCAGGATGCTCTTCTTGAGTGCATTAGAGTAGTTGCAAAACGTGTTGACGCAGGTGATTCTTTTGTTGTCTTCAGTGGGACTCTGTGTCCTTTTCTCGAGCAGAGCTTCTCTATGATTGTTCCTAGCTCTCTTCATAGATGTCTTTATGATCTTCATGGGGTACTGCCTCTCCTGCAGTTGTATAGACAAAAGAGAAGCATGTTCATGATATTTGGACACCTCAGAACAATTCCGACGAATGCGAAGAAATTGTCCAAATGGAAGGTTCTCCCTAAGAGCTCTGGGATGATAGCTCTGGAAATGTAAGAGGGAGTTCCGTGCCATTGGTTTCCTGTAGAGTTCAGTGCTGAGAGTGCCATTGTTTGGGCCAATCCGTAGATCCAAAAAGGATATGCTTTCTCTTGAAAAATCACAGGTGAATTTAAGGAACTTGTTCTGATTGTTCAACCAGGTGTGAAAATCCCTGATTGTCTCGATGGAGCCCCTCCAGATGACAAAAATGTCATCAATATAACGTTTCCAGGTCAGAATATGACCTAGAAACGGGTTTGAATCAGAGAGGATCTCGGTCTGTTCGATCTGGTGGACGTACAGATTTGCTAAGGACGGTGCGAAAATGCTCCCCATGGAAGTCCCAGAGACTTGTAAAAAGAGATCCTCCTCAAATTTGAAGAAGTTCTCTTTCATGGCTATGGTTGCACATGTCATGATAAAATCCACTGGTGTAGGGCTCTGCAGGGAGGCACCTTCCAGAAGCATTCTTACAGTAGATAATGTCTCATCTTGAGGAATGCATGTGTATAATGACTCTACGTCAAAACTCACCAAAAGGTCTTGGGTGACATCAAATGGCATCCCATCCAGGATGCGTAGCAAATCTTTCGTGTCTTCAACAAAAGAGGGCATGGTTCTCACCAGTGGTTTCAAGAAAAAATCTACAAAGGTAGATAGGGGTTCAAGAACAGACCCTATCCCCGAAATTATGGGTCTGCCAGGAGGAGGAAAAACCCCCTTATGTATTTTGGGTAATACATAAAAGTACGGAATAATAGGATATGCTGTGTAAAGGAACTGCGCCTCATGACCAGTGATCCAGCCTTGTTCCAGGGCCTCATCTGTCAGGTTCTTAATGGTCACCAAAAGTCTCTTGGTGGGATCCAACTTAATGCGGTGATAGAAACTCGTATTGTTCAATTGTCTCCTGCATTCTGATTGGTATGCCTCCGCATCCATAATGACTGTTGCTCCCCCTTTGTCAGCAGGCTTTATGATAATAGATTTGTCATCTGCTAACGATCGGATGGCAAGACGTTCGCTTTTAGATAGGTTGGAAAAGTAGCGATTTTCATTTTGAAAAATGGTTTCAGCATCTCTGAGAACCGCCCTCTCAAAAGTTAGTATTTCTGGCGGGACCATATGGACTGGTGGAGTAAAGGTCGATTTAGGACGTAGACCAGTGTTGGACCCATCCTCTTGATTGTCTTCAAGTGGTTTATCTTTAAAGAAAGCCCGTAATCTGACTTTCCTAAAGAACCCAGCAAGTTCTTGTCTGGTCTGAAAAGGGTCACCCTTGTAAGTGGGAACATACCCTAGTCCTTTTTCAAGGACCGAGGTCTCGTCTTTGTTGAGTATCCGTTTACTCAAATTCACAATCAGGCTGTCGTGTTGCTGGGACCTGCCACTGGAGGATCTTTCAGATTGCTCCGTGTTCGAGATGATGGAGGGCTCCAATAAACATTGGGCTGTGCTGATCTTCTCCGTCCTCTGGAGCGGCGTTGGCCCTGCCCTAAAAAAGGCTGTTGTTGAAAATTTTCGTGGTGAAATGGACCCTGAAAACCAGGATGAGGGAAGAAAGGTTGTGGATAATTAAAGGGACCGGGAGGCCACCATTGTGGTTGTTGTGGACCTCCATAGAAATTGCCTCTTCTCGGGCCTCGCTTGTTCCAATTCCGACCTCTAGAGGAAAAATTTCCACCATGATCCGAATCTGAGGAATCATTTTCACTCCCTGATGTCGAATAGTTTGAGCCGGGTCTCCTCCCTTGTTGGTTAAACACCGGGGGAGTGTAGGAATCACTGGTGTAAGGATAGATCTTAGTCATGGAGAATTTTGCCAAATCCTTCTTGAATTTGACTATTTTACTTGCCAGTATAGTATCCCTAAACTCCTTAGTAGTTTTGTCTGTCTCTTTGGACTGTTTGTTGAAGCTAGAAGTCACTAAAACTGATTTGATCTGGGACTCAAGGAGTTGGATATCAACTAGGATGTTATCTGCAATTCTCTTGGCTGTTGTTATAATCAAGATGAGCCAGTCACGCGTACAGCGCCAAGCCACCAAGGACCAATCTTTAAGGAAACCCTTGTCATCCAGAAATAACCTTGGGGCGTTAGTTACTATTAAGCCTGTAGGTGCGCAGTCAGACCGCAAGTACTCGGTCATAATCGCCCCATGGACTTGGGTGCGTGCACGTGTTCGTTTAAGGAAAAGCACTCTGTTCCAGTCCTCATCTTTAGTAGTGATAATGTTGGTTGGTAAGTCAATAATGCTAGGTGTCTGCAGAATGTCTAACGCTACTGCTTCATCGAACGATAGACCTTGTCTCTCAGACATCGTGGAAAAATGCAATCAGTGAAACAAGAAAGTTTTGTTTTACAAAGAGAAAAAGAAGACCATATGCCAGACACTGTGGGTTACAGGATGTATTCTCAGAGGAAAAGCCAGCAAAAGAGCGTGTCGATTCCCAAAATGTATGGATTCGACAAAACAGAATCCAGACCTACGGCGAATGCCGTTCTAACACTGATAACACATATCAACGTGGGGGGAGGTCTAAGGGAACATTTTAACAAAACAATAGACCAGCAGGTTGTGTTTCCCCTAAAGAGCAATAATCACAACACTGAGACAACCTGGGTCTGTGGCTGAGCAAAGAAATTACACAAATTGGCCAAGGTAAACCCCATTCTCAATGTGACGACTCTATAAGAGAGCAAATCCTTCAACAGGACCCATCAATCACTTAAGGTGGTTAATTGTTATTATCATCTGGGTCTGTGTACTCCAACCTGCTGGACCAGTTCATGAAGCAGTGATCTGGTCACTAGCATAGAAGAAGCAACAAAGGAGGATTGTCACCTGATCTCTCACGGGTATTGTCTCGGATGAAGTCCTACCCATAGATCAAAGTGGGAGATCCTAAAGTCAGCAGTAAAATTATAATGGTGTGAATTAAAAATGGCTAAGGGTGCTCAAAGGTTTTTTATTGGTAGAGGACCCCTGTCACGTTTAAAAAGCAAAATGGCAATATGGCATAAATTAATTTGACATTATGCTATTGTCCATAGCAAGATCGGTCAACATGTTTCTGCCCCTAATCGATCAAAAGTATCAGGGCTTTCGTCAGGACCTATAATACTGCTGTGGTTTCCATGTGAAAAACGTGTAAACAAAGAATTCAAAAAATAGGGGTGTGTGGATAAACTATTCCTACCGCACCGGTCAGGTCAGAAGCAATCAAAACCGGATACCTGTGGAAGAAAAATGAGAAAGAAACAATAGCCCAATGTGTAAACATACTCAACCAGAGGTCAAAAAAATCTTAAATGACCTAAAAACACGCATTTACTAATGCTTTATGGCATTCAGTATTGTCAATTGAATTGCACTTACCCATAACAAGTGGGTACTGCCCTCACCTCAACCTGGTCTCAACTCAGGGAAAGGGGCCCCGCTCTAGAAAAACAGAACAGTAGGAGAAAGAGAAAACAGGTTGCAACTAGTTATACCTGAAAAAAACTCTCCTCTTAAAAGCATGGCTTAAAACATGAGAAATGCACCAATGTATCCCAGTGAAAGGCAAATATGGTCAAAGAAAGTCACTCAAATAAAAAAAAAAATTTCGAAAGCTGGACAACGGGACCATATGTCCAAAAACAGTTAGGTATTCACTACCGTACTGGTTTTATGGTAAATCTGGACCAGTAAACGTGAAACATAGAGGCGCAGACTTCAAAGGCAAGCTTTCAAAACAAGTCCCAGATCTCTAAAGATGTTTAAGTCACGCCAAATGGACCAAATCGACAGGTAAACAAAGGAGGAAGTGATCAAGGGCAATCTCTATAACCTCCCCTCGATAGCGTATGCGCCAGAGAAATGAATAAACAAAACAAAACAAAACACTGATCGCAAAAATGCCTGGCACGTTCGAAATCCAAACGCAAGGAGCTCACCTGTCCGTCGGTACCCCGGGGCGGTCTTTGAATTAAGACCGGAGGTGTCGGCGGACGCGGCGACAAAGCCTATTTATCCTTGCTAGGGCCCAAGTCAATGCAGGTGAGATGGGCCGGTCTAGGTGTCCACAGAGATGCCTGTGATCGGAAAACGCGCATGTGCAGAGGAGGGAGGGACGGAACGCTAGCTCACACTCTCTCGCCCGCACTGCACGTGTGCAGCATCTAGCTGCCGCTCTGCACCGTACCCTAGTCACCCGCACTCATAAAGGTACAGTACAGCTGCCCTCCGGTAGAATAACAGCGAATAGCTGACAGCTCAATAAATGGATCACTCAAAGGTGTGTGAAGGTGTTTTGAAAAAGATGCTTTAAAATACCATATTATTCTTTAGGTGTCTACACAGAAACACTCAGTAAAGGGCAGTATCTCGTATATTAAGAGCCCAAGCAGACATCTATGGGAATAGCATATCTCCAGGTGTGACGGGGTTCTATCTATAATATCCATCATTCGGTGTGTTATGGTATCACCTATCTAGCATACTGGCCGATCTATATAATTAATAACCCAAGAGGAGGATAGGCAAAATGTTATAACAACAGCCAAGGAATCTCATCATTCAGACCCTCAGTGTCCGAGTGTAGTCTGTGCACCCATCTCTGCTCTCTGAGTAGTAGGAACTTCTGAATGTCAGTAATATGGGATGGAATGTGTGGTTGTTCTAGAATCACCCACTGCAGCTCATTCTCTTTGTGACCCACTGATATAAAATGATTAGTGAGCTTGGTGGCACTTTTCTTGCACCGGATGGTGCTCTTGTGCTCCGATATTCTCACCTTGATCTTTCGTGATGTCATGCCCACATAGTTCTTATTACAGGGGCATTTTATTAGGTAGATCACCCTCTCACTGTTGCAGTTCGTGTGTGTCTTGAGGGACCAAGGTCTATTCGTCCCTATGTCCACCTCGGTAGTATGTCGAGTTTGAGGACATACTGAACAATTCCCACACGGGAAGTGACCCATGACTGGCGGTAAACCCCAAAGTGTAGTTGATTCTTGGTTTCTCATTATCCTGGGGCGTGTGTGCACCAGTTGGTCTTTCAAATTGGAGCTCCTTTTAAAGGCAAACAGGGGAGGAGGTAAAGAACTGCCCTCTATTTTGAGCATCCTCCAGTTCTTCAGGATGCTCTTCTTGAGTGCATTAGAGTAGTTGCAAAACGTGTTGACGCAGGTGATTCTTTTGTTGTCTTCAGTGGGACTCTGTGTCCTTTTCTCGAGCAGAGCTTCTCTATGATTGTTCCTAGCTCTCTTCATAGATGTCTTTATGATCTTCATGGGGTACTGCCTCTCCTGCAGTTGTATAGACAAAAGAGAAGCATGTTCATGATATTTGGACACCTCAGAACAATTCCGACGAATGCGAAGAAATTGTCCAAATGGAAGGTTCTCCCTAAGAGCTCTGGGATGATAGCTCTGGAAATGTAAGAGGGAGTTCCGTGCCATTGGTTTCCTGTAGAGTTCAGTGCTGAGAGTGCCATTGTTTGGGCCAATCCGTAGATCCAAAAAGGATATGCTTTCTCTTGAAAAATCACAGGTGAATTTAAGGAACTTGTTCTGATTGTTCAACCAGGTGTGAAAATCCCTGATTGTCTCGATGGAGCCCCTCCAGATGACAAAAATGTCATCAATATAACGTTTCCAGGTCAGAATATGACTTAGAAACGGGTTTGTATCAGAGAGGATCTCGGTCTGTTCGATCTGGTGGACGTACAGATTCGCTAAGGACGGTGCGAAAATGCTCCCCATGGAAGTCCCAGAGACTTGTAAAAAGAGATCCTCCTCAAATTTGAAGAAGTTCTCTTTCATGGCTATGGTTGCACATGTCATGATAAAGTCCACTGGTGTAGGGCTCTGCAGGGAGGCACCTTCCAGAAGCATTCTTACAGTAGATAATGTCTCATCTTGAGGAATGCATGTGTATAATGACTCTACGTCAAAACTCACCAAAAGGTCTTGGGTGACATCAAATGGCATCCCATCCAGGATGCGTAGCAAATCTTTCGTGTCTTCAACAAAAGAGGGCATGGTTCTCACCAGTGGTTTCAAGAAAAAATCTACAAAGGTAGATAGGGGTTCAAGAACAGACCCTATCCCCGAAATTATGGGTCTGCCAGGAGGAGGAAAAACCCCCTTATGTATTTTGGGTAATACATAAAAGTACGGAATAATAGGATATGCTGTGTAAAGGAACTGCGCCTCATGACCAGTGATCCAGCCTTGTTCCAGGGCCTCATCTGTCAGGTTCTTAATGGTCACCAAAAGTCTCTTGGTGGGATCCAACTTAATGCGGTGATAGAAACTCGTATTGTTCAATTGTCTCCTGCATTCTGATTGGTATGCCTCCGCATCCATAATGACTGTTGCTCCCCCTTTGTCAGCAGGCTTTATGATAATAGATTTGTCATCTGCTAACGATCGGATGGCAAGACGTTCGCTTTTAGATAGGTTGGAAAAGTAGCGATTTTCATTTTGAAAAATGGTTTCAGCATCTCTGAGAACCGCCCTCTCAAAAGTTAGTATTTCTGGCGGGACCATATGGACTGGTGGAGTAAAGGTCGATTTAGGACGTAGACCAGTGTTGGACCCATCCTCTTGATTGTCTTCAAGTGGTTTATCTTTAAAGAAAGCCCGTAATCTGACTTTCCTAAAGAACCCAGCAAGTTCTTGTCTGGTCTGAAAAGGGTCACCCTTGTAAGTGGGAACATACCCTAGTCCTTTTTCAAGGACCGAGGTCTCGTCTTTGTTGAGTATCCGTTTACTCAAATTCACAATCAGGCTGTCGTGTTGCTGGGACCTGCCACTGGAGGATCTTTCAGATTGCTCCGTGTTCGAGATGATGGAGGGCTCCAATAAACATTGGGCTGTGCTGATCTTCTCCGTCCTCTGGAGCGGCGTTGGCCCTGCCCTAAAAAAGGCTGTTGTTGAAAATTTTCGTGGTGAAATGGACCCTGAAAACCAGGATGAGGGAAGAAAGGTTGTGGATAATTAAAGGGACCGGGAGGCCACCATTGTGGTTGTTGTGGACCTCCATAGAAATTGCCTCTTCTCGGGCCTCGCTTGTTCCAATTCCGACCTCTAGAGGAAAAATTTCCACCATGATCCGAATCTGAGGAATCATTTTCACTCCCTGATGTCGAATAGTTTGAGCCGGGTCTCCTCCCTTGTTGGTTAAACACCGGGGGAGTGTAGGAATCACTGGTGTAAGGATAGATCTTAGTCATGGAGAATTTTGCCAAATCCTTCTTGAATTTGACTATTTTACTTGCCAGTATAGTATCCCTAAACTCCTTAGTAGTTTTGTCTGTCTCTTTGGACTGTTTGTTGAAGCTAGAAGTCACTAAAACTGATTTGATCTGGGACTCAAGGAGTTGGATCTCAACTAGGATGTTATCTGCAATTCTCTTGGCTGTTGTTATAATCAAGATGAGCCAGTCACGCGTACAGCGCCAAGCCACCAAGGACCAATCTTTAAGGAAACCCTTGTCATCCGGAAATAACCTCGGGGCGTTAGTTACTATTAAGCCTGTAGGTGCGCAGTCAGACCGCAAGTACTCGGTCATAATCGCCCCATGGACTTGGGTGCGTGCATGTGTTCGTTTAAGGAAAAGCACTCTGTTCCAGTCCTCATCTTTAGTAGTGATAATGTTGGTTGGTAAGTCAATAATGCTAGGTGTCTGCAGAATGTCTAACGCTACTGCGTCATCGAACGATAGACCTTGTCTCTCAGACATCGTGGAAAAATGCAATCAGTGAAACAAGAAAGTTTTGTTTTACAAAGAGAAAAAGAAGACCATATGCCAGACACTGTGGGTTACAGGATGTATTCTCAGAGGAAAAACCAGCAAAAGAGCGTGTCGATTCCCAAAATTTATGGATTCGACAAAAACAGAATCCAGACCTACGGCGAATGCCGTTCTAACACTGATAACACATATCAACGTGGGGGGAGGTCTAAGGGAACATTTTAACAAAACAATAGACCAGCAGGTTGTGTTTCCCCTAAAGAGCAATAATCACAACACTGCAACATTTATCATGACATGTGCAACCATAGCCATGAAAGAGAACTTCTTCAAATTTGAGGAGGATCTCTTTTTACAAGTCTCTGGGACTTCCATGGGGAGCATTTTCGCACCGTCCTTAGCGAATCTGTACGTCCACCAGATCGAACAGACCGAGATCCTCTCTGATACAAACCCGTTTCTAGGTCATATTCTGACCTGGAAACGTTATATTGATGACATTTTTGTCATCTGGAGGGGCTCCATCGAGACAATCAGGGATTTTCACACCTGGTTGAACAATCAGAACAAGTTCCTTAAATTCACCTGTGATTTTTCAAGAGAAAGCATATCCTTTTTGGATCTACGGATTGGCCCAAACAATGGCACTCTCAGCACTGAACTCTACAGGAAACCAATGGCACGGAACTCCCTCTTACATTTCCAGAGCTATCATCCCAGAGCTCTTAGGGAGAACCTTCCATTTGGACAATTTCTTCGCATTCGTCGGAATTGTTCTGAGGTGTCCAAATATCATGAACATGCTTCTCTTTTGTCTATACAACTGCAGGAGAGGCAGTACCCCATGAAGATCATAAAGACATCTATGAAGAGAGCTAGGAACAATCATAGAGAAGCTCTGCTCGAGAAAAGGACACAGAGTCCCACTGAAGACAACAAAAGAATCACCTGCGTCAACACGTTTTGCAACTACTCTAATGCACTCAAGAAGAGCATCCTGAAGAACTGGAGAATGCTCAAAATAGAGGGCAGTTCTTTACCTCCTCCCCTGTTTGCCTTTAAAAGGAGCTCCAATTTGAAAGACCAACTGGTGCACACATGCCCCAGGATAATGAGAAACCAAGAATCAACTACACTTTGGGGTTTACCGCCAGTCATGGGTCACTTCCCGTGTGGGAATTGTTCAGTATGTCCTCAAACTCGACATACTACCGAGGTGGACATAGGGACGAATAGACCTTGGTCCCTCAAGACACACACGAACTGCAACAGTGAGAGGGTGATCTACCTAATAAAATGCCCCTGTAATAAGAACTATGTGGGCATGACATCACGAAAGATCAAGGTGAGAATATCGGAGCACAAGAGCACCATCCGGTGCAAGAAAAGTGCCACCAAGCTCACTAATCATTTTATATCAGTGGGTCACAAAGAGAATGAGCTGCAGTGGGTGATTCTAGAACAACCACACATTCCATCCCATATTACTGACATTCAGAAGTTCCTACTACTCAGAGAGCAGAGATGGGTGCACAGACTACACTCGGACACTGAGGGTCTGAATGATGAGATTCCTTGGCTGTTGTTATAACATTTTGCCTATCCTCCTCTTGGGTTATTAATTATATAGATCGGCCAGTATGCTAGATAGGTGATACCATAACACACCGAATGATGGATATTATAGATAGAACCCCGTCACACCTGGAGATATGCTATTCCCATATATGTCTGCTTGGGCTCTTAATATACGAGATACTGCCCTTTACTGAGTGTTTCTGTGTAGACACCTAAAGAATAATATGGTATTTTAAAGCATCTTTTTCAAAACACCTTCACACACCTTTGAGTGATCCATTTATTGAGCTGTCAGCTATTCGCTGTTATTCTACCGGAGGGCAGCTGTACTGTACCTTTATGAGTGCGGGTGACTAGGGTACTGTGCAGAGCGGTAGCTAGATGCTGCACACGCGCAGTGCGGGCGAGAGAGTGTGAGCTAGCGTTCCGTCCCTCCCTCCTCTGCACATGCGCGTTTTCCGATCACAGGCATCTCTGTGGACACCTAGACCGGCCCATCTCACCTGCATTGACTTGGGCCCTAGCAAGGATAAATAGGCTTTGTCGCCGCGTCCGCCGACACCTCCGGTCTTAATTCAAAGACCGCCCCGGGGTACCGACGGACAGGTGAGCTCCTTGCGTTTGGATTTCGAACGTGCCAGGCATTTTTGCGATCAGTGTTTTGTTTTGTTTTGTTTATTCATTTCTCTGGCGCATACGCTATCGAGGGGAGGTTATAGAGATTGCCCTTGATCACTTCCTCCTTTGTTTACCTGTCGATTTGGTCCATTTGGCATGACTTAAACATCTTTAGAGATCTGGGACTTGTTTTGAAAGCTTGCCTTTGAAGTCTGCGCCTCTATGTTTCACGTTTACTGGTCCAGATTTACCATAAAACCAGTACGGTAGTGAATACCTAACTGTTTTTGGACATATGGTCCCGTTGTCCAGCTTTCTAAAAAAAATTTTTTATTTGAGTGACTTTCTTTGACCATATTTGCCTTTCACTGGGATACATTGGTGCATTTCTCATGTTTTAAGCCATGCTTTTAAGAGGAGAGTTTTTTTCAGGTATAACCAGTTGCAACCTGTTTTCTCTTTCTCCTACTGTTCTGTTTTTCTAGAGCGGGGCCCCTTTCCCTGAGTTGAGACCAGGTTGAGGTGAGGGCAGTACCCACTTGTTATGGGTAAGTGCAATTCAATTGACAATACTGAATGCCATAAAGCATTAGTAAATGCGTGTTTTTAGGTCATTTAAGATTTTTTTGACCTCTGGTTGAGTATGTTTACACATTGGGCTATTGTTTCTTTCTCATTTTTCTTCCACAGGTATCCGGGTTTGATTGCTTCTGACCGGACCGGTGCGGTAGGAATAGTTTATCCACACACCCCTATTTTTTGAATTCTTTGTTTACACGTTTTTCACATGGAAACCACAGCAGTATTATAGGTCCTGACGAAAGCCCTGATACTTTTGATCGATTAGGGGCAGAAACATGTTGACCGATCTTGCTATGGACAATAGCATAATGTCAAATTAATTTATGCCATATTGCCATTTTGCTTTTTAAACGTGACAGGGGTCCTCTACCAATAAAAAACCTTTGAGCACCCTTAGCCATTTTTAATTCACACCATTATAATTTTACTGCTGACTTTAGGATCTCCCACTTTGATCTATGGGTAGGACTTCATCCGAGACAATACCCGTGAGAGATCAGGTGACAATCCTCCTTTGTTGCTTCTTCTACGCTAGTGACCAGATCACTGCTTCATGAACTGGTCCAGCAGGTTGGAGTACACAGACCCAGATGATAATAACAATTAACCACCTTAAGTGATTGATGGGTCCTGTTGAAGGATTTGCTCTCTTATAGAGTCGTCACATTGAGAATGGGGTTTACCTTGGCCAATTTGTGTAATTTCTTTGCTCAGCCACAGACACATGTAGAAACCTTCCTTTAAAAACTGTGCATCAGGTGCACTATGCAATACACAGGCTAATAGTCAAATGTGCAAACAAAAGACAAGAACTAGAGGGTCCTGATATTTGCATGATTAGAACACATCTGATCCCACCAAAAATTAAAGCAGCAGGAACAGAAGGGAACTGAAAACCAAATTAAAATAGACATTGATAATTTGTCATGTTCAAAAAGATAAACATAAGATATCTCCTATTGAGATGGAAAACGTGTCTTACTATAATATTGAGTCAGTTAACCAGTCTATCACTACCCTGACAGTCAGGCTGGAAAACATTGAAGTAGGCCTAAGGAAAATTCTTGCAAACCAGTCTGGTCATACAAAAGGGAATTATACATAACATGGGGGTCCCTGGTACATCACTGCAGTCTGGAAGTGTGAACCTGAACAATACACCTACAATGATAAATGGGCTGACTGGTGGAAGGAATATGGAAAAGGGAAATGGAACTAGGACACAACTAAAATCCCCAATAACGAAGCATGATGCGGCATTGGTCAGGGGAGAAGTAACAAAAGAAAAAAATCTATAGGAAGAACAAAAAAATTATTTGGGTGATAGTCAGGCATGTGACACAACACCAAGAGTACGGGTGATACACAAAGGCCAAAGTTACACAAATTTTAACTCTACCGCAGGCGACTACACCATATACGGTAATCCTAGCTAATGTTCCAGTTCCTTCTTGAGGGAAAAATGAAAACCTGGTTTTCTTTTAAGGAACAAAAAGCCATGTGCTACTTAGGAAACAGAACATCATTAACTAATGTAATATAGAAAGTAGGCCACCTTGAGTCACAGATCTATAATTTCATCCTTAGGTCCAATCAAGGATACATAAATGTAAGGCTGCCTGTTCCTTTAAGGGAAGGGGCAGTAACGTGACTAACTGCAGGTGACACACTTTGATCCTGATAGATCTCTTTTGTTTTCTGTAATACCATTAAAGCCAATTTAGACATGCACTGGTAAAGTGCTGCCTGTCTTCCTCACAGTATGAAAACCATATCTGTGAAATTTATTATTATACCAAATCCACCCAACTGTTATGTAACGATACATATCGTCATACGCATCCCTTCACAACACAGGGGAACTTGTAATAGTATAAAAGCAACCACATAAAACAAAACATACAAAAAATAAAAAAAATGCACAAATAAAAAAATGCACATGTCAAGCCATCAGATATACTCGCTGTATATCAAGCACAAGAAGCATAGACAAAACAATAGCATATGTGAATAAGCGGTGACACACAACACCATGTCATGTACTTTATGCACTGTAAACCTGCAGCCCAAAACCCAATATTTGG
Organism: Triturus cristatus; assembly: GCF_964204655.1. Classification (NCBI taxonomy): domain Eukaryota; kingdom Metazoa; phylum Chordata; class Amphibia; order Caudata; family Salamandridae; genus Triturus; species Triturus cristatus. The sequence goes on along the minus strand of NC_140582.1, from coordinate 699,051,577 downwards.
GCCTGTTTAATTTGTCAGGTTTAAAATCCTTACCCTCCTTTTGACAGTAGATCACCAGGCAATGGAAATCCGCTGTCAAATATAACTTTACTGTCTCTCTTCTAACATACAGGACCAGCAAGAACAATTCATGATAGGACCAAATACACAAAAATAAATTTCCATTACTTAACTGTTACCCTCTTGTCAGCCACCTTGCAACATCAAGCCACCTTAGTTTTACCTTTCTAAAAGTAAAAATTGTTACACTGACACTCCATATTAATTTGGCACCTACAATTTCCACTGTGAAAAATAATTCTTAATTGGCAAATCGTTCTCACTTAGGCATGTAGCCTTCAAAATTTTAGAAAAGGGCTGCATCTTATTTTCTGTCTAAGACTTAATGCAACACTTCGTTTTTTGTCAAATAAAAGCAACTAGCAGGCATTATTTTTTTTTTTAGAGCGGAGACACAAATGTATCAGTTCTGCAGAGCATTTAACATGATGTTGGGACTTTCAAAGAAACCCTTTTTTTTATATTTTCCCTTTGGAATTAAGTTCTTGAATTGTATTGATGTTCTTATGGAGAAACCAGAAACCCCACCTTTAGAGGCCCGTTTAGCAAGGTCATTCTGCATTCCACAGAGACAAGGCCCTAATTTAAAAGGTCACAAATGTCAACATGACAGCCTTCTCCATTGTTTACAGGGAAACAAAAGATAGCATCTCAGCGCGGCTTGAGCCAGCCTCTGCAGCTCCCAGCTTCTGCCACTCTGAATCTGTCAAAGACCGTAGGCCTTCCTAATTCCTCCTAACCTGCAATAATTCACTCTATTTTGAAAAATAATTTCTCCTTTTTAGGCGCTAAAAATTATCTCTACTCCCAGTTTATTAAACTACATTTACTGTGAATAATTCACAAAACCTAATAACACACATACCAGTTTTTAGAATAAATGCTTGTTGCAATGGTACTTATTTCATCAACCTTAAATGGATCTCACTGGCCATTAAAAAAACAAAAAACAAACCCCAAATGGGAACAATCCTGCAAATTTGTATTATACCTAAATGTATGCATTTACTAAAGCCTGAGACACTTTAAAAGCTACTCTGAATGAAAGAAAATGCAGTTTAAACAGTGCTTTTGCCCAAAATCGACTTTGATATTTTAGACATTAAAAAATTAATATCCTACAATTTTCTTGCATAATATGCATTACCAGAATGTCTATTACACAACCCATGAGTCAGCCATTGAAAATATTAACTTATACTTTATAGAAATGAGCTTGTTTGCACCTGCGTCAAGGGAAAATTGCACATACAAATGTCATTTTAGCGGTGCAACATAACTTAAATTCAATTTTAATGCTAGGTGGTCATAGTATAGGTATTAAGCTGTATAAATATTAAAAAACGATTTTTGAAAGGCACTTATTTTTTAAATAATTTTTCCATAATTAATAATTTTCTTTTTCTTTAAAACCAATTATTCTTTTTTGTGATAATTCCGCATATAAAAGCAAGCTGCATCCCTTGCCTATCATTTTTGGACACATTAACTCACAAGCCTAACTTGAAACACGTCACATTTTTGCGCCACTTTCATTTAAAAGGACGGTTATGCAAAATTCCACCTGTGTTTAACTGGGAAAGTGCTGGCTGAATGAACATTCCTATCAAATATACTGCAGCTGAAAAGTTTGCCTGTGAACATTAATACAATGCATCTAAGGAAAATGCTGTAAATTTTTTTTTTTTTGTTGCAAAAATAGATAATTTCGTTTTTGGGGCCTTATGTATATCTATTGAATATGTTTTCTAATTTTATCCTTCAAGCATTTAACGGCAGTTTTGTATATGTGCACAATTGCTCATTCTATAAATTAAAGAGCAACATATAGCTATTTTAGCACATCACATGGTTCATTTCTGGATTTTTTCTAAGTTTCTATTTAATATTAATTAACCAACATTTTACTTAACAGACTGAAAACATCAAGAAGACCCACAAACACACATTGAGCTCATTTCAGACATAAACAGAAAGGGGGTCAAACACTCAGGACACACAATACAGCGCGCTTTAGCCATTTTTCATAAATAGCGCTATCGCAATTTACTCACAGAACCGTTTGCAGATACTAGTTGTAAGTCATATTTACAAGAGAAAAGAAAACTTTTCTCAATAGTGTTCCAAAAAACTGCAAAAACAGCCTCACAGACCTTTATTTCCAAGAATAGCGGACCCATACTTTATTAAACGTGATGGGGCCCACGCCGTGTTTAGAATAGAGCTCATAAGTTGGAGTTCCCATCGGAGGTATCAGACATGAATCCTCCAATCGGAAATCCCTGTTGCAACAAAAACCAAACCAAGTACCAAATTTGCTACGATTAGGCATCTTCGCTCACTAACCGAGCTTCAAACTTCAAGGGGCTATCTCTATCGATACACTCGCAAATGTACGAGACCCTCGGTTTTTGAAAATTTCAATCTTCAAATAAAACTAAGGACCAATACTAAGAACCAAGAACCAAAAACTAAGAACCAAAGGACCAAAGAACTAAGGACTGGGAGCGACCCACTTATACTTCAACTAAAGCAGATGGAGAAAAAGTCTCTTCATTACCTGCCTACACAAATTGCAATTCGCGTATACAAACCTATACAAACCTATCAAAGCTATACCAAAAAAATAGTTGTCCAAATTCTAACTGCCAAGTTCTAACTGCCAAGTTCTAAATGACCTAACAGTCCTTTTTTTAAAAATACTTACGCCAAAAAGGTTCTCAGTCAGGAGTGACATCTTTTGGAGACTCAAAGTCAGAAAGATCAGAGATATACTGGGCCGCAGAGACAAAGAATCCCCCAGAACCTGTGTGCACAGAGTACCTGCTTAGTGGATTTCTGTCCTGTTCTCCCCAGTAGATTTCTGTCCCCTGACAAGATCGCTCCTCCAGATAGCCACTTCTGATGATGCCTCCGTTGTTGGGCGCCATTTGAAGAACTGAAATCTTCATTCTCAGGGTAATATAACAAAGAACTTGGCAAAGAAGCTGAAATATGAAAAGACATCTTTATTAAAACTCAAATGAGTGAGACTACGTCACACGGAAGCCTTAGCAACTGAATGAGGCAAGTCTCAAGAATGGTCTTAGCTCAGACCTTGTATACCATTTATAATGCCCTAGGCATGCAAGGGAGTTGTACCATTCACATTCCTAAACAAATGAAAAAGCTAGAGAGGCAACAGGTGAGTAGCCTTTGGGGTTTTAGCAGGATATGGGCAAAACATTATAATTACAGGGTTTCATAAAGGTTACAGTTGACAAAGGTAAAAAGACCGGACAAAACCAACATTCTTCTTTAGACAAGCTGGACAAACCCATAATAAAAATGGTCACCTCCCCATCGTAAATAGACCATAAAAACAAGAACAGAAACAGATAGGAATAGGATAAGGCATGTTTGTGTGTAATAAATATTTACAATGTCCTGTGCTCTGATCCTTAATCTTGATCAGCTAAAGGGCAGGAACTGGCTTGGCAAGGTCGGCCTCAGGCAATAGAGTTAGCTTTCGCCAGGTCATGCAGGAGTCAGAACAAACCCAAGCTAAGGTTAATGTGTCCTAAATACTTGTTCAGCCACAGTCAGGGCCTATATAAAGGGCAACCACAAAATGGCTGCCATGCACAAAATGGAACCCAAGGGTTCAGAACAAAACCTTCAAATACACAGTGAATCCATTGGTGTAACATGACGCAAACACTCGTATTTGCTGAACTTCACTGTTTACGGTTTGCTGTTACCAAAATCATAACAGAATCATGACATTTAAAACACAGGTTCAGAATTCACGGAACCACACCGTGCGTGCACGGTGCGTGCATGCGTACGTGCTCCGTATGCGCATGCGTACGTGCTCCACGTGCGCATGCGTATGTCGTGGGTGCTCTGAACGCGCGTGCACCGTACGCGCATGCGTGCGTGCTCCGTGCGCGTATGCACATGTGCGCGTGCTCGGTACGCGCAAGCGTGCGTGCTCCGTGCGTGTACGCGCATGCACGCGTGCTCCGTACGCGCATGCGTGCATGCTCCGTGCGCGTACGCACATGCACACGTGCTCCGTACGCGCATGCGTGCGTGCTCCATGCGCGCACCATACCCCACGGTGCACGCACGGCAAGTCATGTGATTTAGAAACAACACTTTTCATTGGTTTATAGTAGTTTCAGTTCCAAAAACTTCCAACACCACACCCACTCCCCTCATTACTTCTGATTCCCTGGGAGAAGGAGCTAAGCAGCTTTTTCAGTACTCCAGTACTTGAGAATGGCAGAGCAGCAGTCATCTTCTGGGAGTGAGCAGGAGACCCTTGTGCCACAGAGACAGAGGAAACAGAAAAACTCTTTTATATGGCAATTTTTCACTTTTCCAGAGGGGCAGAAGAAGGTGAATGCTCCAAAAGTCACCTGCACTCTTTGTGATCGTGTCTTATCAAGAGGAGATCCTAAAAAGAAATACTCTTTTAGCATCTTCACTATGATCAGGCACGTTAGAGATGTACATCCTGTGGCTTATGCTCAAGCTGCTAGAGAAAACCCTCCAGCAGCTCAGCCGAGCACATCCGCAGCAGCTCAGCCGAGCACATCATCGGCAGCTCAGCCGAGCACTTCATCTGCGGCGGCAGCTTCACCTGCTTCTGTTCCTCTGGATATACACCCTCTGTTTAAGAGGGTGTATATCCATATCCCTTCATGGTCCTTCAGGGACCCCCTGACAAAAGCTAGGGGGTTAGGAACTCTGTACCCTGCCCCCTTTTCACGTTCTCCACCTTTCTTTTTTACTGTCACACACAAAATGGCGGCCGATTCGAATGTTGACTGACATGAATCCACCAATCAGAATTACGCTCGCGGTGCGCGGCTATAGATATTTTTGTGCTTTTAACTGCAATTTTCTCAGGAACTACTGAACAGATTGACACCATATATGCAAAAGGCACATCCCTGACCTGAGGACTACCTCTTTGCCAAATTTCAAGTAATTCTGTTCAGCGGTTCGGGCTGTACCTTCGACTAAAGGTCCTATGGGAAAATGCATGGGGAAAACGCATTTTGGGACGCCCCTTTTCTCTCAGCCCCCGCTTGACGAATCACCCCGAGACTTCCAGGGTAGGAGCTGAGCAGAGCGCCCCATTAGTTTTGAAAATTTCGCGAGGATCCGTCAACCGCGCCAAAGTTATTCAAAATAGAATTTTCAGATTTCCTATGGATAATAGGTCCTAACTATAACTATCTACTGGCGACTGCCAGTAGGTAATATGCATATATATATATATATATATATATATATATATATATATATATATATATATATATATATATGCATATTACCTACTGGCAGTCGCCAGTAGGTAGTTATAGTTAGGACCTATTATCCATATATATATATATATATATATATATATATATATGCATATTACCTACTGGCAGTCGCCAGTAGGTAGTTATAGTTAGGACCTATTATCCATAGGAAATCCGCAACATTCTATTGGCGCAGGTTGACGAATCTTCGCAAAATTCTAAACTGGTGGGGCGCTCCGGTCCGCTCCTATCCTGAAAGTCTCAGGGTGATTCGTCAAGCGGGGCCGAGAAAAAGGGGGGTCCCAAAACGTGTTTTCCCCATGCAATTTTCCATAGGAACCTTTAATCGCAGCTACAGCCCGAACTGCTGAACGGAATTACACCAAATTTGGCAAAGAGGTAACCCTTGGTTCACACTCGTGCTTTTTGGTTCAATAGTGTAAATACGTTCAGTAGTTGCTTTTGAAGATCAAAAGTAAAATCACATATATATCTGGGCAGAGCCTAACCACACATCTCATCGTGAGATCTGATTGGTGTCAGCACTTCATCCAAGAAGTGTTGGCAGCCATCTTGGGACCAATAAACATGATAGCTCCTCATTAAAAAACATTGCAGTTAATAGAAGGTTTTAAGACTTTAGTTACATTATAAATCATTTGTTGATGGTACCATACTCATTTTAGGAATTGTGGTGTGTTCTAAGGTGATTTTACCATGTGAAAAAGCCTTCTCCTGGGATATCATGAATCATGTTTGAGAGAAAACTATTTTCTCATGCTTTTCCCACAGAGGTTTGGAAGGTGATCTACAAGCTAAACTGAGAGCATATTTTCTGTAAATTCACATTATCTTTCTCAGTCATGTGAGAATGAAGTCTGACATTCTCAGTAAAACATGTACATCCAACAAGGGCAGAGATTGTCAGTTCATTCCTTTGTGTTCTACTGCATCTTCCCAGAGTGTTTTAAAGAACAAGTAGAGCTCTAACAGTCCTACTTATGAAAAAACGTGTTGCACACCTGAAGCCATCTTGATTGGAGTAAAGTGGTAACTCTTAAAACATTTAATTTAAAAAGGAACAAAATGAGGGGGTTCATTTTGCCATAGAAAGTATGATTAGTGCTGCAGAAAGAAAAATTAGGGCGCATTTTGAGTGACTTCTCAAATCCTCTTCTATTTCATAAAAAAATTCTGACATGCAGACTGAAACATGCACTTTCAATACCAGCAGCAGACTTCCCTGGTGAGCAGTAGCTTTACTACAGTGATCTAATGAGCAACTAGAGTGCTAACATTCTGAATTTATGGCAAATGTGTGACACATCTGAATGCCTTTTTGATGGAATCAAAGTAAAAAACTGAAAGTATTTCCTACTGAGGAGACTAGTAAATGAGGAAATTAGGAAACTTCATAACAAATAAGTCTCCCAAGATGGCCACCAGAGACAAAAGAGCCCAAGTAGCACAAATATCACCCAGATGTAGCCCAAGTATAACCCAATGACAGAATGTCCCAGAGTGTTCTAACGAACAACTAGAGCGATAACAGTCTTACTTATGACAAAAGTATGGCACACCTGAAGCCATCTTGATTGGAATAAACTGGTAACACTTAAAACATTTAATTTAAAAAGGAACACAATGAGGGGGTTCGTTTGGCCATAGAAATTATGATTAGTGCTGAAGAAAGAAAAATTAGGGCACAATTTGGACTTCTCAAATCCTCTTCTATTTCATTAAAAAATTCTGACATGCAGACTGAAACATACACTTTTAATACCAGCAGCAGACTTCCGTGGTGAGCAGTAGTTTTACTACAGTGATCTAATGAGCAACTAGAGTGCTAACATTCAGAATTTATACCCTGTTAGCCCCGGGGACCGCCACCTCCTGGGGCTACAAAATAAATGGGTGGGGGCTCAAAGGCCCCCCCCCTGTCCTGTGGACCGCTACCCCGGGGCTTTCCAAAAAATGGGTGGGGGGCTCAAAGGCCCCCCCAAGCCCTGGGGACCACCACCCCCGGGGCTTTTTATATTGTGGGAAGGGGGCCGCGTGGCTGCGTGGCTCCCGGCTCTGCAGTGTCTCAGGGTGCCCACCCCGGGACACTGCTGTTTGCTATGACAGGGCGGGAGCAGAGGCTCCCGCCCTGTCATAGAAAACTTGGTTTGGATTTTGAAAGAGAGAGCAGGTAAATCTGCTCTCTCTTTCAAAATGCAAACCATATTGCTTTTCCACACGGGGAGCTGCATGTTAGCAGCTCCCCGTGTGGAAAAGCAATGCCGGCTCCCGAAGGATGTGGGGAGCCGGCTGGGACCGTGGGGGCATTGGGGATCCCCCCACGGTCCCCAACGTTGTATATAGGCCCCAGGGGGTGGGGTCCCCGGGGAGAATAGAAACTGGTGATAGGTGCTAATTTTTTTTTTACTGGCAAATTAGGAGTCGCGCACCCAGCACGGCACTCAGCGTGGCCCCCTGGTGTGCACGCACTGGGTGTGCAACTCCTACACGTTGGTTGCACGACTTCTAACGCGTTGGGTGCACGACTTTTCTCGCACTGGGTGCACGACTCCAAAAACAATTGAAAAAAAATATTATAAATATATTTTAAAAAATATAAAATTTTAAAAAACAATATTAGAGTTTCAATATTTTTAAAAACATTTTTTTTCAATGTATATTAAAAATATGTAATGTAATTTAAAAAACTAAATATGTACAAATAAATAGTTTAAAAAATGTAGAAAAACAGTATAAAAAAACTAAATATAACAATTACTATATTTAAAAATTATCATTTAAAAAACCTTTTAAATTCCCTGAAAAAACTATAGGTTTCAGATATGTTATAGTTAGGAATTAGCATTTAAAACACCTTTGAAATTTGCTGAAAAAACCATAGGCTTCAGGCACGTTATAGTTAGAAATTAGCATTTAAAAAACCTTAGAAATTCACTGAAAAAACCATAGGTTTTAGGGAAAGTTATAGTTAGTTGGACATTTCACTCGTACAAAACCAGTGAAATTCCCCCGTTATAGTTAGTTCAGCTAACTATGCATACATTTCTATGTAATTTGAAGTAATTTGTGATAAACAGTTTTTTACTTATTCTTCTGACCTCAGATGATGTAGTGCAGGAGTGTTTGTTGTAGCACTTCTTTTCTACTTTATCTAAAAGTAACTGATGCCCTCTTATATTATCAAGAATATGGGGCAACACTTTTACAAACTATAGCAGAAAAAAGGCGGGTGTGGCCATGCTTAAGTGATATTTTATGAAATTCCAAAAAAGTTCTTTTGTAATTGCTAAATAAAAACTGTTTGAAACCTAAACTGAAATTTTTGCTGCGCAACCACACCTCCCCGTCAGAAAAGTAAACACCATATTATAAGTAAATAGTGCTCCTGGGAAGTATCCCACCCGCAAACTTAATAAAAAGAAGACCGCAACACACTCAGTTTTCTTCCTCCATGATTTGCACACCCCACGGCAATTATATAAATGGTAGTTAAAAAACATTTTTTTACCTTCACAATTCCTCTCCACCACCTTGTGACCACTATACAGAGTTAATAGTGTTCCTACCCTCCCCGTACTCCTTTGGAAGTGCGTCACAAAATGGCTGACAACAGTGAACCGTTCCCACCCAATAAGGAGCAAACTTGTACTCGGAACACTTTAGCCAATAAAATGTCCATGTTGTTCCGCAGAGGAGGAGGGAATGGCTGCCAACACTTCTACTCTTAATGCTTCACAGCCAATGAACATTAAGCTTGGAAAGGTCCCGCTTGGAATACGTGACCCAATGAGATTCCCTAATACTCTGCGGAGGGAGAAGGAATCGCTGACAACACTTCTACTTTCAATGGTTTACAGCCAATCAACATTAAGCTTGGGAAAGTCTTCCTTGGAACACGTCAGCCAATCAGATGTCCCTCCTACTCCACGAAGGGGAAGTGAATGGCTGCCAACACTTCTACTTTTAATAGTTCGCAACCAATCAACATGAAGCTCTGGAAGCTCCTCCTTAGAACACGTCAGCCAATCAGATGTCCCTCCTACTCCGTGGAGGAGAAGGGAATACCTAGCAGCACTTCTACTTTCAATAGTTCGCAACCAATCAACATTAAGCTCTGGAAGGTCCTCCTTACAACATGTGAGGTAATTAGATGTCCTTGCTACTCTGCGGAGGGGAAGTGAATGGCAGGAAACACTTCTACTTTAGATGGTTCGCAGCCAATGAACATTAAGCTTATTGTTAGAACACCACAGCCAATTAAACGTTAATTTTGTTCCGAGCACAGATACAGAACATGCCCTCCCAAATATTAATAAATTTCCTGTAACAAAGTGACTCTATCCATGATAAAAGTGAACACTGCATAACAAGTAAACTTTATTCCGCATTATATCAAAGGAAGGCCGCAATGTTTTCCCGATATAATTTCCACAGCCTACGGCACCCCCCTCCCAACATAAGTGTCGCCCGTGGGCTGCGGGGGCCCCAGCGGGCCCCCGTTATTATTTTTTAAGAAATGCCCCCGGGATAGAAAACACTCCCTACCACATATTAATACATTTCCTGTAACAAAGTGACTCTATCCGTGATAACAGTGAACAATGCATAAGTAAACATTATTCCGCATTATAGTAAAGGAAGGCTGCAATACGGTGCATTGTTGTTTTCCTGAGATCATTTCCACAGCCGACTGAACCCCTCTCCCAACATAAGTGAAGCCCCGGGACTGCGGGGGCCCCAGCGAGTCCCCGCTTTTATTTTTTTATGAAATACCCCCGGGACCTAGCCCACCCAGGGGCCTCATTAAAATAAAACACGAGAACCCGCGACCCCAGCGCGAATTGCGCTGATTTTTTTTAATGCTTTTTTTGGCCCTGGGGGTCCTTCTGGGACCTCCTACGTAGTCCTAGGGGGTCAGGGTGTTTCTACCCTGTCCCCTTCTCTTGTTTTACATCTTTGTTTCTCAGTTTTCTGGTGACTGACTTCTAACGAGTCACAAGATGGCTGCCAACACTTCCTGGTTTGGAGTGTTGGCAGCCAATCACAGTGAAGCTCGTGCTCGGGATATCGAAGATTTTATTTTTTAATTTTCTCAGCAAATACTGAACGGATTTACACCATTTAAAAAAAAAGTCGCTTTCTGATCCAAGCACCGTTCAGTAGTTTCGCTGTAGCCTTGCACAAAGTTTCCTATGGGAAAAGGATTTTTTCACTCTTCTTTTTTCAATTTCTCAAAAACTACTGAATGGATTTACACCATTTAAAAAAAAAAGGTCGCTTTCTGAACCAAGCTCTACCTTTCTGCCAAATTTGGGGTAATTCCGTTCTGCAGTTCGGGCTGTAGCTCGTCGCACAATTTCCCATGCAAATGAACATGGGGAAAACGTGTTTTGGGACCCCCCTTTTTTCTCAGCCCCACTTGACGAATCACCCCCAAACTTTCAGGATAGGAGCTGACCTGGATAGTCTTTTTTTTGGGGAGAATTTTGCAAAGATTCATCAAACGACGCCAAAGTTATTAGCAAATCAAAAAGGCTTTTCCTATGGAAACTAGGTTGTAACTATAACTACCTACTGGCGACCGCCAGTAGGTAATATATGTATATATATATATATGTATATATATACATATATATATATATATATATATATATATATATATATATATATATATATATATATATAATCTACTGGCGGTCGCCAGTAGATAGTTATAGTTACAGCCTAGTTTCCATAGGAAATCTCAAAATTCTATTTTGAATAACTTTGGCGCCGGTTGACGAATCCTCGCAAAGTTTTCAAAACTAATGGGGCGCTCCGCTCAGCTCCTACCCTGAAAGTGTCGGGGTGATTTGTCAAGTGGGGGCCGAGAAAAAAGGGGGGTCCCAAAACGCGTTTTCCCCATGCATTTTTCCATAGGACCTTTAGACACAGCTACAGCCCGAACGGCTGAACAGAATTACTTGAAATTTGGCAGAGAGGTAGCCATAAGGTCAAGGAAGTGCCTTTTGCAGGTCTGGTGTAACTCTGTTCAGTATTTCCTGAGAAAATAGCATTTAAAAGCATATCAATATCTATACGCGCGCACCGTGCGCGCACTCTGCGCGCACCCTGCCGTGCGCGAGCGCAATTCTGATTGGTTGTTAGATGTCGGTAAACATTCGAATCGGTCAAAACCAGGAAGTGTCGGCCGCCATTTTGTCTCTCGCAGTCTGAGGAGGTGAAAAACAAAGGTGGAGAACGTGAAAAGGGGGCAGAGTGGACAGTTCCTGACCCCCTAGCCTTGGTCAGGGGGTCACAGAAGGACCCCAAAGGGAGGAAAAAACAATTTTTTTTTTTTAAAATCGCGAGGTGCGCGCACCCTCCGCGCACTGTGAATTAGCATTTAAAAAACCTTGCAAATTCACTTAAAAAACCATAGGTTTCACACATGTTATAGTTAGCTGGACATTTCACTCGTAAAAAAAACAATGAAATTCCCCCGTTATAGTTACTGCAGGCAACTATAACTCACGCGACCGCAATCCTCTGCTGATGACATCAGATATTACATCACTGATGACATATGTGTCTTTCTGAAAAATAAATATTTGTAATATATGGATAGCTAAAGATTAATGGAAGAAGACATGGGTAAATAAGTGTCTAAATACAGTGATGTAATATCTGACGTCATCAGCAGAGGATTGCGGTCGCGTGAGTTATAGTTGCCTGCAGTAACTATAACGGGGGAATTTCATTGTTTTTTTACGAGTGAAATGTCCAGCTAACTATAACATGTGTGAAACCTATGGTTTTTTAAGTGAATATATATATATATATATATTATCTACTGGCGGTCGCCAGTAGATAGTTATAGTTAGGACTGTGTTTCCATAGGAAATCTGCAACATTCTGTTTGGAATAACTTTGGCGCCGGTTGACGAATCCTCACGTAATTTTCAAAATAGGTGGGGCGCTCCGCTCCGCTCCTACCCTGAAAGTCTCGGGGGGATTCGTCAAGCGGGGGCTGAGAAAAAAGGGGGGTCCCAAAACACGTTTTCCCCATGCAATTTTCCATAGGGACCTTTAGTCCAAGGTACAGCCCGAACGGCTGAACAGAATTACTTGAAATTTGGCAGAGAGGTAGTCCTCAGCTCAGGGAAGTGCCTTTTGCAGGTCTGGTGTCAATCTGTTCAGTAGTTCCTGAGAAAATTCAAAGTAAAATCATATATATATGTGGGTGGAGCCTAACCACACATCTCATCCTGAGATCTGATTGGCTGTCAGCACTTCATCCAAGAAGTGTTGGCAGCCATCTTGGGACCAATATACATGATAGCACCTCATTAAAAAGCATTGCAGTTAATAGAAGGTTTTAAGACTTTAGTTACATTATAAATCATTTGTTGATGGTACCATACTCATTTTAGGAATTGTGGTATGTTCTAAGGTGATTTCACCATGTGAAAAAGCCTTCTGCTGGGATATCATGCTTTTCCCACAGAGGTTTGGAAGGTGATCTATAAACTAAACTGAGAGCTTATTTTCTGTAAATTCACATTATCTTTCTCAGTCATGTGAGAATGAAGTCTGACATTCTCAGTAAAACATGTACATCCAACAAGGGCAGAGACTGTCAGTTGATTCCTTTGTGTTCTACTGCAGCATCCCAGAGTGTTCCAAAGAACAACTAGAGCGCTAACAGTCCTACTTATGATAAACGTATGGCACACCTGAAGCCATCTTGCTTGGATTAAAGTGATAACTCTTAAAACATTTAATCTAAAAAGGAACAAAATGAGGGGGTTCATTTTTCCATAACAAGTATGATTAGTGGTGCAGAAAGAAAAACTAGGGCACATTTTGACTTCTGAAATCCTCTTTTATTTCATTAAAAAATTCTGACATGCAGACTGAAACATGCACTTTCAATACCAGCAGCAGTTTTCCCTGGTGAGCAGTAGCTTTACTACAGTGATCTAATGAGCAAAAAGAGTGCTAACATTCTGAATTTATGGCAAATGTGTGACACATCTGAATGCCTTCTTGATGGAATCAAAGTAAAAAACTGAAAGTATTTCCTACTGAGGAGACTGCAGTAAATGAGGAAATTAGGAAACTTCATAACAAATAAGTCTCCCAAGATGGCCACCAGAGACAAAAGGGCCCAAATGTAGCCCAAATATCACCCAGATGTAGCCCAAGTATAGCCCAATGACAGAATGTCCCAGAGTGTTCTTAAAAACAACTAGAGCGCTTACTGTCTTCATTATGACAAAAGTATGGCACACCTGAAGCCATCTTGATTGGAATAAACTGGTAACACTTAAAACATTTAATTTAAAAAGGAACACAATGAGGGGGTTCATTTTGCCATAGAAATTATGATTAATGCTGAAGAAAGAAAATGAGGGCACATTTTGAGTGACTTCTCAAATCCTCTTCTATTTCATTAAAAAATTCTGACATGCAGACTGAAACATGCACTTTTAATACCAGGAGCAGACTTCCATGGTGAACAGTAGTTTTACTACAGTGATCTAATGAGCAACTAGAGTGCTAACTTTCAGAATTTATGGCAAATGTGTGACATATCTGAATACCTTCATGATCGAATCAAAGTAAAAAAACTGAAAGAATTTCCTACTGAGGAGACTGCAGTACATGAGGAAATTAGGAAACTTCATAACAAATAAATCTCCCAAGATGGCCACCGGAGACAAAAGAGCCCAAATGTAGCCCAAAATCACCCAGATGTAGCCCAAATATAGCCCAATGACAGAAGTGTGCAAAACACCTATTATTTTGTGTTTTTGCAGTGTTATATAGTGCAGACTTGTCAGGTATTGGAGTGCTTTACATGAGCATTGGTTACATCACACAAGAACAAATTCATTTTGGTTGTAGACATGGGGAGACTAAGTGATTTGACCAGAATCACAGAATGTCGAGCTGAAGCAGAAACTCCAACCTGGTTCCCCAGTTGCAAAGTCTGCAGTTCTGGAAGTAACACCACATCCTCTCCCCTAAGTGCAACATTTAATCAAGTGGTCAACTGGATAAAAAAACATAAAGACAACAAATAATTTAAAAGTGCTTTGTCGCTATTTGAAAACTCAGAAAATATGTCCTTATTTTAGTCTTTTAGAGCACTAACCATAATTTTGATGCCAATAAGACCCTCTCATATATGTAATTTCTAAAGGAAATGCTCTAGGTATTACAGTTTTGATTACATCAAGATGACGTCAGGCGTTCCACACTTTTGTAATAAATATAGAATGTTAGCAATCTAGTTGGTCATTAGGATACTGTTGAGAGGCAGAGGCCAGGGGCACGGACTCAGAAAATTGAAGGCAGGTAGGAGGGTGCAAAGGCAACAATTTAACCACACTGAGCAGGCAGGAAGGGCCGTGGCAGCACAACAGACAATGGAGGGCAGTGGAAAGGGGGGCAGGGGCAACAAACCAACAATACAGGACTTGCAAGAGAGGCTGTGGCAATGTAATAGACCATTGTGGGCAGAAAGAAGAGGCAATGGTAGTACAACCATACATGCCAACAGACCCGATTCAGCCAGGAAACGTCCAATGTTTTTAAGCTCAAATGGGCTTTATTTGATCTGTCTCCTGTCTACAATCTCCTCTTTTTCAATGTAACTCAAAGGGGAAAATCAATACCCCAGTTTTTTTTCAAAATCTCCCTCTTACCAAGTTCAAAATGTTCGCAAGTATGGTACATTGGATCATGGAAGGAAATGGGGTAGGGACATGGACTTGGATAACAGAGGACAGGAGGGACATGGAGAGGTGCACAAAACTGACCCTGCAGGGCAGGCATCAGGGTTTGCAGCAGCACAATACACCACACAGGGCATCCGGGACGGGAGTGCAGCACAACAATCCATAGAAAGCAAGAGGGAGGGGACAGGACCATGCACATGGACAACAGAGAACAGAGGGGCAAGAGGCAATGGTAGCTAGCTGACCATAATGGACAGACAGGAGAGAAAGCTGCAGCATAACAGACCATAAAGGGCAGGAGGGACGGATCAGGGGCATTACAATGGAACAGACAAGCCAGGAGGGAGGGAGTAGGGGTCTGCACATGTAAACAGAGGGCTGGGGGCAAGGGGGCAGGGCAGGAGCAGCAAGATAGCCATGGAGGTCAGGCAGGATGGGCACTAGAAGCAAGACACACCATGAAGAGCAACAGTGAGTCTGTGATGGCATACACGCAGACCATGGAGGGAAGGTGGGAGGGGGTCAGGGGCAGCTAACTGACCACACAGGGAAGGTGGGAGGGGCCATGGCAGCACAGAAGACCATGCATGGCAAGTGGGAGGGTTAGTGGCCGCACAATGGCTATGATGGGCAAAAAGGAGGGTGCAGGGGCATGCACAAAGGACGATGGAGGATAGAAGGGAGGGTTAGGACCTGTGCACAGACAAGAAAGTTCAGGGGAAGGGGCCTCACAACAGACCGCACGGGGCAGGCAGGAGGTGCAGTTGCAGCACAACAGACCAGGGAGGGCAGAAGGGTGTGGCAGTACAATGGACCATTTAGGACAGGAGGAAGAGGATAGGGGCATGGCATGTGGACAGGCAGGGTGGAGGTGGCAGGGACAGGTTACAGTCATCTGACAATGCTAGGCAGGTGGGAGGGGAGTGGCAGCTCAACAGAACACTCAGAGTAGATAGGAGTGGCAGGTCCATGGAACATGGTGGGCAAAAAGGATGGAGCAGGGGCATGCACAAAGACATCGGAGGGCAGGGGGAAGGAGAATAGGGGCAGCAAGCTAAGCACAGAGTTTAAGCAGGAGGTCAATGATGGGGCATAGAATTGGGCAATGGAGGAGGGGACTGGTACATCATACTAAATTGAGGGCAGTGGCAGCACATCAGACCATGCATGGCAGGAGGGAGGAGGCTATTCCATGGATTCACACAACAGAGGATAGGGAGGAGGGGGATGGGGCAGCAAGCTAACTGTTCAGAGAAGGCGGGTATTAGGAACTTTATTGTTTTTAAAACGTGTGTCTGTGCGAACTACTTAAAATATGAACAAGTATGCAGCATAATCTCACTTTTATTCAGGAAGAAGAGGACGTTTGTGACTGTGACTCCGGGCTCACTTGGCAGAAACACCCCCTGACCCTCCACCCCCTATCGCAAAATGTAATGCCCGTGAAAAGGGTAGGTGAACACAGTGTTATATAGAACATAGTCCTGAGAGCACGATTGAAAATGAAAACTAGATATAGTGTATGGTATAAACTATGCACCAAAAAGTGTGATATAAGATGAACCGGGCGTGAAATATAATATGCAATACATTGTGCGCAATGACAGATTCATTGGAGAGCGCGAGATAGCACAGGCACTAGCGCGTGCTATGCGATGTGCGCCTTGGAGTGTAATATGCACAGGGCAGTGTTGTGTAACCTAACTAGTCTCTAAAGTTGTAATATAAAATATGTGCTGGGGAGTGTAACGTTGCATATGCACTGTGACAAAGATATGGATCCCAGATTGTAATATGTATGGCATAGCACTGTGCGTTATAACATAGGCATCGAGCAAGGCACGTTAGATGGGGCAATATAACCCATGCGAAGACAAGTGTGGCATGAATATTCACGGGGTGGTGTTACAGTGCACATGGGCTAGAGAGTGTCATAGCATATGCACTAGCTGGTGGAATACAACACAGAGGTGTGTGGCACTCGGCAGGCAATGGTGGGTGTAACACAGCATTGGGCTCTGCCAGGAGCGCGCTGTGACTCTCAAGTGATGTTCGTCCCCTTTCCAGAGAGTAAAATAAAAAGTATTACACATCCGGCAGTGGATGTGTGTTATATTAACCGTGAGGGGGGTTTCTTACATAGTTTTGGTCGAATTTTTGTCGAATCCCCTTTGAATGGCTTGGTGTGCATGTGTATTAAATGTGCCCGTCAATAGCTACCCATGTTTGTATAAATAAACGACAAGGGTGTCTACCGGGATTAGGCACGGTAGGGCATCAGACATGTCGGAGCTTCACTAGTGGATTCATTGTATGCATAGTCGCCTTTTAATGAATATCACTCAAATCGTCATGGTGATAGGTACGTACGGTTTGTCCAGCATGTCCGAGGTGTGTCTATAAATATATATTTTTTAAAAATAATAAAAAACAGTGGCCGGCCCTGGGGATTGGGGTCAAAAAAATATAATTAGGAGACAGGCCCTGGGGGATGGGGTCATCAGGGCCAATAAATTAGAATAAGAAGGGGAACCACACAGCCCCCCTTCTTAAAAAATTAAAATAAATAAAAGACTGGCATCGTGCCGGAGGCCACGCCCCCTCCTTGCAGCACTCTGCAAATGCGCCCCCTGGTGAGTTGTAAGTTGGGGAATTAATTCCTCTTCAATACTGAGGGTCCCTGAGGGCCAACTAGCCCAACAGGCATCTCCAGTATGCGCCAGGGAGCTGCGCTGCAGACAGGTGTTCTGAGGCCAAGCCCCTTTTTACACCTCTCTGCAACGCAGCTCTGTGGCGCTTACTGGAGGTACCTAGTGGTCTAGTTTGACCCTAGGGACCCTTAGGATTCAAGGGGACTTAATCTCTCAACTTAGAAAAGCCACAGGGCGCGTTTACACAGTGGTGAAGGGAGGGGACGGGGCCTGAGGTGACGTGTGCAAAAACGCACTATGGCACGTTTTAAATTGGGGATATAATTTCCCTTCAATACTGAGGGCCCCTGGGGGCTAACTAGCCCACCAAGTGCTTCCAGTAAGCGCCACTGAGCTGCATTGCAGAGAGGTGGTCCAGGCTGTGCCACTTTTTACACCTCTCTGCAACGCAGCTCTGTGGCACTTACTGGAGGTACCTAGTGGGCTAGTTGGACCCTAGGGACCCTCAGGATTTAAATGAACTTAATCTCCCAACTAAAAACGGACACAGGGCGTGTTTACACAGTGGTGAAAGGAGGGGACGGGGCCTGAGTTAACGTGTGCAAAAACACCCTGTGGCCTGTTTTAAGAGGTAGTTTTAATCCCCCTGCCCTATTATATACTAGGGGCTTACAGAGGAGGTCATGCTAATCACAGGGGGACCCCAACGCATAATGTTCCCTAGTGTATGTAGGTGTTTTCACTGTATTCTAAGTGTCTTTTAACATAGCACTGGGTCTAGGACTGGTTAGTCAGACTCAGTTACCACCAGTATCCGTCTGAAAAAGTTGAGGGTACAGGATAATTTTGCAACAAGGATCCTTTCTGCTCTTCTTTTTTTTCTTTCTGCACGTTATCCTTCTTCCTGTACTTTTCTTCGTCTTTGAGGACTTCTGTTGCTTCTTTCTGCACTTCTTTTTTTTCTTTCTGTGCATTTTTTCTTCTTTCTTCACATGTCCTATCTCTGTAGGCATAGTTAGAAATTAGCATTTAAAAAAACCTTTGAAATTCACAGCAAAAACCATAGGTTTCAGGCACGTTATAGTTAGGAATTAGCATTTAAAAAACCTCAGAAATTCACTGAAAAAACCATAGGTTTCAGGGGTGTTATAGTTAGCTGGACTTTTCACTTGTACAAAACCATTGAAATTCCCCCGTTATAGTTAGTTCAGCTAACTATAACTCGCGCGCCCGCAATGCACTGCTGATGACGACACATATTACATCACTCATGACATGGTCAGTGACATCACTCATGACATCACTGATGACATCTCAAATGACATCACTGATGACATCACTGATGACATCATCCTTGTGATAGAGTGGCAGACCTCCTCTCACCCTAATATAACCTTTGATACACACATTCAAAAATAGAGACTAAAATTTTCAAAACAATGGACATACCAATACCAGTTACAACAACCTCTTCAGTAATTCTAAGATCCACATACACATCCACTCATTCACCAACAGTCCTATACAGTCACTCATACATGTACTCGCTCATCATATGTACTCATACACCTATACATCCTGTTACACAATGCCACTCATCCATAGAGTTGCTCACACATATAGTCACTCATGCTAATAAAGAATCAAACATACATTTACTTGCATATACAGTTATACATACACCACCACACTTACTTCTACGGAAACTTACACATACTTAGTCTTTTAAACAATCACTTATAGAAACACATACTTATTCATACAGGAACTCTTTCAATCTCTCACTCTCACATATACTAACTTATATACACCAATAGTCACATATACTAGTTTAAAACATATGTAGTTACTCATAAAGACACTATTGAGACAGTCATTCACTCACTAACACACCCATACACACACTCATCCACCCATACAGTCCTGCACACATGCTGTCTTCAACACATACAAACAGTGAGTCACTCATTCATGCACCTATGCACTACGTAATACCCCCCACCGAACCATGCAGACACTCAGACTGATACTCAAAAAACCAACTAATAACCTATATAGACACCCATGTAGCTACTCACCAACCCATGCAGCCACTTATACACAAAGTGAGAGACTGATACAGATATTTACATATTTAAACATTACTCACTAAGCCATGTATTCACTATGATACACTTAATCAGTCAGTTACACAATCAATTTTTCAAAAACAAATCATCCATTTAGACACTTATATACCCATTTATTCTTCCATCGACCTTGAGATATACATATATGAAACATATTTAATTTTCAGAAAAACAGACATTCACTGGATGATGTCATCAGTGATGTCATCAGTGATGTCATTTGAGATGTCATCAGTGATGTCATGAGTGATGTCACTGACCATGTCATGAGTGATGTAATATGTGACGTCATCAGCAGTGCATTGCGGGCGCGCGAGTTATAGTTAGCTGAACTAACTATAACAGGGGAATTTCAATGGTTTTGTACAAGTGAAAAGTCCAGCTAACTATAACACCCCTGAAACCTATGGTTTTTTCAGTGAATTTCTGAGGTTTTTTAAATGCTAATTCCTAACTATAACGTGCCTGAAACCTATGGTTTTTTCTGTGAATATATATATATTCACTGAAAAAACCATAGGTTTCACACATGTTATAGTTAGCGGAAATTTTACTGATAAAAAACCAATGAAATTCCCCTGTTATAGTTAGTGCAGGCAACTATAACTCACGCGACCGCAATCCTCTGCTGATGCTAATACTGTATTTAGACACTTATTTGCCCATGTCTTCTTCCATACATTTTTAGCTATACATATATTACAAATATTTTTTTTTCATAAAGACACATATGTCATCAGCAGAAGATTGCGGTCGCGTGAGTTATAGTTGCCTGCACTAACTATAACGGGGGAATTTCATTGGTTTTTTATCAGTAAAATTTCCGCTAACTATAACATGTGTGAAACCTATGGTTTTTTCAGTGAATTTGCAAGGTTTTTTAAATGCTAATTCCTAACTATAACGTGTGTGAAACCTATGGTTTTTTCAGTGAATTTGTACGGTTTTTAAAATGCTAAGTTACTTTACGCCATTCGTGGCGTGCGCGCCCACTTAACGCAGTTCGTTCCGTGCGCGCACGGTGCGCTTCGCACACCGTGCGCGCACAGTGAGCACGCGGTGCGCTTCGCGCACCGCGCGCCCACTTTACGCAGTTAGTGCCGTGCACGCACGGTGGGCACGCGGTGCGATGACAAAGCAAGAAAGCACGTCAACAAATCTGTTTCTGCTTTCCTCCGTGACTATGGTATGGGTGCCATTTACCACAACAACTTGCGTTATGACATGCAAGACATTTATAGAGGAGATGGTGTGCACTTCAATGATGAAGGGAACAGAGTCTTCCTCTTGAACCTTAGACTCTGCATCGGTACTTACTTGTAGGTACCACTAAAAAATCATTTCATAAACACAACGGCTCTTTTTAGAGCCCCCTAATATCTAAACACTTAAATCTGATTTTCATTTTTTTTTTTTTTTTTTTCTACCGTACGCTTACCGTAAGCTTACCGTACGCGTACCCCGTGATTTTTTTTTAAATCAATAAATGTTTTCTTTGTACTTTTCTGTCCTTCTTTGACCCCCTTACAAATGTTAGGGGGTCTGTAACTCTCCTCATTGCCCCCTTTCCTTGTTTTCACTCTTTTTTTTCAGAGTGAAATACACAAAATGGCGGCCGCCGCTTCCTGGTTTCGACCGATTCGAATGTTTACTAAGATCTAAGAGCCAATCAGAATCGCGCTCGCGCACGCCACCGTACGCTTACCGTAAGCGTACGGTAAGCGTACCGTAAGCGGGCTCAGATATATATATTGATTTAAAGGCTATTTTCTCAGAATCTACTGAACAGATTTACACCAAACCTACAAAAGGCACTTCCTTGACCTAGGGACTACCTCTCTGCCAAATTTTGAGTAATTCTGTTCAGCCGTTCGGGCTGTAGCTCGTTCTAAAGGTCCTATGGAAAAATGCATGGGAAAAACGCGTTTTGGGACCCCCCTTTTATCTCAGCCCCCGCTTGACGGATCCCCCCGAGACTTTTAGGGTAGGAGCGGAGCGTAGCGCCCCACCTATTTTGAGAAATTCGCGAGGATTCGTCGACCGGCGCCAAAGTTATTCAAAATAGAATGTTGAGGTTTTCCTATGGAAACGTGGTCCTAACTATAACTACCTACTGGCGACCGCCAGTAGGTAATATATGTGTGTGTGTGTATATATATATATATATATATATATATATATATATATATAATATATATTAGAAGTATTTTAATTGTTTCGTTAGGTCTGGCCTAAAGACACCTTTAGCTGTCTTGTCAGTCTTATGTAGTAAAAGAAATGCATTAATAAAAATGCAACCACTTATATGTGCTTAGATAGACTTTGGGTTATCCATCATCATTCATTGGTCTGTTGAGCTTTTATTCTTATTTTTCTTCTGTCCACCACAGCATGTAGCTATAGACCAGTCCACTGCCTTTCTTGCACTGTCAGTGATGGCATGTCTCTGATCACATGAATATTTGCCTAACAAGCTATGCTGTTCAGGGCCAAGGCTAGTGTGCTAACACGTTAATAAGCAAATGCTGTATATTTTTTGCCACTCTTCTGTATTTAAACTTTGTATATAGGTTGCATCTATTGAAAGTCAGCATTATCTTTTCTTTGCGCAAATAAGATTATTTTCCTGCACTATCCATTAAAACTAAAGTGTGTGTTTTTACCTATCCTAAGTACATGTGCAATGAAGCACCCCTACAGTTATATTAAAATTAAAAGGAATGGTTACCTTTTTGCGAGCATATACCTAGTATATTTAGGCAGCAGGATCTTCTTCTACTTTTTGATGTGTTTTTCATTTGCGTTCAGTAAAACAAAATAAAGAACTATCTTGCCAAGGTCAGCTATATTGGCTTTGCTAAAGTTAATTTTCCTTCGCCCGCTCAAAGCAGCTTTTTTTGTGAAATACAGATTTAGATGTGTTTAACACCTGACAAAAGAGTCTCGTGTATTTTGCTTATGCTGTGCTCTAGATGCAGGTCAAATTCTGAGATGTGACATCTGCCTGTTAGAAATCTCGCTTTAGTCACGCAGCCCCTCCTCACGTTTGTATTATTTTCAAAGGACTGTGACCTGCTAGACTGCACTTTGAAGGCGCGTGCAACAATATGTTTCTTTAGCAAATGTTTCCTTTCCAATTTATGGTGTCAGATCATCCACGTTCCCCTTAGAAGGTTGCCATCGCAATACTGCCTCACACAATAAAACACTTCAGATGTGTTGAAGCTCCCTCTGCTTTTTCATTTTTAGTTACAGCTGCAGACAGCTTTAGCAATCTGGACGACCTCATGCAACCATTGACTTTCTTGGTGTTTTTTTAATGATTTTGCAATTTCTTGGATGGGCTGTCCATGAAGGCGATGGCATTTTGTCGAGTGGTACATTGTGCCATATGTGCTCCCGTTGGTATTGTTCTTTTGTTAGACAGCAGAAGAAACATGACGTGTAGCATGTATTTGAGAATCAATATGTGTTCTTTGATGTATTTACTTTATTGACCCATTGAAATTTAAATTGCTGGTTAATCCTTTTTTTTTTTTGCTTAGGAAGTGAATCCTTATTGTCTATATGGTATGGTAGACACCAATCACCCTTACAATTTAATGTGTTTTACTTTGCTGTCTTCATAACAGTCTGTTGGCTTTACAGCTAGTTTTCGCTAATCGAGGATATGCATGCACATAAGCCATGTTATAGCTGCGCCTATAATACTGGTCAGCGGTCAACAGTATCTACCATGCCATATTTCGCTATTTATGCATTTCAGCGAAAGACAAGCTTCATGTTCTGGTTGCTGTTGCTGTTACTGTTTTCTGAGGCTGCATGCTGCGCTGAAGCAGTCTGTTCAACAGAGAGAAAAGCATGTTTGCACATTTGAAGTAGTTGCAACACACGATTCACGATCATGGCCCATGAATTAGGCTGATTGACAATGGACATAGTCACGGGGCTTCAATGACCTTCCTTCTATTTTCAGGAATAAAGTAGCTCTGAATCTAAGTGAGTGAGGGGTGAATTGCATTGATCTATGCTGATCTTGTATTATGTATTTGTACTGTGATGTTTTAATTATTCAGCAATACAATTATTTAATGTATTATGAAAATGAGGCTCTACTCACAGCTTTCATACTGTTGTAGCCCAAGAATTTGCTTCATTATGGCATCTCTTTCGTTTTAGTGGCAACACACACAGAGATGTTCAACTATTTTTAAACACTTCCCCTAGAAAAATCCAGACTGATAGCTTTGTCCTCCATGTTTTTTTTAAAAGAAAAGGCCTGAAGGCATTTCCAATGCTTTTATTTTCATTCCCTGGAATGTAATGGAAAATATTTTAAAGACGACCATTCAACATCAGTTATGTTGTGTTAACCCATGGGCAAATGTGAATGTCCAGAACTTGTAGACCGTATTAGTGGCACTGGGAATGATATGCCCTGCTGTATGGCCAGCTGATAAGAATTGATAATGTTAGAACCTTGACCTCACAAATACACTTTTATCACAGTTATGACATCTTTAAAATCCTGGTATAAAAGATAATACTTCAATGATATACCAACACCCTGCCTGTGAGCCACCCTGCCTGTTCATACTACCTCTACTGAGTTTTATAGAATTTTGAATGAACATAGTTTACTGTTGTAATAAACAGGTATGCCCAAATAAGAAAAGAGAACTCTCATGTTGAATTCTTGGTACGAGAATGTCCTCCGAATGGTTTACAGTTGTGTTACCATGCCTGACTACGAGTACCTGGTATCCTAGATTTTGATTTTTGCCCCTAGCCTCACAGTTTTCTGGTATGTGTGCAGAGGTCTAGGCCTTTGAGTGGGGACTTGGACTTGTTCTGTGACCTTGAGGGGCAAACTAAGCATGCCCTCATTTAGTGACAGTTCCCGTCATGGGTTTAGCATGTAGAGCAGTGGTGGCAGCATACCTTGTTTTGTGAATCCGTAGTTGTGACCAGACCTTTTTACCTGTATCACTTAGGGGAGGCCTCCTGGCCCACTTGTGTGCAATTCAATGTACTTACCCAACTCCTAGCACTAAAATATTGTCAACCAAGTTTATGTTGAGTGTGTTTGTGTAGGCTCTGTGGCACATATGTGTGTGTCAGATTAACAGCCTGTGGGATCGATTTTGGACCTGTTGTGAGTTTTGTACAAGTTGGGTATTTTTCTAGACATGGAAAGTGTCTTGCGGACATCCCTAGACAAAGGTGAGGGAAGACGAGACAGGGCTCCTTTACAAATTCAGTTAGGCCTTTTGCTGAGTTAGGAGATGCATTTGGTAAATGATGGTGGTAAAAGGTGGGACAGGACACTGTTGTGAAAGGTGAAGGAGACTCTTTACGTGAGACCCAGCCATTTGTCCTTCCATGACCACACTATTCAGTCATCTGATGACAGTCAGGGGCAGAAAACAAACACCTCTATGTGTCTCTGTTGTGGGGTTTTAGGCTGGAGACAACTGATTGTGTGAGAATCATCACTCTAAACAGAGACTGTGTCTGGAGAATAGTCTGGAACGGACCCTTGAAAGGAAAACTACCCCCCTTTGGTTCTAAAAGTGCAGGCTCTGGAAACACATCTCCAGTCTGCAATTACAGTATACCCACTTTTTGATCTGCATGAACAGGTAGACATAGGAGAGTGATCTGCATGCCCTGAGGAGCATAGGTGAGGTCTCTCTGTATGAATGGTTCCGGGCAGGAACCATAAAAAGAAGTATGCCCAAGCAGGCTGTTGCTGCATCAAATAATTGTGCCTGAATAGACTGTGCCTCTGCATTAGAGAATCTGTCCCAGAGCATACTGTGCAGCTGCACTATGCCTGTGCGTACTGTGCCACTGCAGCATAGAACTGTGTCCAATTGAGCTGGTCTACTGCATCAGAGAAACTGTGCCTGGGGCAGTTTGCTCCTGTTAGAGATGGGATTTCTGGTTGGCTAGGGCTTGCGCCAAAGCCAGGCAGAAACCACCACTCTAGTCAGGGCTGGGGAGTTACACGCCAAAGATAACCCCTGCTCACCCCCTTGGTAGCTTGGCACGAGCAGTCAGGCTTATCCCGGAGGCGATGTGTAAAGCGTTTGCGCGCGCACCCAGCGACAACACCCAAGGCCCACCACAAAAGAAACTCCACACAAGGTATTATATAAAAATAACCTTTGTATTACCAAAACACATTAGATAAAACCACACACTTTACAATGTGCCAACAGGCACGGGCAGAGTTTACAAGGGATTATATGTACAGGGGACAGGGCCACATGGACCACTGTCAGGAATTAGCACTTTGTAGAAATAGCACATAGGATATAAAATGACTGTAGCACAAAATAACACATATAGCACACAACCAGTAACTACTGGTAACAGGTAAGTACCGCCTACGCAACGCTAACCACCTTAGGAAAATCGCGCAGGGAACCAGGACCTCACTAGCACCACCTGTACTAGGAGAAAACAACCACCTAAGTATCACAATACCTGTAGGGGTAATAGCACATTACAGATGATGCATCGCAACACATTCAGAGGTGTAGGGAAGGAAAACACATGATGCATTAAATACATTCAGCGGTGTAAAACAAGGCACATGACGCATAAACACACATTCAGAGGTGCAGGAAAGGAACAATAGCGCCAAACTCACATGAGCCACCACCTGTGGCAGTCCCTAGGCCAACTGGCCTTGTCGGGGCTAGGACGCCCTATGTCCCAGCAAAGTCAGGGGCAAGACTGCGCAGGAGGCGCAGTCCCAAAACTCAGAGTCAGGGCAAGACTGGGCACGCAGTCAGGGCAAAGCACCAAGCGTACCACCTGAACGTTGCAGCTGCCCACTAAGTGCTGGGCAGCTGGGGAAAGGCTTGGGCACCACTGTGCCCTTGGGAGCCCTCTCTGGGCTCTGGAATGGTGTATGCCACGCGTTGGAGCCTCTCTGGGCTCTGCTAAATACTGCCCCGTCGTTGGAGCGCACCAGCGCTCTAAAGCACACAATGCCCGGCTTGGGTTGGAGCCCACTAAGCTCTAAACAATTCTGCCCCTACGTTGGAGCCACGCACAGGCTCTAAAGATAAGCATCTGGGCCCCGTGTTGGAGCACGCCGGCTCAGAAAGTAACTAATGCCCCCGATGGAGCGGCCCGCAACTGCGGCGCCGCTGTGGAGGCCAGGGGCAGAGTCACCAAACGGGGGTCCCACTCACCTGGGACTCCCGCGTTGTCCCCGCTTCCGCTCTATTCGTTGCCGGCCACACTTCCACCGGGCAGCAGCGTCGCGCTGCCTCACTCTCCTGGTTTCCCCCGGCACCACGGAGCTCTCCCTGGAACTCGGGGGCGCAGGGGCCTTCTTCGTCCTCGTGGAGTTTTTCTCTGGGCGCGGAAGACTGTCCGTCGGCCTCGCACTTCCAGGACTTCCGACTCTCCAATCAACGAGGCCCTGGTTGCTAAGCAACACCCCGTGCACTCTCCAACCGCAGCGCGGCTCTCCTCTGACGCGGCGGGTGACGTGGCAAGGTGCTCCCGGGGTTCCCGGGCCGACAGCGGTGATTCCTGGGCAGCGCGGGGTAGGCACCCGCTCGGAGGCAGGAACCCGGGGTGGGCACCCACTTTTAGAGATCACAAGAAAGCAGCAGGAGGCGGGGTGGGCACCCGCTTCCAAGGTGCCGATGCGGGGTGGACTCCCGCTGGGGTTTTCCCAGCGCCGAGATGCAGGGTGGGCACCTGCTTGCTAAACACAGAGATAAGCGGGGTGGGCACCCGCCAACGAACCCACAATGCGTGGTGGGCTCCCGCCTCCAATCTCCGCAACAAGTGGGGGAATCCCTACGCCGGGGATTCCCTGGCCCTGCAGAGGCGACACAGAGTGCTCTAGAAGCGCTGGGGCACCAGATAAAGCGCGCGCTATATGTAAAATAGGGGCGCTTCCAGGCGCTTAGGGATGCAAGTCCAGCCACCAATTCCGGGTAAAGTCTTTAGGAAGGTAGGCAGGGGGCAAGGCTGGGCCCAGAGCCAGCTCACTGGGCCTCCAGGCAGGGAGGTAGTCCAAGTGGTGGTCCTCTGGCCCAGCAACAGCAGCAGCCCCCTCAGGCAGGATCCTGGAAGAGAACAGTTTCTGTGGGGACACAGCCCCATTTGTATACAGTAAAACCCTTTGTTCTTGGTTCAGGGTGAGGGGGAAAACCAGTCGCAGCTGGTTGGGGAGCACCCTTGATGTGCTCAGCCCCTCACTCTATTCACTGGCAGGGCTAGGGTCGTCAGTCGCACCACAGGGGTCGGAGCCAGCATTGTGTGGGGAAAGCCCTGCCCTATTCAGGTCCAAGGTGCACTCCTCCCCAGCCATCAGCATGCTAATCTCACACTCACCACTGGGGCAGACCCAACCAGACTCCTGGAGCCAGGCTCACCAGCCAGCTCCAGCCAATCACACGCCCGACACACTTTACACTAATATGCCAACTCCTAGAAGTGGCACTTCCGCACATACCAAACTCGGGCCTGCACACCCCACGCATCAGGAACTACTAGGGACACATACATTCCCCATGCATTCCTATGGGAGGGCAGGCCTATCTCACCACATGCACTCAGAGTGCGCACGCACTTTACCCTGGGACACAGGGAAAGTGCGCAGAAACCAAAAACCACTACCACCAAGTCACCAATAAAAGCAAAAAAAGTTCAGGGGTGAACCTGCCAGAAGGGCCAAGTCCAACACAACCCCCTTCCAGCCAAAACGCAGGGCAGACCAATCACCACCGTGATGGACTTCCCTGCTTGGGGCGATAGAACACGGACGTGGGCCCGCAACTGCAGGGACACCCTCCGGTTCTACGCCACGGTGAACCCATGGAATTCTTTCTAAAATCACTGTCTGGACCAACTGGGCTACCCCACTGGTACTCCCAAGCTGTCCGCGGCCAAGACCAGGCCCTAGGCCACCCAGGTGCCACCGGTCCTTGCCTAATCACAGAGTGGGGGGTAGTAACCCCTGGCACATAGCGGCCATTCTCCACTCTTCCTGTCTGCAAGACAGGGCTAGACTGCCACTGGTTCTCCAGCCTAGGGCCTACACCCTCAGGCGGACCAGGAGTCTCAGGGAAGGCTCTCCTCCCCCTACCTCTTCTCCTAGGGTTCCTCCTCCTCTGGCGAGGGGTACACCTAGAACGCCATTCCAACCCAGGGTTTAACCCCTCAGGTTGTACCGGGGCCAGAGGTGGGCTCTCCCACCCTCTGCACCCCCTTCCAGAGCCCTGCTCCCTACCAACTGAGGGCGGTACCTCTGGAAGAAGAACCGGTCGGGACGCTGGTTACAGACGTCCCACCCTTCAGGTCAGGCTGACCCCGAACCTGGCCTTCCAACCTCCGGCCTAGAACCTTTGGTGGAATAATTGCCTGGCACTCCAGGACTTCTGGGGACTTACACTCCATCCCCCTTAGGCTAACAAACGACACATACATCGAGTGACTGTCTGTCTGGCGCAGATCTCCCGTCCCCTGTCCACCTGACAGTGCGCAGAGATCCCCCGGAACAGAAGTGGTGTCACCCTGGTCACTACACGGGATCCTAGCCCAACTGGGTAGTCCCTGACCCACTGGCTCTTCCACTGGGGAACTCATCCCCCAATCACTCTTTACGCTGGACTCCTGTACTCTCCCTACCGGAGCGGTACTGCCAGACTCTAGAACCACAGGAGCCCTGTTTACAGGCGCTCCAGGTCCTCTACTCACTAAGAGATCTTCCTCAAGTGGAGTAACAGGACAGCCTAGGTCCCCAACTTGGTGTTCCCTCATGAAACCATCCAAGTCCTGAGGCAGGGTTTCGTGCGTCTGGGGACCCTCGGTCACCCTCTCACTCCTGCTCCACTGAGCCAGGCAGTGAGCCCCTACACCCTCCTCGCTATCCTGGGACCTAGCTGGGCTACACTGAGCCTCTTCCACCACGCTGGGCTGGAAGATACCTGAACCACTACTTTTGGAGTCACTCCCTAATGACTCTAGAGAACCTCTAGCACTTTCCCAGCGCTCTGCTTCATCCGCAAGCTCAAATGGCTCAGACAATCCACACCCCAACAGGTGTTGGCGCAACCCCGGCACACAACAACTGAGCAGGTGTTCCTTGAGAACCAGATCAAACAGTTTATCAAAATCAGATTCTGCGGGATCTTTTACCCAATCAGACAGTGCATCCTCACATGCATCCACAAACTCCTCCCAAGACTGGTGAGACAGCTTCCTACTGCCCCTGAATTTCAACCTTAACTCCTCCTCCTCGGAAACAGGTACCAGACTGGGGGAACTGGGACTGGGATTTCCTACACTGAAATCTATATAGCTACCACCACTGGACTCAACCCTCCCTGGGGAGCCCAGAAAATTAAAACTGCGCGCAGGGGATAGTCTATCCTCCAGAGCTACTTTGCCTCTGGTGGAGGCCCTCTCAGCCTCCTCTATCCTCTCCTGCGCCAAGACCCTCTCAGTCTCTAGCTGTTGCTTCTTGACCTCCAGCTGCGCCATAGCCTGTGCATGCTCTAACCTGAGCTTCTCTAGCGTCAGCTGGTGCTCCCTTTCTTTCCTCCTATCTTCCCACTCCTCTGGGGACAGGAAAAGGGATGAGGCGCTGCCTCCTACGCTGGACCCAGCAAGGGACTCCCTACCTATGGGGTCTTCACTCTCTACTGGCGTCCATGTACTGTCATCTTCTTCCTCCTCTTCTGAATCCTCAGGGCTCCCCACAGACCCACCACCCTCCAGGATGTGAGGCCCGGGCCCTTTCCGTACTGTGCTCAAGATCCCATGGACCCTTTTGCCATAGGACCAGATGGTCCTGAAGTTCGTACAGGGTGTCTGACTCTCTCACCCTTATACCTCTCTCTGTACAAGACCTTTCCAACTCCTGCCTCTGGCGCCAAGCTAGCTCATAGGGATCACAAGCAGGCTCCATTCTGGCGGACGTTATGGTGAAAAGATTATACAGGGAACCTAGGGGTCTGAGCTTAACACAGGGTACACAATTCACAAAAAGGATTCAGCAAGCTCTCTATCCCAGAGAACTCACACTCACTTGCCTAGTGCCACACACCATTCATCCACACACAACCCTCCCCTCGGACTGGTAAGGCAGTTTCTACCACCCCTGATTCCTCAACCTGACCACCACGTGACACAGGTACCAAACTCTGGGCGCAGGGCGGGGAACAAATGTACTGGACACTATTATGCTGCCACCACTGGATCCCACCCTCTGGTGAATCCAGAAAACACAATGCACTTAGGGGGATGATCTACCCTCCCGAGCTAGGGACACCTAACTCACAGTGCACAAGAAACACATTTCCAAAGAAATGACATTTAAAAACAATCTTGCACAATAATCCCTATACCATGTGACTATCTAAATGCAGAGTTTTGTGGTGCAGCCAGTTGCTGCTGCGGTACAGCGCAAACGCAAGTCCAAATCCCACCGCTGATCACCAATGTTAGAAATGGCGATTTCTGGTTGGCTAGGGCTTGCGCCAAAGCCAGGCAGAAACCACCACTCTAGTCAGGGCTGGGGAGTTACACGCCAAAGATAACCCCTGCTCACCCCCTTGGTAGCTTGGCACGAGCAGTCAGGCTTATCCCGGAGGCGATGTGTAAATCATTTGCGCGCGCACCCAGCGACAACACCCAAGGCCCACCACAAAAGAAACTCCACACAAGGTATTATATAAAAATAACCTTTGTATTACCAAAACACATTAGATAAAACCACACACTTTACAATGTGCCAACAGGCACGGGCAGAGTTTACAAGGGATTATATGTACAGGGGACTGGGCCACATGGACCACTGTCAGGAATTAGCACTTTGTAGAAATAGCACATAGGATATAAAATGACTGTAGCACAAAATAACACATATAGCACACAACCAGTAACTACTGGTAACAGGTAAGTACCGCCTACGCAACACTAACCACCTTAGGAAAATCGCGCAGGGAACCAGGACCTCACTAGCACCACCTGTACTAGGAGAAAACAACCACCTAAGTATCACAATACCTGTAGGGGTAATAGCACATTACACATGATGCATCGCAACACATTCAGAGGTGTAGGAAAGGAAAACACATGATGCATAAAATACATTCAGCGGTGTAAAACAAGGCACATGACGCATAAACACACATTCAGAGGTGCAGGAAAGGAACAATAGCGCCAAACTCACATGAGCCACCACCTGTGGCAGTCCCTAGGCCAACTGGCCTTGTCGGGGCTAGGATGCCCTATGTCCCAGCAAAGTCAGGGGCAAGACTGCGCAGGAGGCGCAGTCCCAAAACTCAGAGTCAGGGCAAGACTGCGCATGCAGTCAGGGCAAAGCACCAAGCATACCACCTGAACGTTGCAGCTGCCCACTAAGTGCTGGGCAGCTGGGGAAAGGCTTGGGCACCACTGTGCCATTGGGAGCCCTCTCTGGGCTCTGGAATGGTGTATGCCACGCGTTGGAGCCTCTCTGGGCTCTGCTAAATACTGCCCCGTCGTTGGAGCGCACCAGCGCTCTAAAGCACACAATGCCCGGCTTGGGTTGGAGCCCACTAAGCTCTAAACAATTCTGCCCCCACGTTGGAGCCACGCACAGGCTCTAAAGATAAGCATCTGGGCCCCGTGTTGGAGCACGCCGGCTCAGAAAGTAACTAATGCCCCCGATGGAGCGGCCCGCAGCTGCGGCGCCGCTGTGGAGGCCAGGGGCAGAGTCACCAAACGGGGGTCCCACTCACCTGGGACTCCCGCGTTGTCCTCGCTTCCGCTCTATTAGTTGCCGGCCACACTTCCACCGGGCAGCAGCGTCGCGCTGCCTCACTCTCCTGGTTTCCCCCGGCACCACGGAGCTCTCTCTGGAACTCGGGGGCCCCGGGCGCAGGGGCCTTCTTCGTCCTCGTGGAGTTTTTCTCTGGGCGCGGAAGACTGTCCGTCGGCCTCGCACTTCCAGGACTTCCGACTCTCCAATCAACGAGGCCCCGGTTGCTAACAACACCCCGTGCACTCTCCAACCGCAGCACGGCTCTCCTCTGACGCGGCGGGTGACGTGGCAAGGTGCTCCCGGGG
Source organism: Triturus cristatus (assembly GCF_964204655.1). Classification (NCBI taxonomy): domain Eukaryota; kingdom Metazoa; phylum Chordata; class Amphibia; order Caudata; family Salamandridae; genus Triturus; species Triturus cristatus. The sequence continues at coordinate 699,018,605 of NC_140582.1, read as the reverse complement.
TTCCCGGGCCGGCAGCGGTGATTCCTGGGCAGCGCGGGGTAGGCACCCACTTTTAGAGATCACAAGAAAGCGGCAGGAGGCGGGGTGGGCACCCGCTTCCAAGGTACCGATGCGGGGTGGACTCCCGCTCGGGTTTTCCCAGCGCCGAGATGCAGGGTGGGCACCTGCTTGCTAAACACAGAGATAAGCGGGGTGGGCACCCGCCAACGAACCCACAATGCGGTGTGGGCTCCCGCCTCCAATCTCCGCAACAAGAGGGGGAATCCCTACGCCGGGGATTCCCTGGCCCTGCAGAGGCGACACGGAGCGCTCTAGAAGCGCTGGCGCACCAGATAAAGCGCGTGCTATATGTAAAATAGGGGCGCTTCCAGGCGCTTAGGGATGCAAGTCCAGCCACCAATTCCGGGTAAAGTCTTTAGGAAGGTAGGCAGGGGGCAAGGCTGGGCCCAGAGCCAGCTCACTGGGCTTCCAGGCAGGGAGGTAGTCCAAGTGGCGGTCCTCTGGCCCAGCAACAGCAGCAGCCCCCTCAGGCAGGATCCTGGAAGAGAACAGTTTCTGTGGGGACACAGCCCCATTTTTATACAGTAAAACCCTTTGTTCTTGGTTCAGGGTGAGGGGGAAAACCAGTCGCAGCTGGTTGGGGAGCACCCTTGATGTGCTCAGCCCCTCACTCTATTCACTGGCAGGGCTAGGGTCGTCAGTCGCACCACAGGGGGCGGAGCCAGCATTGTGTGTGGGGAAAGCCCTGCCCTATTCAGGTCCAAGGTGCACTCCTCCCCAGCCATCAGCATGCTAATCTCACACTCACCACTGGGGCAGACCCAACCAGACTCCTGGAGCCAGGCTCACCAGCCAGCTCCAGCCAATCACACGCCCGACACACTTTACACTAATATGCCAACTCCTAGAAGTGGCACTTCCGCACATACCAAACTCGGGCCTGCACACCCCACGCATCAGGAACTACTAGGGACACATACATTCCCCATGCATTCCTATGGGAGGGCAGGCCTATCTCACCACATGCACTCAGAGTGCGCACGCACTTTACCCTGGGACACAGGGAAAGTGCGCAGAAACCAAAATCCACTACCACCAAGTCACCAATAAAAGCAAAAAAGTTCAGGGGTGAACCTGCCAGAAGGGCCAAGTCCAACAGCTCCCTATAAGGGACTGCACCAGAGCCGACTGTGCCACGATGACCTCTGCCTTCTGCAGTTTCGCCCTCATATCTACCTCGAGCACAGAAGTGCATTCATCAACAGCCAGAGGCCTGCATGATCTTCTGAGGCACTTATGCCAACAAGGACTAACGGGCAGCAAACTCCACAGTTCCCTGATGTTGCCTCTGCAAACATGGGAAGAACCTCCTGCTGACATGTTTCCTCTCGGAAAAGGGAGTATGAAGGACGCATGCTGTAGGTTCTTGCCAGTCGCCTGAGAAGAACTGAACAACTCCGCGGTGGTGAGAACTTTCACACAGGGAATGTTTGAGAGAGGTGAGTGCATGAATTATTCAAGAAATAATCTGCCCTTAACTACCTTACAGAGCTCTATCTTAGAAGGAGTTGATCAGTGACACCCAGGAAAGGGGGACCATGACCCAATGTGCAGTGGCCAAGATTCCAGTAAAGTGATGATACCTTTAGCCTGTTCTGTAAAGTATACGTTTTACATGTGTTTTAAAGTGCTTTTCTTTACCAAAGTAACACACTGGGTTGGACAACCAATTATTGCACTGCTGTGTGATTGTTGAGTCCTGAGCTTGGCAGGACCAGACATCCTCCTTGAGAAGCCTGTGGCGCTCCTCATTACTACGAATGACAGTCAAGTGTTGAAGTGGTTTTACTTGACCCAATTTTGCAGAGCCATAGTAGGATTGACCCAGGGACATCTCCATCTACCACGTAGGTGGCATTGGTTGTGTTATTTCTAAGACAGATCCTGTCTCTGAGAGTCTGTTTTGGGGAATCCTATCATTGATGGTAGGACGTCCATACCATGGGACCTGCCGGCACTGTTTTGTCTCTGGGAGTGGATGCCACCATCGACAAAGGAAGCCACTTTGGAAAGAGATATATGCCAGCCAGGCAAGGGACTGTGAATTTGCCTGCCAAACTTAAAACGAGGCTATAAACGTTTTCTAAATGTAATTTAATTTCCATTTGAATCTATGGTCATTCCTTGTCATTTGCACATGGAGACTGACCGTAAATAGTCGTTTGGGGGTTATTTGTGGTTTTATTTATTTTTGTTGAGAGTAAGTAAGCGGAATGGGTTCGTAAAACTCACTAAAACTGAATTTAATTGCATTGAAGTCCATTAATTGAACTTCTAAAGGAAAGGCTTAGCTATATTAAAAATGGTTTTACGTCTGTGATGTTTTTATTTATTAAAATGGTCCCACTGTGGAGTAAAAACAAACAAAAACACTTGACATCAATTAACTCTGAAAGGTGGTTTCAAAGGAATGGCGGCCATGACAGCATTATGGAGATCCGATTATGTTTGGTAAATAATATGTGATAACAGGACTTTTCAAGCTACCTTGGGGATTCGTCCTAGTCCTACATTCACGTCTTGTGTGATAACCTGGCCCTCCAGAGCTGTTTCACAGAACCAAAGATCGTACACTTTCTGGTATGTGATCTTTCTCTTCTAGTCATTCTCAGACCCTTTGTGTAGCCCTTAAATGATTGCTGATATTTCTAGCTGCACAAAATGTTACACCCTTCATAGTGTACCCCATCTTCATCTCCTCCTACCGTGCCTTCTCTTCCACCATTTCCCCTTCCATGCCCGGTCCCTTTTGGCAAAGTTTTACATGTACTCATTTTTCCTGTTCTAGGCAAAGGTGTCTGACTCACTTTACAGTATAGTGCAGTATTACACAAAACAAACAGGTACGTATATTATAGGGGCTCACAATTGTGGCAGAATATGGAGTTCAGACTAAGGCCATGACTGTGAGCCTCTCAATATCCACTGCATTTTAGTAACATTCCGAACTATTCCATTTCTCACAATAAAAGCGTTGCGCCTGTGTTCCATGTTGATGCTGACATTGCATTTGCTGTTCCTCTGTCCCTAACTTTCACTAAATTAGCTGGAAAACGTAATTTACCGCATTTATTCTTCATGTCGACGGCTTCTATAGATAGAGTTACCAAATGTTCTTTTTTGAGTAAACACAAAGAAAGGTACCCTAAACTCCTCCTTCTTCTGTCCCATAGTCTCCTATACAATTGTCAGGCAGTTCAGCTATCGACATTGAAGACAAGGGGATTGCGGCGTCATTTAATGTCAGGGAAATTGCCGCTAGACCAGGGTATTTGAGGCCGGTTTCATTTGCCATGAGAGAATTTACAGGTGACATTACAGAGAGTGTTATCGCTAATGTCATTTTAGAAGTACTTTTCAAAGCCTCATTTTCCACCAACACTTGTCCAAACATTTCAAAGTGGATTTTGAAACCATGGCACCTAAGGTCCACAGAAAGCAGAAAAGTTAAACTGCTGAGCAGGTCAAGGAAGTACTTACCATATAGAGAATAGCACAGATGATCTGTCTTTGGTAAATAGATTATTGCACATTACAACAATTTAGTTTGGATGTTAGCCAATAAGTGATTGCAGTGTCTTCTACCACGGGTTCCATGGGAAGTGGGTGGAGGCCCAGCTTTAAATTTGGCATTATCAAACGTGGTTTTAGAAACAGTGTGTCAGGCTCACCTGGAAACAATCGGTAGTGTAGGCCTGTTAGGACGTCACTTAGGATTCCATATACAACACTGGTAAAGATTGGTTGTATGAAACAACCACGTATTCATTTTCCATGTGTTGCTTAACAACGCGGGTGGAACAGCGAATGCGTCTGAACCACACAAACCATTTATAACGCAAGCCGTTACAACAACTTGCCTTAGCGGGTGCTGAACTTTGGAATAGTATAATTTACTATTCCAACTCCAGTTACTGTAACAGTAGGGAAAGCATTGAACTTTAAAGCCCAACGCCACTTGACCTAACGCATATCGCTGTAACGACTTGCGTTGTACATTGTAATGTGTGGTTCAGACGCATTTGTTATTCCGCCCGCGTTCCATAGGCAACGCATTGTTCGGTGGTCGTTGTATTTGCTGTTTCCTGTCAGGATTCTGATACCTTGCTAGTCAGTATGCCAGACAGGATACAATGCAGGAAACAACTTACGGTGCAGACCACATGCAGTCAGATTGTCATACTCAGATTGGCGGGCATAATGTCAGACAGAATGTGTTGGGATTACGTTTCCACAGTAACAAAAGTCTGGTCATTTTTTATTTGTTTTGTCCTTCATCGCACAAGACAATTAATGAATGCATATATGTTGAGGGGCCATTGTCAAACGGAATGCAACTCAGTGCTGCCACTGTGGCCTGGGAGGGCACATTGTGTGCACCCTCTTTTCTGAGTTTCACTACCATTTGTCCAGCGGACTTCGGGGGCTGGCAGTGGTGGCAGCAAAAAAATATATTTTCAGAGCAGGCCTTTTTGCCTGTTGCTTGCCCTGGGAGAGTGTCCTATTAGCCTCTCCTATTTAAATTGTCTGTCCGTCCTTGCAACTGGCTGCTTTGCTCCATCCAGGAGGGACTTGGATGGCACATTTATGTTCACCCTATATATGGACAGTGGTGTGGGTATGCACTATGTGTGCTGCGAATGCTTTTGGCAGCAGATAAATCAATGTTAATGTCCTGTGAATGAATGGTGCTTCAGGAGGTTGGAGAGAGACTCCTAGACAGCAATAGGGCATATCAGCAAGGGCCGGCGATAATTATCACTAAGCGCACTTAGCGCTAGGATAATTATCGCCGGCTATCGCTGCTTTCTATCGCAGAGATAGCATCCTATCAGCAACGCTTATCTTCAAAGCGATAGTAATGCAAGCGTTAGCTGTAAAATAGTGTGATTATTGCTGGAAATCCAGCGATAATCGCACTGTGACCAGCGATACCTTGCTGATAGGGCAGGGTGGTCTTAGCCATGTAATCCACCTCCCAGCCCTTCTGCGCCCGTCCGGGGCCAGGGGCCATACACCATGGCCGTTTTTTAATGTATTCCCTGTCTGAATTAAAGCAACTACAAGGAGCTGCGGTCATCAGCCCTCGCACTAAGGACAAACTAAAGTCACTTGGGATCTTTTCTCATGGGAACCCCCATCTTGATAATCCCCTAAAAACTACTGACCAAAAGCCTCCTTTAAACAATAAATGTCTCACAGCTCCTACCAGCTCTACACATCGGGCGCAGGAAGGACTCTTACTATGTTATTTAAACACACGCTCAATGGTAAAACACCAGCTCGAGATTTTTTCTTGCAGGACACTATTAGGCCAGACATCCTCCTCCTTTCTGAAACATGGTTGACTGAGGAGTCGGGCCCTGATATTCTCATGGCACTCCCCGACAGCTACCACATTCTTCAAGCCAATAGACCTGTGGGGAAGGCTGGTGGAGGGGTGGCAGCCATAATCAACCAGAAACATAAATTTCCTTCTTTGGTTTCTTTAGGCATCCTTCTAGTCGATAACCTATTATTAAAATTTGAGTCTCACGACCTCTCATTCATCTGTGCCCTACTTTACAGACCCCCATCCCACATGCCCACATTCCCTCAGTTGGTGGCGGACAGGATAGCCGAAATGTTGGTCAACAACTCCCGAGTCTTAATTGTCAGGGACATCAACTACTGGCCCAATGATGTACATGAAAGCCCCTGCTCTCTGGAATTTACAGAACTCTTAATGGGAATGAATTGCATTCAACACATAAAGGTCGCCACCCATGTTAAAGGGCACACCTTAGACCAGATCTGGACTACCAACCTAGATATCTCCCACCTACAAGTGACCCCGTGTACATGGTCGGACCGCCATCTGGTAACCTTTCTCATCCCTTCTGTCCATTGTGACATTACCCCTCCGTCAGGTAACTTTCTAGCTCGAAACTGGAGCAAAGTGGATATGGGGGACTTTTGCTCCTCATTAACTGCCTCGGCCCCTACTGCTTCGGAGGTGTCCCTTCATACTCAAGCGGTCAACATCAACACTTGGCTGGACGTGGCCAGAGATAGTATAGCACCTCTGAAGAAAGTTAAAATAAAGAGGCCTCATGACGCACAACGCTGGTTCTCAACTGAACTGAAGGCAAAGAAACTAGCTCTGAGGCAAGCAGAACGCAAGTGGCGACGCAATTATTGCCCTACTCTTAAAGTCATCTTTGTGTCTTTATTTAAAGATTTTAAAACCTCGATTCTTTAGACCAAGGCTGAATACTTTTCATCAAAAATACTAAACTCAGCTAATAAAGCCAAGGAAATGTTTTCGGTAGTGGACAAATTATCCAAACTAGATCGAGTTACAGTAAAACCCACTGCCTCTCAACTCCTGTGCAATTCACTTAATATTTTTTTTATTGAGAAAATTGTTACCATTAAGGCTAGTATTCCTAAACCCATAGATCCCTCGCCTCTTGTATGTTGTGACACAAACACTGCTTCTTTGGATCAGTTCCCCCCTGTTACTAAAGAAGCCTTCTTTGGTCTACTTAAGAAAGTTGGTTCTGGTTCCCCTATGGACAGCTGTCTCGCCCACATTCTTTGGGAGGTCTTTCTACGCTGTCCGGATCCTCCTCTATCGCTTATCAACAACTCCCTTGCCCAAGGGACTGTCCCAGACTCATTTAAGATGGCTGAAGTCGTCCCTATTCTTAAAAAAACCCAGCCTAGATCCGCAGGCACCTAGCAATTATCGCTCTATTCCTTTGCTACCCTACCTGAGCAAAGTTCTAGGAGCTCATGTTGCCAACAGTCTCAGCCAGGGCCGGACTGGGAACCAAAACCGGCCCTGGCAAAGTGCTTGGGCCCCTCCCCCCCCCACGTTAGGGGTGCGGCCGAGCTCTTTGCCGGGCCCGGTTTTCGGCCAATTTTGTTACAGGGCTGATTTTGCAGCTATGCTGCAAAAACGGCCCTGTAACAAAAGCGGCCCCCAGGGGCCCAAAACCGGCCCCCACCCTTGCGGCGCACCGGGGGATTGCCTGGTGCCCGCTACGGCCAGTCCGGCCCTGGTCTCAGCTCCTTTGTTGAACGGACTCACCACCTGGACCCTCACCAAGCAGGTTTCAGGTCAGAACATTCTACCGAGACCGTCGTCCTGGCAGTCCTAGACGACCTAAGAAGGGGGGCAGACCAGGGCACTACCCAGGCCCTGATGCTCCTTGACCTGTCAGCTGCTTTTGACATGGTCGACCATCAGCTTTTGGTCGACCGTGTCGGTAGCGCCGGGCTCCGGGACCTACCACTGAAATGGATCACCTCCTTTCTTACAAATCGTTCTCAATCTGTTCGCCTGGCTAGTTTCAGGGCAGAACAAAAAAATTGACCTGTGGGGTCCCACAGGGCTCCTCCCTCTCTCCTCTACTTTTTAATTTGTACATTGTACCCCTGATTTTGGCCTTGCGTAAGAGAAAGGTTGTTGTGTTCAACTATGCCGATCACCTCCAGCTGATCTTTAACATCGATTCATCAGCTTCCTCCATCACAAATTTTCAATCCATAATGAGCTTTATTGGTGACTCAATAAATGCTAATCAACTCAAACTAAACCCAGATAAAACAGAGTTGATTCTCACTGGTGGTTTGGGCAACCCGTGGAACTCTAGCTTTTGGCCTCCATCTTTGGGGAGCCCTCCACTCCCGGCCTCTTCAGTAAAGAGTCTGGGAATTATGATCAGCAATGATCTCACCATGAAGGCCCAGGTCAGCTCAGTGGTCTCAGCATGCTTTTTTCATCCTCGAAGAATTCGTAAAATTAGTAGATTCCTCTCCCCCAAGTGGTTCTCGCCCTGGTTACTTTGCGTATTGACTACGCTAATTCCCTGTACGTTGGTATGCCTGCGTACCAATTACATCGCCTGCAACGGGTTCAGAACCAGGCAGCCAGACTCATTCTTGGACAGCCAAAGCACTCTCATATGAAGCCACTGCTGAAAAGCCTTCATTGGCTTCCCATACCCCAACGCTGTCTGTTTAAACTGGGCTGTACCATCCATAAAGCCCTGTCAGGACGTGGTCCTCCTTTCATTGCTTTAAACATTCAGCGGTATCTCCACCCCCTTGATCTACGCTCCTCTAATAAGAACTCGCTGGTCTCTCATTCCTTTAAACAGTGTGGCCTCAGATAAACGACCCTGGCCCCCAAATTTTGGAATGCCCTTCCTTTCTATTTGCGCATGGCGGACTCCTATACGCAATTTAGGAAATTACTAAAAACCTGGCTTTTCTCCCACACTTACAACTGATTCTCACTCACTGTTTGATCTTGCTACCATTCTGCTCACAGTGCCAAGAAACCGTTTGGTGAACGTGCGCTTTATAAATCAATTTTAACATAACATTGGATTACATGGCTAAGTCAGAACTAAAGCAGGCGTAAGGAAAGTAGCGATAACCCTGGTTAGCGCTAATTTTCTTATCGCTATGCTTGTTAGCGATTCCCTTGATAATTGGAGAAATGTCGGTTAGCGACATTTCTCCAGTTATTTCAGGAAGGAACGCCCACTTTGCATCTCATTTGAGATGCAAAGCTGGGCGTTCAGTAAACAGGCGCTAAGGCAAGGATTCACGCGATAGCGTAACCTTGCTGATATAGCGATAAAATTATTGCCGCTTTTCGGACGAACACGGCCGCAAAAGCGGCGATAATTTTTTATCGCCGCCATGTAGATATGCCCCAACGTGAATTACAGGGCTTCTCCAAAGCATTTCGAAGGGCTTTTGTAGTGGACCAGAATCTAAGTTGTGGTTGATAGGTGACAATGGGTCCCGTTGAAGTGCAGGGACAGCCCTTACCTCCTTTCTGATTTATTCTTCTCCAGAGGTGTTACTAAAAGAAGGTTGAGAGGTACTTGAGAAAGGAAGTCTGCCTCTTTAGACCTTCTTTTTGGGTCTCCTAGATCTACCTCTTATTTCCGATGACACAAGTGGACAAAGACTGTGGCTTAACCAGTTTGGAAGGAGTAAGCAAATCAGAGATGGATTTGTAGAAACATATAGGGGCATATTACCAAGGACCGGCGTTAAAATTATCGCCGCTTTATCGGCAGGAAACTGCCGCTAAAGCGGCGATAAGGGGCTTGATAATATGCCCTTGTGAATTCCAATAAAAGCCCATGTTCTGATGTGAAGATTGGCTTCTATTGGAATTTTCAAGGGCTTATTATCAAGCCCATTATCGTTGCTTGAGCTGCAGTTTCCTGCCGCTCAAGCGGCGATAATTTTAACAATGTTCTTGATAATATGCCCCATAGACTGCAAACTTGGTATCAGTAGGGGGCAGAAATCTTCAGTATTTGTGCCAGAATTTCTAATCAACCAGTACCAGGGGTCCCACATCAGCAGAAACCCCCAGGGATGATGTGGTGACAAATAACAAGCGACACTGGTAAGTGTAAGATAAATATATTGTCAAGCAGATAAACATGTCTATAGTACAAAGAGCATAATCCGTGAATGCATGTCCCAGCAATCTATTCCAACATTCTATGGGAGGGTTACGGGGCAGAGATTAGTAAATACTTCAGAAGGGGTAACCATTGAAGGGAGAAACCCACTGACTGCTGCAGAGGTGAATTGGGAGTTAGCCCTGCCTGAAGGAAAGGCTGCATGTAAGAGGAGCTATTGAGGAGCTAGGTAAGAGGAGTGGAACACTGGCCCGGGAAAGGATCAGCACCACAAGCCATGTGTCGAGCTCCTTGGACCCTGGGCTCTCTGCAGTATGCCAGAAGTAATGCAGCTTGCTTCTCAACAGAAGTAGAAGTGCCTGTGACGGCTTGGCACTAGAACAACTATCAACCTCAATGGCAGTTGCTCATCACAGACCCTTGATCATGATCACTGCTGCGACTCTGGGTGATCGCTTCACTTGTTTGGGAGTGGGTCTGAGGAATGTCCCGCAATGAAGATTTCCTTCAGTACATTGAGCACAGACCTGTGCAGACAAGCATGCGCTCTGCAGAAAAGAGCCTGCACTGGCCTGCCCTTTCAGATCCAGAGATGCGTGCCTGCACCCAAACTATGACCTCACAGTCTGCTGCAGGAGCCAACAGGGCTGGGCCAGAGTCAACGCGGCTCTTTTCTTATGCACACCAGTGGGAAAAGTGCCTTCTGTCAGCCAGCCAAGCGCAGCGGAATAACACTGTTACATGCTTACAAGGTACTGTGCACAACCAAAATGATTGGGGACACAACTTTGTATATTTCTGGGGAAGATAACTGGATGGTGTAGGACAAACAACACCTCGCCCTTCTTAGCAAGAACATAACCATTTATTTATTTGTATTTATTTGCAAAGTTTTATATAGTGCTGGCCAGACCCGGAGGTATCACAGTTTTACATGAGGATCAGTGAGTTACAGGTTCCATAATTACATAGACAAGTATAGACATAGGAGAAAAGAAAAACCATGAGATTGCACAATAATGTGAGATTCTTTGCGTGTACACATGTCTTATGGGGAGTGAAGAGGTAGAGGGGGAATGGTAAACATGGGCAGGGAATGCAGGTAGGAAAGCACAACGGTGGGGCGAGAAAACCGATGTCCGATGTCCGGCTGGGTAGGTGCTGGCCGAGGGGTGAACCAGAGCCAAACTCCTCTATAGCTGCATATGACGCCTCCACCGGGCATCAGCAAAAGTTGCTCGGGCACCGCGGTAAGTACTGACAGATTTGGTTTCCACCCAGGGGGCATCATTAAAGTTCCATCAAGAGCACCAGTCACAGTGCTGCTGGTAAACGCCGTCCGCTTCATCCTCCAGCTCGCCCCCAGGTCAAGAGGGGAGAGGTGGAAGGGACAGTTCCAAAGTCCGCAGATCTTCCCCATTCCCAGCTGCAGTGGTGAGTGTTGGGCATTTGAGCAGGATCTCAGTGGAAGGGGGACCCTGGGTGCTTCCGAGTACTCCTCCTCTACCTAATCCAGAGCTGTCTCCCTGCATACTCCTGCAGCCGTACCTATCTCGGAAGCTCCGCTGGACACTCTTATGTCACGGCATAGAAGCGGTCATCTCCTTCTCTTCAGCTCGCCTCCCCCCACCTGTGTTGTCTAGCTGCCCCCCTGAAACTTTCCCAATGCGTCATGGCCTTAAGGCTTGCTGAGTTGAGGCTCAATAGTGGCGGGGTCTACTTCTAGGGGCCATCTTAAGGCCATCGTGTGGCCGATGTCCCTAAGCCAGGCTCAGGACCTGCTGTCCCCCAAGTGTTTGTGTCCTCCAGTACAAGCCTGCTACTTGTTCAACCAGCAGCTCTTGCCCTCAGGCTAGTTGGTGATAACCACATTGTATCCCCGCTTCCAGGGACCCAGCCACGCTGCTCTAGTGTGGGGGAGGGGAGGAAAGCACGCTGCTCAGCCAACAACTGTTCTGACACACCAGCTCCCCTTGCCTCACCGCGATTTGGGCACTCCCCAGCTCCCGCTATGCTCACTGTCCAGTCTAGACTCCTCGAACCCCCAGCCTCGGTTCGGGGCCTCCTCATGCTGCTTTGCATGATTCAGGCCTTTCTGACCGCCATCTTGAAGTCAGGCAGTGCTCGGGCGCCCACGAGGGTATCGCCCCTATAATCCGCTTCTGTCGTTCTGACAGTAGGCTGCCGGTTGCCATAACCTAAGAAGAGAAAAGGATACTGTGCCCATTGATATTGGGTGAGCCTAAACATGTTATGCGCTGATTCCTGTCCTACCAAGTGTACAGGACCTGGGAGTATCTTCAAAGCACAACTAGTGATACCTATGTGCACTATTTTAGCCCTCTGCATTTGATTTGTGGTAGTTAGCTATGTGTCAGGAAGTACGTTTACTTCTTAATCAAAAATACTGACAGGACAATGATTTATTTATGATACTTTATTGAGATAGAGTTTCTACCCCAGCCCATCTCCCTGAGTAAGCCTAGGACTGTTCGACCTTTCGACCCTGAAAGTTAAGTGCTAAAATGGTGAATGTGGCTCTTAGTTTTAATTCCAGCAATAAAGTAAAGCCGTTGCAAACCAGAGGAAAAGGATTCTCCTTCTTACATTTGGAGAACAGTAACTCCTAAGTGAATTGGGACTGCTGAAAACTTCACACAATATATCTGCAATTATGATAGGCAATAGACAATGCTTGGCCTGGTTAAAGTATTAGTCCCCATTGTTTTGGTTACACTTTTGTGATATAATCATTGGGAAAATGGAGGAAACAAGTCAGATAAAAGCAGTTCAGTCCATTCCTGTATGAAACAATACGCTGCATTATGTATCAATCACACTGAGAATACTGTTGACCTCAGTTTCAAAGATTTTATTCTTCTAGGGGCTAGGGAAAGCACTGGTAAACAAGCAGAGCCATTGATAATATTCAGATGTTTGCATAATTTGCAGTTAGGTGGCTAGAGTGTACTGGTGAACTCTTTTCCTAAATATGTCTAAGTGTACAGTAGCTACTATATTTCATGAAAGGCTGATCAGTAAGGGGTAGGATTAGACAATCAAATGCCCCCTGACAGGGAGAAAAGTTTTGAAAACTTCAAATGCACTTGCCACAACTCTAGACAACTCACCAAAAGGTCATCAGTATCCATCACACAAAATCTTCTTTTTTCAGGTGTTCCATATAATCTGTTCTAGCCAGCAAACACGGTTCGTCATCTGGAAGTTACCACTGACTTCGTAGGACAAAACAAAATTGATACAAAGGTGTCAATATGATTCAACCAAAGGGAGGATACCTCCACCATAAAACAAGCCAATATTTCATGCCCAAATGTGGTTTCAAAAGTGGAATTAAAAGCAATAGGGTAAAAGGAATACCATCCACAACTTCAAGGACAAATCTCAAACAAGCAGGTGAGTGAGTACACTTGAATGAGGCATAAAAAACCATCAATAAAAAAAAGACAAAAGTTGTAAAACAAGTATTTGCGGTGCAATATGTCACGCATTACTGAAAGATTTAGATTTTGGTATTGCATTTTATTTGCAACACCAATAAGTCAAACTTTCACTAATGCAAGACTTATTGCATTGCAAATGCGTGTGGAGTACTGTCTTGTGACTGACTGTTAGAAATGGGAGTCTCTAGTTGGCAGAGGTAGGTACCTTTGTTCAAATAGGGACCCTTGCTTCCAGGCAGGATAAGGGGGATACACTCCATAAAATAACCCCTGCTCACCCCCTTGGTAGCTTGGCACGAGCAGACAGCAATACAGTGAAAACACTACAAATGGACACCAAACCAGTTTAGTAAAATAAGTAATCTTTATCTAAACCAAAACAAGACCAAACGTCAGAAATCCACAATACAGTATTAAGAATAAGGCTTTCAAATGGTAGAAATAGTTCAGTTCAATGCAAGTGTTAAATGCAACACTTTTCTCAAAAGCACCTTAGATGCGTCATGCAAAACAAACAAAATGTCTGCAAGAAAGGTGATGTATCGGTTCCTTACATGCAAGGAAGGTGATGCATCGGTTCCTTGCTTCAGGGGTGGTGATGCATTGGTTCCTTACTGCAGCGCAGGGGAGGTGATGCTCCGGTTCCTTACCGAAGAGGAGGTGATGCGTCAGTCATTTTCTCACTGCGTAGGGAGTTGATGCGTCAGTTTCTTACTGCGTCCCCCAACGATGCGACAGTCTTGGTGCCTCGATGAGATGCATCGATCTGGTACAATGCATAGCTCCGTGCAGCCTCTGCAACGGTGTCTTCGGTGATGCGTCGGAAACAGGTGCGGATGCGTCACTCTTCTTCGATGTTGAGTTGATTTTCCAGCTCCCAATGATAAACAGTCTCAAGAGGTCCTAAACAGCAGTAGGCACCTCTTTGCAGGTTGGAATTACCAGCAAGGGAATTCAGGGGAGCTGGTGGGGAAGTCTTTGTGTCCCTGAGACTTCAGAACAGGAGGCAAGCTCAGTTTCAAGCCCTTGGACATCTTTTCTTCAAGTAGGTGACAAAGTAAACAACAAAGTCCTTTTTCTCCTTTCCTTGGCAGTAAGCAGCCACTGCAGGCCAACCCCAGACAGCAAACAGCACAGGGTCAGTATTCCTCCTCAGCTTATCTAGCTCATCTCCTTGGCAAAGATTTCTCTTGATTTCCCAGAACTGATCTAAACATCTGGGGTCTGGGCCCCTCTTTTTATACCCAAAAATCCTTTGTTCTGAAGGCAGAGAGTGTCTGTACCCAGCCAAAACCAGTTCTGTGGGGCTCTCTGCAAGTGCACAACAACCTTCATTGTTAGTGTGAGCCCTGGCTCCAGACACACCACAGGGGGGCAGAACAGTCATTGTGGAAGGCAGGCACAGCCCTATTCAGGTGCAGGTGCTTCTCCTCCTACCACTCCAAATGCAGACCAGGCCTATACAGCTGAGCCCTGACTCATCAGACTTCTGGAGCCGCAGCCCCTCTCAAGCTCCTGTCACTCAAAAGCTAGACATGCAATACACAAACCTAGCGGAGGCACAGTTACTTTCTAAAAGGGGTATTTTCAAACACAGAATGTAAAAATCACATGCACTTTTACATTTTGAGTTCAGGCATACTAAACGTTACTTTTCTATCTTGGTCCTAGGTTCAGTTATGTTTCTAAGATGTTATAAACAAACTCCCCATTCTGTAAAATGGGAACAGATAGCCTTGCAATAGTGAAAAATGAAATTGGCAGTATTTCACTATCAGGACATTCCACACACATTAAGGCATGTCCTACTTTTCACATAAAATGCACCCTGCCCACAGGGGTCCCTTGGGCCTACCTTAGGGGTGTCTAATATGTAGAAAAGGGAAGGTTTAGGGACTGGCAAGTGTGTGCACTTGCCAATTCGACATGGCAGGCCTGAGTCACATTTTACAAGCTGCTTCTGTGGGTGGCACAATGAGTGCTGGGCACACATAGTGCACTGTACTAGGGTCTGACAAGTAAATCAAATAAGCCAATCATGGAATCACTAATCCATAACAATAATTTACAGGGAGAGCATATGCACTTTAGCACTGATCAGCAATGGTAAAGTGCCCAGAGTCATAAAACCAACAAAAACAGGTCAGAAACAGAAGGCCAAAAAGCAAAAATTCTGGGGATAAACCCGCTGAAAAAGCCAGGCCTAACACTGACTAATTCCTATTTTTACATGTACACCACTGAAGCCTGCTGTCTGTAAAAGCTATAGAGTGGGTTATAGTGGTAAATAGTGATTTTTTGTGGAGCTGGAAGCATGTGGATTTTGGCAAGCGTCTGGGGAGGAGCCTATTCGCTTGATGAGCAGACAGTGGACCAATACGTGTGTTGATGGTATGACTTCAGCACTTGGGATGCTGGTGAGGAAGGCAGGTCCTGGAGGACAGATTATATTATAAGGAATGCATAAACCTTGCCAGTATGACTATCCAGCTGGCGTCAGCGGAGGCACATTGCATGTGTTCCCGGTAGTGTGGACTTGTGTCACACCATATATGATGTGCAGCTGCGTGTTTGTGCTCTGATGCCCCTCCTATTGTGTGTTCATGTACTGACGTGTTCTTTCTGGATCACAGTGATGGTGCACTTGACAGTGGAGTAGGCGCATCACCAGTTACAGGATCAACTTCATTGCTCAAACAGACACAGGCTGTCAGCAAACCAACGCTTCACAATCCGGGTTCACCTGCTTCAGGTGTTCTATTCAATAAGACAGCAAAATAGCAATTGAGGCTAATGGTTGAGTTAATATAGACTACTACTAATTACATTGCGCATATTCCATTCAATTATTTTAAGCTCTTCTTTGTATTTGCAGACACAGACCAAGTCACTTTTGGCCCAGCCCCAAAGGAAGAAACCAACCGAACGCCACTTCAACTCACAACTGCAACCTAGGCCATCTCAGATGCATTTCTGCCTTATTAGGCCTATTTTGGGTATTTGTGTCACAGTTAGAGCAGTAACCCATACCAGAGTATACCTGTGCCACTTAGAGAGCCCAACTGAGAGCAAAAAATAAGTGATGGATGGAAATGCTTGAATCAATCTGAAACACTAGCAGGTACTGGGTCTGCATTCCATTCCATCATTTGTAGCTCATCTGTGTCATTACAGTTGCTCTTATGCAGACCTTGCTCTGAATTAGAAGGTTGTGTAGCCCCTTCAACCAGCATACACTATGTCACATCTGTAGAGTGTGGGAGATTGAATCCTCAGCAGATCCCGTATGGAGTGTTGGTAAGGCTCTCTTGCACTGGAGTCTGACACCCTCAGGGTTTGCACAGTGTTTGTGCTTCGTACAAGAACCCTTGACCCCTCTGTTATCATAGCTCCTTAATGACACTGCCGCCTGCTGAAGCATAGGACTGAGTACCACTTTGCAGCCAAGGCAGTACCACACGCTGATCTTGAACTCGCTGCAAACAAGCAGGGCGCCCTGTGCTAACAGAGGCCGGGACGTGGATGGAGCGAATGAGCTCAGGTTCTCCAGCACAGCTTTATAGGGAATGGGAGAAATTGGAGCTCGATATTTTGGCTAAACAAATATTCCTTCAGCTGTGCTCAAAACATGTCCTTTCTCTCCTCTATTTGGGAATGTAATAAAACTCAGAGCAGGAAATAGGTTTAATTCCATGCAATTCTGCAAAACCCACAGCAATGTGTTGTGAAAAAGCAGCCTCTTTCTGCAAGAGGCAGCCTTCTTTGCCAAGGCCGGCCTGCTGTCCCGTTCTCCTGGTATGTGTTTTCTTTTTGCCGGGTAGGGAAGGTTCTGGATCAAGGATTTCTTCACCATGGGCACAGAAAAGCCAGTGAGATTAGAAAAAAGCATTTGCAATGCAATCGGTCTCACCTTTGGGACCTTATATGTATTTAGCTATGCAGCATATTAGCCTGGGTGCTGAAACATCTACTGTTCTTTAACATGGAGGGAAAGTAAGCACCAAACTGCATGACACTCCAGGTATGGGAAAACATGGAGAGAAATATTGCCTTTCAGCGGGAAATGGTATAGTCCAAAGCTCTGTTTTTAAAAGCAGGGCCTTCGGTGGTCATATCACTGAAAATACAAGCTTTGAAAAAAATATTATTGTCTACGGGTGCTTGTGGAAGACAATTTATATGGACTGGAATCTAGAGAATGCTAAAGTGATTCTGGTATTTTACTGACCTCTGCTGGTCATTTTCTATCAAGAAAGTTAAATAGAGGCAGTTGCCAGAAAAATTAAAAAAGAAAGTCCCTCAGCAGAAAGCAATTCTGGTATTTTACTGACCTCTGCTGGTCGTTTTCTATCAAGACAGATAATAAGAGGCAGTTGAACAGAAAAAAGTCCCTAAGTAGAAGCAGACAAGTCCTAGGCTGATCTCCAGAGTCCACAAAGTACATACACATTTAAGTATATACTAAAGTATGTATACTAAAGTATATACTAAAGTATACACTTAAGTATATACAAGAGGTCTCGAATGCTCGACCTAAAAAGTACATAGAAGAAAGCAGCTATAAGGGCGTTTGGTGCACGAACAGGCTTCTGGCATTTGATCTTGGTCAGGCTCAGAATAACAAGCAGCGACGGGCAGAAAGCAACAATTTAAAAAAACAATTCCCTAAAAAAACAGATATAGAATGAAAGTGTAAGGAGACTGTAATTGACCGGTGCTCCTCTGCCTTGAACGGAAGTGAGCTATCAGCTGCCAGAACAAGTCAGGATGCAGCAATTAAGAGGGGCACTGGAGTGAACCTATGGCAAGCAGCAGGTGGGAATAATGGTGTGTTAGTGATTACAGCAGGTCTTGCAGACAGCGCATGCGCGCTGAAGGATCATCCTAAAAATGTATCTGTTGTAAGTAAAACTGGAGGCTCATCCATGCAACTCTTCATTGTGACTAGACCAGGATAAATAAACAGCGGTTATCTCAATAGAATCTTCCAATATTTTATGGCAAAGAGAGTATTAAATGTAATACCCCAATACAGTATAGGCGGAGTTGAACATTAACAAGGGACAGCAGTCATACAGATTAGTTTGAGAGTTACTGAGTGAATACTGTGTGCTGCAGTAAAATGAATTAGTGCCATGGTGTAGAGGTATTATGTGCCTGTCAAGAACAATTTTAAAACATCTTTTTTAGCATAGTGTGAAACCAGTAGCAGCTAAAGCATGCACTTTTGGGCAGGATATAAGGGGTCTTTACTGACGGCTGGTGGTGAAGCCGGTCTTGCATCTTGTGGTCCTACCGTGCCATGTACCTTGGTGATCGCCCCGGGTGTACCCTTTTGATGCCATTAGTGCTCTAGTTATTATTCATAGAAAATGGACTATGAAAGTAAGCAAGTGCATGTAAATCAAGTGGGACGGCATTGCCAAATAGGAGAGGGACAGGTCTGTACAAAATTATTTAAAAAGGTGGTCTTGAAAAGTTAACTGGCAAGCTATCTGCCCATATGTCTAAATAGACGGTGTCATCATATTGGAAAGCGACAGACCTGAGCCTAAATAAGTGAATTGAAGATGGTCAGATCCACACAAAATTGTATATTAAAAAAGGGAGGGTGTTCCAAGCAATGTTCCTGGTAAGCAATATGCCTGTTTATCAAAATAAATGGTGTCATCAATCAATCATGTAGTACTTGTAAAGTGCGGCTTGTCTTCTGTGAGGGTATCCAGGTGCTTGCTACAGTCTCAGTTGAAGAGCCAGGTCATGAGCTCCTTCCTGAAGTGGGGGAGCGAGGGTGTGGTTCAGAGGTGGAGGGGGAGGGTGATCTAGGATTGGCGGTGAGATGGGAGAAGGAGCGTCCTCTGGAGCGGCGTATGTGAGGTATCTGCTCGAGGGCGAGGTGTGTGAAGCAGAGGCTCCTGGGAGGTCACTGGCAGTGGTATATGTAGATGGGTCCTTGGTCGTGGAGAGCTTTGTAGGCATGAGTCAGGAGCTTGTTTCATCATTTTGGAGAGCAACATACCTGAGCCTGAATATGCAAAATAATAGTCTTAGTGATTTCCCTGGCAAATATTTTGCATCTATTACATTTTCAATTGAAGAATAGTGTTTCTAGAGCAATTAATTGTTATCCTAGTCATGTCGTTATTGTGGAGTGGAATAGTAATTCTCCATTAGGATGATTTTGACAATTATGGATAACTTCCAGAAGGTGAAACATGAATTTGGTGGCTAGAACAATCTATATCGAAAACTTGAATAAAATAAGACTTTGTATGATTATACCAATGAGGACCATTTGATGATTTGTTTGGAGTGCTTCAAACTGCAGGTGAAGCTTTGGAGACTTCTTTTATCTTATTCAGGAAGCATTTGAGTGGCTGCTTACTCCCTTTGATAGCATCCTGTAATAAAATACAATAGCTTTTGGACACTTTGACATACTTATAAAAGTTGTGGTCAACTACACTGTAGCCACCTAACAGCAAACTATACAGTATATATTGAAGTTTGGCAGCACATACATTTCAGCAAAATCATAATATGGTCACACTAAGCAATGATAGATAAACACTGAGAAAGTTATTAGGGATTTAAATGCAGGTTTATTTGTGCATAAGGTTACTAGTCAAGGGACTAACAGAAAAGAAGGTTTGAAAAGATAAATTCAGCAAGTTAGAAAGAATTAAAAAATAGTGGAATTGCGCCACATTTAAACAATACCTTAATAGTAATAGAATACCTGTGTGATTAGGATCACACATTTTACTCATTTATGATGCTATAGATGAAGATCTCATGGCCAAATGGAAAAGGGATTACCCAGTACATCAAATAATCTTATGGAAATGTTGAATGTTAATGCAGATAGGAAAATAGCTAGACTTCAGAAAAAGATCAAAGAACTAGAGAAGAAAATAGAAGCTATGAATATGCTAGAATCAAAAAGAGAAATCACATCATATTACAGGAAATCTTGGGTGTTTACTAGTAAGAAAACAAGCAGAGAAAGGCAAGAAAACTCAAAAGGGATGATTGTGATTACTAGTGAGGATCTATTTGTCTGTTTGCTTAGAAATGTGACGATTTACTAAAAACTAAAAACCCCAAACACCAGTAGCATGGCACTTAAAATGACGACTAGCAACAAAAGTAGCCCCTCATCTAGTATATAATCCAGTAGTGAAGAGGGAGAAAGAAACAGACTCAGGAGAAGGTACATTTAACTAGGGAGCAAGTGGTGTCACTGTTTTTAGAAAATCGAGGTACTAATACTTGGGCACACTAAGTAAACCCAAGCAAATAAAGAGCAGGAAGAGAGGAGTACGATAACATGAAAGAAAAAAGAGGAATGAAGACAAGGTCATAGAGCAAAAACAACACATTTATCAGAACAATGACCTCAATACTATAAATGATATTGGTGTGCCTATCCAGGGAAATACTATACATGATGTATTAATAGTCAGTTTGTCTGATAAACTATTGATCAATGACATGATATCTGTCTTAAGAAGGGTAGGGGTTTTGCCAAAGAGCATACTGGGATATTAACCTAATCAAGATAGATTTATTTAAATTTGTACGGAAATTGAAACTTAAGAAATGTATTTCCTCCAACCCTCATTGAAGTGAAAAGACCTCCTTACTACAACATAACAGTAATCACACAATACAAGATATACATAATGACACTACTTTCAATAACAGATTATGACAATGACCTCAGTTCTCTCAGTTCACTACTATAAGAACTTGAGATTAGAACAGAGCTGAGCATTGATGACAGTATGCTAAGTACATAATCCATATTTCCTCCACAACTAACAAGTGGAAACAATTTAAATTTATTCTTTAAAGCTGTTTCCCTTCAGCTTGATAAATGGTCCTAGCATCACAACAGTAAAGATCCACACCTGAATAGAGGCAACTTGACCAAATCATAGAGACTAGCCTTAAGACTACTGAAACACGACACCAATGTAATCATAAGAGAAGCTGATAAAGGGGGCAATATTTTGGTAATTAACATATTGGACTATTCATTTTTTCCAAATTGTTTTCATTGGCATTCTCACACGTTGAACAGATCATACATAGCACTGGCAGACAATGTAATACCATGAAACTGTTACATTATTATCTCCACGTATGCGGAATGAGAATGCAAAATATATAACAATTCAATTCTTACATTCGGGGCCAGAAAAAAACTGTATGATGCAGTTACCAGATACATGTTTCACAATTATTATACATCTGTATTATTCCTTTTCCCCCTGTGCAACATTCAAGGCAGTATCACCAATGTATGCTTGGAGAGAAAAACTAAGCAAAAACGAAAGCATCAATTATATATTAACAAGCCTGAACTTCCAGATTGCATCTCCTAATCATACAGAATTCCTTTCCATCATTGTGTGGCTTAGGGTCAAAAGAAAGTGTCACCATGGGGCAGCCGTTATCAGTGCCCTGGCCAGACCTTCCGGCAGCGAGCCAGGGACACCCGACACATATATTGCTCCACTATGCATTGACTTAAAGGGGGGATTTTGGCCTTCTCTATATGACTAAAGGGGGTCAGAGTGGAAATAGATCACGCTTTGTTTCAAGAATCTCAAGACAAGTGGGCAATGATGATAAACTCTCCCCCCTCCCACCTCTGCTGTTAGGGCCTAACAGTACTGCCACCTCTGCATATGGAAAATATCTTGCTATCAGTCATAGATTGAAGGTGCTGCTGGTGCCTTCCAGGCCATTGCGATATGTCTTCTCTTGAGGAGAAGTGCTAGATCTTTGAAGGCACTGACCTATTTCTTCCATTCGGTGCGCGTTGCAGCACCAAGGAGACAGACAACTGAGTTTTTGGATATTGTCTACCTGTGGCCTCTGTAATACCCTGTAACACGGCATCCCAGAAGACTGACACCACTGGACATCAAGAGGTCATGTGCAGAAAATCTGCCTCTGTCTTCGAGCGTACTGTCCCGCGTTACATGTGCCGTAGTAGTTTCGGTGTTAAATATGTGTGATGTAGGTAGTTTAATTGCTGGTATCGAAATCTAGAGTTTCTGGATGTCATCTTGACTGATCTGAGACTTCGGTGCCACATGGGTTCGACTCCCAGCCAGGCTCGCAATTGCACCGAGTTGAGGACCCACATTAGCAGCAGAAAAGCTGAACGTGTCCTTGACGCTGCCAGAATGGCTCTTGTAAAGTGTCAAAGGAACGTTATGTTTGTCCTCGTGTTTATCTTCCAAAATATGTATGTCTGCCTTGGTCCAGGGGTGTGAGTCATGCACTCCAAATAATGTTGCATAGCACAGCCAGTTCCACAGTCCAAACCTTAATTGGAGATTAACTACCTTTCTATCCCTACCCCCAGCCATATGCCACTCCAGGAGAGGTATGTCATGCAAATGTCTCTTGATATCACTGGTCTCTGGGTCTTGAATGTTTTCTAATCATTTTTTTGGTTATTGGAGCAGGGCCACAGCATAACAGAGTTCATAACTGGGTGCCCCTAATACTCCCTTCATCAGAGGAGCATACAATTGAGAGATTGCGACCTGCCGCCTACCATTTCTAACCCTGAGCGTAAAACTCCGCTCCGCTCTCGGAGTTTGTGGAGTTTTGGCAACTCCTCATTCCACGTAGAATTCTGAGTTGTTGAAAAACTCAACACTCTGCAATGGAACAGAGTTTTTAATTGCTGGCGTGCCCAAAAGGCGTTTTCAGGCACATGAAAGCGACTTACTGTGTGCCTGTGATCGCCGTTGAGCTTTTATTAGCCATTTGCGAGTGCCATGAGATTTGCTGGGCAGCCTCATAGTCCCTCGAGAGTTTGCAGAGGCCAACACGTCATTCGAGCACGCCAACCAACTTCCAGCAGGGTTTTTTTAAGAACGCAATCCCAAACGCGCAGGAGCTACCACGGCTGCAATCTGGAGAAGGTTCTAACCCCAAGTAGCATCAAATCCTCATGGAAATGATTATTTGGAGTAAAAAATCTCCTCAAATTGACATTTGGCTATACTTTTTTGTGCAAGGAGTCCTTTTTCTTTTCTTACTTTTTTTTGGAGAGAAAGGAAGTGCCACAGAATCTCCAAATATCTGTTCTAGTCCAGCAGCTAGTCCATTTACTGGTCACTTTCATTTGGATTTGGAGCTGGTAGGATCACTCTTTGTGTCTGCTGCATAATATATCATTGAATTTGAGGACTTTGAATTTGAGATTTCACAAGTCAGTTGGAAAACTGGCGTTCTTTGTTCGATCGGGCCATGCACCTAGACTTATTTGTACTTTTCATCGACTTTTTTAAATTTATTGTGGTGGGTGGTCTGTAGTTTCAGTAAAGGCCTAGTTATTTCTTTGTAAGTAATTTTTCTTCTTTTATGAAGGAAACATGTTTCACAGTTCACTATATTTTCTCCATGTTTTGCTTTTGAAATCAATTTGCTATATTTATTAAAATCACTATGTAGCCCAGTAGTCTGCCAATAGGCCTTTCTCAGCCAGTAGGCCCAGAGCTACTCATGGGTGCACGAAACAAAAACTGTTTCTGTGGTGTCTGTTGAGTTAAAACATCATTTAGAGCATGGGTGGCATTGGATTGAAATACAAAATGTGTTTTATTTGTGGTGTTTTACGTTTTTTCCATGAGATATTTTGTTTAGCATGTCTCCTCTGTCTGGCCAGTGTGTGAGTGTGTTTGTCATAGTAGGCCCCAGCATTTGCTTTGGCTCCCGATGTGGCCAGGGGCCATTTTTTAAAGTCTGTGTCCATAGGCCTGCTTGTGTTCATTGTTTTCCAGGCCTCCTGCTTGTTGTTGTGACCATGTGGCTGGTGGCCATTTTGTGGAGGCAGTCAGTGTGTTTTTTTGACACAGGCCTGCATGTCTTCCCTTTGTTCCTCTTGGCTTATTGCTTCTTGTTGTGGTGGCCAGGTCATGTGGCTGGCGGCCATTTTGTGAAGGCAGCCTGTGTGCCTGGAAACCACGTGAAAATAATAATAGACATAGAAAAAGGAAGCAAACTAAGAGGCCCGTATTAAAACCAAAGTGCCATTTTGGAACAGTAAACAAGATTTGCAAAAAACTCGATGCAATTTACCTAAACAAATCGTTACAATTAATACGTAGTGCGTAACACAATGTTAAAAAGATCGCACCAAAATTGAGGTTGCATGTCAATAATGTCTAAAAAATCCTTATATGTAAAAAAACTAAGTGCACTCTGATGTTTTTGAAATAAAGTTACATCATCATCCAATATTGTCTAAGCATTGGAATTTAGAGATGACATAGCAAACTAGTTTTCTCCAATGTCAATACGTGGTGTGGTCATTAGTAATATTTTACATTTAACACATAAAGGAGATATGTGGGTATAACTATTACCGATAAATGTGGAAGAAATAGTACTGACAGAAGAGTATAGAGCCTCAAGATGTCACCAAAATTCTGCCCATATATAGTGGTATTTGCGTTAAAGTACAAAATATGTTTTTTTGTGGTATTTCACTTATTTTATGTGTTACATTAATTAAATACTTTTGTTCAATGTGGGTGGTTGTAACTTGCAAACTTTTGAGCCCTGTGGATTTTCGTTTTTGGCATTGTTGCATTAAAGATGTGTTGTTTATCAAGCATGCCTCCATTGTGAGGCCAGTGTGTGAGTGTGTTTGAAAGTAGGCCAGCAATGCATTTGCCTTGGTTCCCTAGGGCCATTTGGCGGGGGCCATTTTGTAAAGTCTGTGTCCTCCTTAGGCCTGCTTGTGTTCATTGTTTTCCAGTCCTCCTGCTTGTTGTTGTTGTGATGTGACCATGTGGCTGGTGGTCATTTTGTGAAGGCCTTCAGTGTGTTTTTGCCGTAGGCCTGCATGTCTTCCCTTTGTTACTCTTGGCTTATCGCTTCTTCTTATGGGGGCTTGGCCATGTGGCTGCCGGGCATTTTGTGAAGGCAGTCAGTGTGCTTTTGCCATAGGCCTGCATGTCTTCCCTTTGTTCAACTTGGCTGATTGCTTCTTGTTGTTGACTAGCCATTACAGTTTAAAAAAAATCTATTTATTTTTCTTTTTTTTAAATTTTAGTTTCAAAGTAACATGACTAGGCATCAATGAACCATTAACAATAACCCCATGTCTGCTATATGACGTGCATAACAGTAGGCATTGTCTAGGGATTGTTCCATTCCATTGTCATTTGTCAGCTGCAGCTCCCTGAGAGCCACAGCCTTTACTCGCCACGTGATTGCACAATACCAAAAAATGACATTTGTATTTTTGTTGTTGTTCTTCTTCTTTCCAATCTTTCCTGAATATACTGGACTGTACAGAATACCATGAAAGCCCTTGTTGTTGTCAAAGTCTCACAAATGGTTACACTCTATTGTAAAAAAACGATAATATCTGAGATAACACTAAAAAGAGTGACCACCCACTAAAATATGTATTATAATATTTGTTTTTACTAGTAATTATTGAACTACAACAATGCCAAATTTCACTGATGTTCTTCTTGCTTCTTTGCTTTTAGTTGCACAAGAAGAGGACACAACATCACCCATTGTACTGTTAGACAGAAGGCCTGTGCCCTGCACACAACGGCACGTGACGTGTGACCACAGACATCTCTTCAACTTGTGAATCTAAAATAGTGCCGCTGCGTGCTAATTGACAGCTTTAAGATGGCCCCAAAGAAAGGAACCAGTACCAAAAAAAGTCAAACTTGCCAGTGAGAAGAAGGCGGCACTGCCACTTACCACCACCGGTATGTTACCCAGTACCTTCTTTGAGAAACCAAAAATTGCACCTGCAGCAGCGGTGTCCCGGGATCAAGCTGGGAGCAGCACCCCCGCATCGGAGGACCCACCCCGCCAACCAAGGCCCAATCCCATGTCTGTCGCAGAGGCAGCCAGTCTAATCAAGACAACGCCGACGAGCAGTGACATTGAAACTGACATCCTTATCGCAAAGTAGTACCCAATCAATACAGGAAACTCAGATAAATGGGCAACAAGAGCCACAACCACCACCAATAGTAGTAGTAGTTCCTCCTGAAGTAGGGGCAGATCAAGAGATCGAGCTTCCTGCTAAGGAAGAAGAGCAAGCCACTCTTTCAGAATATCCATTGTCTTCCAGATCCCAGCAAGGGAAAGGAGGGTTAATCCATCAACTTCATCTCCAAACCCACCTTCTGATGATCTAGACACCACTTGGATCCCGCCTCAGTCTGAGAGACAAGGCTAGGGAATAGGAAGGTTCCAGAAAGCCTTAGAGTTATGGAGGTAGATGTAGAAGAGAAGGATGATGACGAGCTAGTCATCGTGGATGTTAGCCCCGCCCCAGTGGAGACCCACATTACCTCATCCCAAATTGCTGTGAGGGATGTGGCACAGATACCACCAAAACATAAACCACCAATACCACCTTTAGGTGCCATATTTACAAAGTCCCGGCAGCGACCTACATCCACCACAGCCACCTCAGAAGAAGTAGGTACTGCAGAGAGTCAAGCATCACGCCCACCTACCAGTTCATCTGACATTGCAACTGGCACCAGCAGCGTCAGAAACTTGACCTCCCCCATTTGGGACTTCTTTTCGGTTAGCCAGGAGGAGGTGAACATTGCTATAAGTTCCATTTGTGGAGTAGGTGTTAGCTGAGGTGTTTTGAATGCACCTATCAGATAATCTCAGAATCTTCCACACGGTAGCCCAACACCCGGCGCAGTCAAAACACTTTAACACAGCACCTTTAGAAAAGGGTTTTATTTTACAAAATGCAAGGACTCTCTCTCTTTTGAATAAGGCTTGGGGCTTATTTTACACAATGCTCTCAAAAGCTTTCCCAGGTGTCAAATGCAAAAGATTCAAATATACAAAGAGATAGATATGTTTATATGCAAGCAATAATAACCTAAATGCATGAGTAATACTGATTAATAAACAAGCAGCAAATAATATGAGATAAGACTCAAGCAAATATTCTGGAGGTCCTGCAAGAGATCAGAAAGCTATATATACATCAAATAAGTACTTTGTAGGTGCACCTTGACTCGATCACACATCACAAAGAAAACACACTCACTCACATACCACATGATCACAACCACTGGCTCACATCACAATGGCAATAATCAAAACTCAATACATCACCTGGCTTCAAAACACTGCATCTCAAACTGGGGGATGTAAACAGCCGTGATTGAGAGCCTTAGCAACCAGGGTTCACTCCGAGATAGACGCGTCCATCCTCGCTCGGATTCCAGAAACGCTGTAGCAAGGCAAAGTCAGGTAAAAGGATGACATGAGGCCATGTCAAAGCCAATAGTAAGCACTTCTCCCACTGAAAGACAGCAAGATTACAAGAACGAAACTTTTAAGAGAAGCAAGCATATGCAGGACATCGTACATCCAGGCTAGGATGAAATAACACACTAAAGTCAGTTAAAATAATGGTAGTCAAAGGTCATCACAGGGTCTCAAACCACAAGAGTGCCTCTAGCACTACATGAGGTAAGCTTGGCACAAACTATGGTACCGGAGGCCAAACAACCCATTTGAGAAAACACCACTTAATCAAGTTGGTGGAGAGGATGAAGACCAGATCACAGTGGAAGGTGAAAAAGAGGGAGACATTTTCTCCAGTACACAAAGCAGCCCTGTCCCCAGCAGTGCAGTGGTACCGCCCACATCATCATCAGCAACATCGCAATGGGATAAGAGTCAGGTCGAGACACCAAGGGGTTCAAGGCAAGAGAGTACTACAACAAAAAAAACGCTCATTGAGCCTAACAATATCTGGTCTCAAGAAGTCACCTGCATCAGCGACACCAGAAAAGAAAAAAATCTAGGGTACCATTCTCAGCATGTTTAGGCTGGAGGGGCAGTACGAACACAACCACTCAACAGCACGTTTGTACAACGCGAAGCTGGCTAAAATGTTAGCGCTGGACCTTCTCCCTTTTTCTTTTGTGGAAGGGATGGGTTTTCTTGAATTTGTGGCAGGCATCTGCCTGAAATGAAAGGTTCCCGGCCGGTCCTATTTCACCAAAGTTGCTTTTCCAGCACTACATTATGCCGTGCTGGAATTGCTTGGACAAGCTTTGCAGCAGAGTGCTGTTCACACTATCCACCTGACGACAGACATGTGGATTATTTACCAAGCCACTGATTACATGTGCATCACTGCACACTGGATCTCTTTTGTGGGGGCTAGAGAAAAGATATCTGCAGGTGTTGTCACTGCTGACATTTTTAATGGCACTCGGAAACATGTTATAGAAGGCATGTCCGCCATGGAGAGATCCCATCCTGCTACAAACATTTTGGAAGACTTTAACACTAAGGTATATGAATGGCTGCCACCAAGTGGGCTTAACATTTGTTTTGTTGCCACGGACAATGGCAGTAATATAGTTAAGGCCATGGCTGATGGTGGCTATTTCAGGGTCCTGTGTTTGGCGCACTGCATTAACATCATTCTTCAAGACTTTCTGAAAAAAGAAGACGGAGTCAGCAACTTGCTGATGACCTGCTGAAGAACCTGCACACATTGTAGCCATTCTTTTAAGATCCGGAAGCAGATGAAGATCATTCAACGTGATGTTATGTTATGTTATTTAAACATATTAAGCGCGCGAATACCCTGGGGTGTCTTGGCGCTGAAGTTAAATGCAAACACAACTGAATCATGGCCTAACTCTGGAAAAGCCAAGTTTTAAGACTCTTTCTAAAAGATGATATGGAATTTGCGGATCTAACGTGCAATGGGAGAAATTTCCAAAGTTTTGCAGTTCCGTAACTCAGGCTTTGACCACCCCAATTGGAAGTACGGAACCTGGGCACAGTCATGAACCTAGCTTCAGTGGAACGAAGTTGTATACAGGGGTGGTACAGCTTGAAAAGATTTCTTTAAAAAATTGGTCCTGTCTTATTCAGTCCTTTGTGAGCTAAGCGCAAGGTCTTACACTTAATGCGACCTGCCACCGGAAGCCAATGCAGCTTCCGAATTTATTTGGAAACTGATTGTCATTTGGGCAGATTCAATAGGACTCTTGCGGCTGCATTTTGAATCATCTGCAACTTTTTTAGTTGTTGACTTTGTATGTTTTGATACAGACCGTTGCGGTAATCCAGCTTGGATAATACAAGTGCAGTTTCAACCGTTCTCCTAGAGTTGGTCGGGATGTAATGAAGGATGGGGCATATTTACAAGGACGGCGATAAATAAACGCAAAGCGCTCTTAGCGCTTGTTTATTTATCGCTGTCTATCGCAGGAATTTATCGCCCTGGTAACGCGTTAATAACAACGTGTTACTCCAGGGCGATAATATTCCAGGAAAATGGGCCAACATCGCTGGAAAACCAGCGATGTTGCACCCAAAATGGAGATAGCCTTGGTGATACGACCCTGTGGTCGTATCACCATAATCCACCTCCCATGTTAGCTATGCCTTAGTCAGTAATTTAACAGACGTTAAATTCCTGCGTTAAGGCATAGTTAACGGGATTTAAAATATCGCTACCCCTCGTTAAAGATATCACGAAGCTGGGGTAGCGATATTTTCCCATGGTGTTTTGTTAGGCACGCCTCCTTTGCATCTCATTATAGATGCAAAGCAAGGTGTGAACAAAACGGGAGCTGAATCAAGGAAACACGCGCTAGCGTGTCCTTGCAAATAATGCGATATAATTATTGCCGCTTTTCGCCCGAAAACGGACTCTAAAGTGGCAATAATTATATCTTCAGCCCTTGATGATATGCCCCATTTTTCTTTATTTTCCTAATTAAGAAAACAGGAGGAAGAGAGAATGGCATTTATTTTATATGAGTAGGACAGTTTATTATCAAGAACAACTCCTAGGTTTTTAGCTTTTAACACAGGTTTGGGTGAATCACCTAGCTCTGCTGGCCACCATGAGTCATCCCATATTGGTTGGAGGTTGCCAAACATCACTATCTTGGTTTTATCAGAATTGAGCTTTAGACATAGCTTGTTCATATAGATGTTGATTTCTCGCTTGCACTGTTGAAACCAAAATGAGGAAGAGTGTTCATTTTTAAAGGCTGTGAGCACAATTTGTGTGTCGTCAGCGCAGCGACGGCCCGTATAGGGCGTGTTACCGGGGCGGTGACGTGGGGCAGAGGAGGGGCAGGGTGGGGGGTTGCAAAATGCGGCAAACGGCCGATTGCAGGTAAGTTACGAAAAAAATAAAGAAAACGAATTTCGTTGCGCGCGCAGCATTGATGCTGCGCGTGCGTTTGCCGCATTTTGCAACCCCCCACCCTGCCCCTCCTCTGCCCCACGTCACCGCCCCGGTAACACGCCCTATACGGGCCGTCGCTTCGTCAGCGTAAGATGTCAAACTAAACCTGAATTGTTGAATCAGGGTTGCTAGTTCAAACACATAGATGTTAAGAAGTGACGGACCAAGAGAGGAACTCTGTGGAGCCCCACATGCAGCACATAAGTTGCAGATTAAAAATGGTCAAGTGCAACTGACTGAGTTCTGTCCGTCAAGTAAGAAGATAGCAGGGAGAGTGCAGAATCTTTTATGCCCAGTTTTTTAGGCGTGGTTTTAGCAGCTTGTGGTCTACAGTCTCAAACGCTGCTGATAAACCGCAGAGAATTAGGGCAGCAGCCCTGCCTTTGTCCATCACTAATCTCCTCAGTGGCCTTAATTAATGCAGTCTTTGTGCTATGTGTGCTATGTTCAGGGCAAAATCCAAATTGAGAGGAATCAAGCAAGTCATTGTCATGAATGAATTAGGGCAGCTGGAGGTTCATCAGTTTCTCAACTAATTTGGCAGGCAGAGGCAGCCTGGGTATAGGACGATAGTTGCTAGGATTGGAGGTGTCCAAATTAGTTTTTTTTAACAATGTAACAATGGAATGATAGATGCATCCTTCCATAAAGTAGGGAACACTCCAGATTTATACATGGCATAAAAGATTTCCGCAAGAGTGGTACCTACTTTGCTAGCTGTGGATCTCAGCATTGAAGGGGGGCATGGATCCAATGGGGATCCTGATTTAGCTGTCAAAATAAACTTTTCTACCTGATCACTCAATACTGGAGTGAAACATGAAAACACATTTTTTCCTAGGCTAATATTGGAAACTTCCTCACTTAGTTCGTAACAAGTGGTGGCCTCAAATTGTGCATGAATGTTGTTGGCTGTGTCCCTAAACGTATTTGCGATGTTGTCACAGAAATCTTGACTACTCTCTTTAGTAGTTTTACTGGGAAAGGTGGTAAGTTTATTAACTACCTGGAACAATTATTTAGAAGAATTCTTGGCTCTTTCTATTTGTTTTGAGTAGAACGCCCCTTTCTCATTTATTAGCAGGGTTTTGTATTTGGATAATGCTAGTTTGTAGTTTTATTTTTCCAATTCATAATATTGCTCTCTCCAACGTCTTTCTAGTCTCCTACAATTTTGTTTTTCTAGCCTCAAGGCCTCTGAGAACCAGGGCGCAGAAGGCATTTTACAATTACCTGATCCCTTTGAGGTAGGAACCGTCACGTGGAAGCCGAATTGAACCACTCTGTATATTCTCCAACTGCCAGCTCTGGGCTTGAGCTGATGGTAGGTTGAGAGTTGCTAAGCCGAGTCAGTAGATTCACAGGATCAATTGTATTCCATAATCTGTAATCTGTCTGATGTGCACTAGGAAGTACCACTAAGGGTACTTCTGGGGATTTAAGATCAAACAGAATCACTGAGTGATCTGCCCAAGGTAATGGTAAGACCTCTTTAACTGTAACAGTTGGACCAGATGTGAAAATTCCATCTAGAGTATTCCCTGTATCATGCATGGGAATCTGCACAATTTGTGCTAATCCTATGGTCCCCAATGTGTCTCAAATGGCTGCTGTGTCGTTGTCCAACCCATCTTCGAAATAAAAGTTGAAATCACCCATTATAGTAAAGTCATTTGAGCTTAACGCGGATTCTAAAAGTGGAAATAATGCTGGCAAAAGTGCTTCTGAACCCCGGGGGCAGATATAGAAGTAGGCCATTAAAAAATTGTCCGGGTTTATTTCTAAAGCGAAATAAAGCGCTTCACATAAAGGGTTCAAGGCTGAGGTGAATTTAGCTCCGAGTTTTTCACGCTAAATGATGGCAAGCCCTCCCTCCTTAAGGGGTCTATCAAGCCTAAATGACAGGAAACCAGAAGGTGCCACTGTCACAAAGTCAGGGTCAGAAGCGGCATCAGCCCAATTTTCAGTAAGAATCCAATTGGTGATTTAAAATCAGGTCTGCAACTTCATATTTATGTTTTTCTAAGGACCTGACATTGATGAGACCACAGCGAAGGTCCACCATCACTGTAGTTGCTAGTGAGCTTTCAGCCAGCCTCATGTTCGAGGTCCTGCAGGCCCTTCCCATCTGTTCTTCCGGCAGGTGGAAGCCGCACCCACAGCTCTGAGATTGTTGCGGGTATATACCAACTAGATTAAAGCAAACACAAGGAGATGATGGACGGAGCGCTAAAACTTTTCAGATACTCACCCCCAGTCACAGATCCGGGTTGAATCCATCATCGTTCTTTAGCTCGCGTCGCCACCCCAGTTCAGACACAGCTATATGCAAATCAGTCTTGACCCTGTACCTCATGGGAACAATCCAGCCCGAACTGCCAAGCCATATCTTCCCTGGACCGGAAACAAGCATCGTGGGACCGGTTTCGGGCTAATAGCCCTCATCAGTCAGGCTAGCTTGAATCCAGTGGCAAAGTGAGCAAGGGACCCATGTCTGGCCAACTTATGGCAAACAAAGCAAACACAAGGAGATGACGGACGGAGCGCTGAAACTTTTCAGACACTCACCCCCAGTCACAGATCTGGGTTGAATCCATCATCGTTCTTTAGCTCGCGTTGCCACCCCAGTTCAGACACACCTATATGCAAATCAGTCTCGACCCTGTGCCTCATGGGAACAGTCCAGCCCGAACTGCCAGCCATGTCTTCCCTCGCTCGGGAACAAGCTTCCTAAGACCGGTTTCAGTCTAATAGCCCTCATCAGCCAGGCTAGCTTGAATCCAGTGGCAAAGTGAGCAAGGGACCCATGTCTGGGCATACCCTGCCAACTTAGGGCAAACAAAACAAACACAAGGAGATGATGGACGGAGCACTGAAACTTTTCAGACACTCACCCCCAGTCACAGATCTGGGTAGAAAGTGGCAGCAGTTGGGGCTAAACGCCTTATAATTGAGGTCTAAAAGTTCATTACTTGAGTACCTTACAGCATCTTCCCCTTCCGAACCAGGGTTCCTGGCGCTAGGTGCATTCCGGCCATGGACAGGTGCGACAGGCTTGCCTTTGGCGTGCCCGCTGTGCAGACGCGCTATTGTCTGCCTTAAATGTCCCTCCATTAAGGGTGCGTGTCCAGAATGAGTGCAATAAGCGCGACTGTTAAAATTAAGGGAGGCAAACAGTAGGTGCAAAACTATGGGCCAGTCACCCGGCAGACCCTCACAGGCTCCCCTGTGATAGAATACTACTGGAAAAGCAAGACAAACTAAATAAAAAGTGCATCAAGAAATCATAAAAGTAGTTAAATTAGGAACTTGCTCCCTTCTAAGATGTCGCTCAAAAAGACATACGGGAGCCAGGCACCTCCCGAAACCGGCAACCCAGTTGCCTACAAGGAAAGTAAATGAGCGATCCAAACGATCCAATTGTGCATACATAGAGCTGTGCAGACATGCTATTGTCTGCCTTAAATGTCCCTCATTAAGGGGGTGTGTCCAGAATAATTGCTATAAGCGCAACTGATTAAGTTAGGGGGTCAAACAGTAGGTGCAAAACTGGGGCCCAGCCACCTCGTGAACTCTCACAGCTCCCTTGTGATTGAATTGCTACTGGAAAAACAAAGCGGTACAAAAGGGGTTGGTGATGGACGGAGCATCAGAACCAATCAAACACTCACACCCAGTCAACAGATCTGTGTTTGATTCATCACCGTTCTTTAGCCCACTCTGCCACCCCAGTTCAGACATGGCCACATGCAAATCAGTCTGACCCTGTGCCTCATGGGAACAGTCCAGCCCGAACTGCCAAGCCATACCTTCCCTGGACCGGAAACAAAGCTTCCTAGGACCGGTTTCTGGCATTTCAGCTGTCTTCAGCCAGGCTTGCTTGAATCCAGTGGCAAAGTGAGCAAGGGACTCACGTCTGAGCATACCCTGCTAACTTAGGGCAAACAAAACAAACATAAGGAGATGATGGACGGAGCACTGAAACTTTTCAGACACTCACCCCCAGTCACAGATCTGGGCAGAAAGTGGCAGCAGTTGGGGCTAAACGCCTTATAATTGAGTTCTAAAAGTTCATTACTTGAGTATCTTACAGCATCTTCCCCTTCCGAACCAGGGTTCCTGGCCCTAGGTGCATTCCGGCCATGGACAGGTGCGACAGGCTTGCCTTTGGTGTGCCCGCTGTGCAGACGCGCTATTGTCTGACTTAAATGTCCCCCCATTAAGGGTGCTTGTCCAGAATGAGTGCAATAAGCGCGACTGTTAAAATTAGGGGAGGCAAACAGTAGGTGCAAAACTATGGGCCAGTCACCCCGCAGACCCTCACAGGCTCCCCTGTGATAGAATACTACTGGAAAAGCAAGACAAACTAAATAAAAAGTGCATCAAGAAATCATAAAAGTAGTTAAATTAGGGACTTGCTCCCTTCTAAGATGTCGCTCAAAAAGAGATACGGGAGCCAGGCACCTCCCGAAACCGGCAACCCAGTTGCCTACAAGTAAAGTAAATGAGCGATCCAAACGATCCAATTGTGCATACATAGAGCTGTGCAGACATGCTATTGTCTGCCTTAAATGTCCCTCATTAAGGGGGTGTGTCCAGAATAATTGCTATAAGCGCAACGGATTAAATTAGGGGGTCAAACAGTAGGTGCAAAACTGGGGCCCAGCCACCTCGCGAACTGTCACAGGCTCCCTTGTGATTGAATTGCTACTGGAAAAACAAAGCGGTACAAAAGGGGTTGGTGATGGACGGAGCATCAGAACCAATTGAGAAAAGGAAACCCCCTACAAAATTAACTTTAAGGTCAGGGAACAGCGGGAAAAAAAAAACGAAGACTACAATATATAATGTCCCTCTAGACCTAAATTGCTTTATATCAAATTGTTTTTGTGGGCTCACACATAACAAACAAGAAACATATTACTTGTGTCTATTTTTAAATTTATTTGTTTTTTTGTCATTTTAGCACGTAAGTACAATTCATCTCTTTTTTGTAAAAAAAGAACATACAGCAAATTCTTTTAATCTAATAAGCAGTCCAAGTCATACAAAAATGTGACAATCTATACATATATATATTAAATTTGAAAAAAACCTGAGTTTTATACCAAAATGGATGAAAGGAATAATTGTATCTGTTAGAACCAACATCCAAATATTGACATTAATCAAATAACAAAAAATAAGAAATCCCCAGACCATTTATACCTCTACACACTTCACATTCATATCACTGACATTCATCTCATGCATACTACACACCCCAGAGCCAAATAGCATGCACAAAGACAAGCTAACAGGGGTGAGGTGCTCAACCCTCTGATGTTGTGCTGAACGCTGAGGCGTGTCATACAGATTGGTCAACGCGCGTTTCGATGGCTTAATCCTCTTTAAATACCATCTTCTTCAAGACCTGTTACTTAACAATTTGGTAACGGGCAAGTCGGTGGGGGATACATTTTCTGAAAAACAATACGAATTATTATTTAGTTGGATTTCAACTTTCGTATTAATGTGTTAAAAGCCCACAGGAGAAATCTAATATTGTCTCCACAGAAAAAGGACTAGATTGCTATTCATACTATCAGGGTTACAAATATGCCACTGAGCGGTGTTCTCTGCAAGTAAAATAGAATAGACCCACATCCATAGAGGAAAATAAGGAAAAGTAAGATAGAAAAAGGTAGATTGTATCTACTAAGAAGATACATGGTTTAGATCATGGTCATAGGGTAAGACCCACAATTGTCTAGGAAAAAGTGTCAAGACTTTGAGGTCTTATCTGTTTTCTTATATGTACCCATTCTTTGCAAAGGTCATGACAGGCATTCCCCGGTCGAAATTGATCATAAGGGGAGGAAATTACATAGTCATGGCTCCCACCTGTTTAATAAAATTGTGTGGATGGCAGATAGTATTCTCTATGGTTTCGTGCGCATACCCACTGCTACAATGTTACTCTACACTCAACAAAGGAGCATATAGCCAGCAATTAGATTTTGTGTGTTTACAAAAGAAATCAGGGATATTACCAAAGACAGATGTTAAAAGGGTTTTGTAGCTACTCGATATGTCTGAAGCCACCTACGTAAATGTTTACCTTTTGAACTACTTCTTGTTCTTGAACTAACGTGGGTTTATCTTCCCATGGGCTGAGAATTCTACAGCGTAATCGTGCGGGTTCAGCTACGGTGCCATCCTCCGTTTTATCATCTGTACACTCCCTATAGGGGCAGTAGGTGTCATTAGTGAAGCCATGATCGCTACTTAGCACTATTTTTACATATAAAACTAATAATAGTTTTGAAGAAAGAAGGAGCCTTGTTATTTTCAAAAAAGTAAGTAACGAATAACCTACTTATCCACTTTTGTATCTCTGGATATCTTCTGATGCTGTCCTCTGTATTTATTTCTTAGTAGTCACAGCATCTCAGGTTCGTTCTTAGAGATCGATAGTTCCCTCATATGAGATAATTCTGGTGGTAATACAGAAAAAAATGATACTCACAAAATAAGGAACAAACTTCTCGAAAGTGATTATACTGCGAAGCGGTAAAGAGAATATTTATAATCCTAGAGGACATATGTGAGCCTATAATGCTGACGGCTAGTAGTGTGCAGATTTTTCATGCGATATTGTATGATATTCTAGAAACCTGGAACCAAGCTACTCTATGCCCGAGCTGGTGTGTCGAGCACCTTTCTTTTTTAAATCATGAGTCCTTTCTCATGATTATAATGTGGGGAAGTATTTGATAATAGCTGTCCTGGCTGCCGATTGACTCTGAATATATGTCCCAAGGATACAGCTAGAGTGTTAAAATACAGTCTCATGGGAATTTGGTGACTGGTCCGGGGTCAAGCTTTAAGTCAGGATAATATTATACACAGGGTCAGACTGATTTGCATATGGCCATGTCTGAACTGGGGTGGCAGAGTGGGCTAAAGAACGGTGATGGATTAAACCCAGATCAGTTGACTGGGGGTGAGTGCTTGCAATGTACAACACTCCGTCCATCATTTCCTTTGGTTTTTGCTTTGTTCGCCATAAGTTGGCAGGGTATGCTCAGACGTGAGTCCCTTTCTCACTTTGCCACTGGATTCAAGCAAGCCTGGCTGAAGACGGCTGAAATGCCAGAAACCGGTCCTAGGAAGCTTGTTTCCGGTCCAGGGAAGACATGGCTTGGCAGTTCGGGCTGGACTGTTCCCATGAGGCACATGGTCAGACTGATTTGCATATGGCCATGTCTGAACTGGGGTGGCAGAGTGGGCTAAAGAACGGTGATGGATTAAACCCAGATCAGTTGACTGGGGGTGAGTGCTTGCAATGTTCAACACTCCGTCCATCATTTCCTTTGGTTTTTACTGGAAAAACAAGACATACTAAATAAAAAGTGCAGAAGGAAATCATTAAAGTAGTTAAAATAGTGACTTGCTCCCTTCTAAGATGGTGCTCAAAAAGACCTACAGGAGCCAGGCAACCCCCGAAACCGGCAAGCCAGTTACCTACAAGGAAAGTAAATGAGCGATCCAAATGATCCAATTGTGCTCACATGGAACTGTGTAGATAATAGAATGCTAGTTAAAGCACTCATCCAGGAGGTGCCAACATGTTGGAACTAAACTTGCTTGAATATCTAGTTGATCAATAGAGACCAATCAATGAATATGTCATGCAAAGTGGGGATGCAACTGTGAAAGGCATGATCATTGAGATGGACCAATGGGGCCTAGTTAAATTCCTGACTGAGATTCTGCTTCCTTCCGAGGCCTTCACACGTGAAGTCAGCAAGGAGGATTTGGTGGAGAGCTTAATCCTTCGCTTATCTGAAAATACAAGGGGACAAAGAGGCATTGTGTCATCTAACCATTACATGTGTGCCACAATTCTTGATCCATGGTGCAAACCATTACTGGACACTTTCATTCCTTTTTCAGACAGGGTTGTTGCCAACTACAAAACTTGGATAGCTGTGCAAGCCAGTCAGCTAGAAAAAGAGCGGCTGGGAATTAGAGGCCAACTCCTCCAAGTTCTGCAGGGAAGCCATCAAGTTCAACTTCAGAGCCTGAGGGCAGTGCAGTTGGCTCACAGCAGCCAAAATCACCAACAACAGCAAGAAGAACATCAACAACAACAAGAACAGGAGCATCAGCCCCAAAATCAGCAAATGAATGGTTTCTACTGGCAGGGCTTAAGCGCAGTGCTGAGGCAAAGGCAAAAGAGGCTGATCAAAGCGGAGCACCCATGGCCATTGAACGGATAGTCCAGGCCTATCTGGATGACCCAACAGAGGTTTAATTTGATCAAAACCCATTGCTGTATTGGTATGGGAAAAGGCACTAATGTCCAGTGCTCAGTAGGTTGATGATAATCTATCTGGCTTGCCCCGTAGCAAGGGTCTCTGCTGAGTGTGTTTTCAGTGCTGCTAGTGTCGTTCTGACAGTAAGAAGAACCAGTCTCAAACTCCCCGAAACGTGGTGAGGTTAACCATTATCAAAATGAATCAGCATTTTATACCACCGGATTACACCTTACCTGAAGTACCACAGCAGGAAGATGATGATGGCGACTCAGGTCATGGAAGTAGTCTATTAGGTGACCTACTTCTGGGAGAACCACCAGAATTTGAGGACACGCTCTACTTCCTTGACAACTAGGCTTTAGTTTCTAGTTACTTTCTTTCTTTGATGTCCAAAAAAAACAAAAAAAATCTAAAAAGATATAGCTAAGGAACGTTATTTACTTTATTATTTGTGTGTGTCAGGTTGACCAATCCATCCCCACTGTCTTACTCTTAGTCTTAGAGACATTTTATTGCCAGATTGGAGTTGCAACTGTGTGCAGTGAAGAAGTACCGACTCACCCCAAAGCCATTTCCCTCAAGCCAGACATTTGATGGAGAATACAAAC
The DNA here is from genome assembly GCF_964204655.1 of Triturus cristatus. Taxonomy (NCBI): domain Eukaryota; kingdom Metazoa; phylum Chordata; class Amphibia; order Caudata; family Salamandridae; genus Triturus; species Triturus cristatus. Next base: position 698,979,461 of record NC_140582.1, on the reverse strand, counting down.
AAATGTGTGCTTGCCTCTGCCTCCAACCCTGGGCCCTGACTATCTATCTATCTATCCTCTCCTCCTAGCCTAGAGGGACTGCCCCACATGTCAGATTTTTAATAATTCAATTTACAGTGAAGCTGTGGATGATCTGCGTTCTGCAATGTTCCACCAATCGATCACGGTGAGCAAACCGGAAAAACAGGTAAATGATGGCATGCATTGCATGCTGAGTGATTGTTGTTTGTTGTGATGTCAACTTGTAATTGATTTTATGTCATCATCAATCATGTGCCTGGCAACTTGAGTTGAGAGAGAATTGGGAAGAAGAAGAGATGATTCATGTGGTGGCATTAGGCAGTGTGACACTGGGTGATTGTTACGCTTAATGTTTTAGTTATGATGATGACTGAGATTCACAATGTTGTGCTGGCCTACGGACGTCTGATCAATAATTTATCCCTGAAGGTTATTCTTTATACTTCCCCTTTGAAAGAAATGTCTTTGTGCAGGGGGCTCTGAGCCCAGTTCAAACCAGTTCTGGGAGCACACTGCCAGTACACTACAGCATCCTTTGTTAGTATGGGCCTTGGTCCCAGACACACCACAAAGGGGCGGAGTCAGCATTGTGGAAGCCAGGCACAGCCCTATTCAGGTACAGGCACTTCTCCTACCACCACTCCAAATGCAGATCAGGTCTATTGAGCCTAGTGCTGACTTATCAAGCCACTGCAACTCCATAGCCCCCTGTCAGTCCAAAGCCAGACAGTCAATCCACAAACAGGCAGAGGCACACAGGAAGGTTGAACAAGAAAATAGCCACTTTCTAAAAGTGGTATTTTCAAACACACAATTTAAAAAACATCTTCACTCAAAGATGTGTTATTAAATTCTGAGTTCAGGGGTACTAAACTCAATTTTTCTATCTTACTCCTATGGGACGATATGCTTGTAAAATGTTACAAAGCATTCCCCATTCTGTCCTATGGGCAAGATAGCATTTCACTATTAGGACATGTTACACACACCAGTACATTTCCTACCTTTCACATACACTGCACCCTGCCCAGGGGGGTACCTTGGGCCTTACCATATGGGTGTCCTATGTGCAAGGAAAGGGAAGGGTAGGGCCTGGTAAGTGAGTGCACTTGCCAGACCGACATGGCAGTAAACAAACTGCGCACAGGCACTGCGGTGGCAGGCCTGAGACCTCTATTCAGGGCTACTCAGATGGGTGGCACAATCAGTGCGGCAAGCCCACTAGTAGCATTTGATTTACCAGCCCTGGCACACTTAGTGCACTTTACTGAAGACCTACTGGTAAAACAAATATGCCAATCAGGGAGACCCAATCACAATATCAACTTACACAGAGAGCATATATATTTTAGCACTGATCAGCAGTGGTAAAGTACCCAGAGTCCTAAAGGCAACAGCCACAGGTCAGGAAAAAAATAGGAGGAAGAAGCAAAATGTTTGGGTATAACCCTGCAAAAAGGGCTATTCCAACACTTCCCCTTTGAAAGATCGGATAGCGAGATTCCTTCACCGGGCCCACTCCACACTGTCCATTCCACACTGCTTTTTTTTTTTTAAGTTTTATGCTTATTTATACTCCTCAAAGACACAGACCTGACCAGTCACTTAAGTAATGCAAAACTTGCAAACTACTCTAGTCGACTCTACACACAAAAAGCGACTCCATCAAGTCAATCTTTCCCTTCTTGTTGTTCAGTAACAAAATTGTACTACTACAGGCTGATCCATTGCATTGAGTCAGGGCTCACTCGGGACACTGTTGGTGCGGAGTTGGGCACCATTCTCGGAGTCAGAGTCAGACTCAGGAAGATCAGAGCTGATGGAATGACTCAGGGTGTGGGCATGAGCGTGACTACTTCGAGAACTTCCACCAGAAGAAGATGGAAGTTTTCAAATTCACTGAAACCAACCGATTTGGATGATGATGACTTTGAAGTGGCCTAAAGGTAAACAACAACAACACCAGACCTACACATGTCTGTGTGGTGGTGGTGAGTGTGGTGTAACTGACTGATAGCGGTGCATTGATTTTTTACTTAATTGGGAAAATGCTATGTTGCTGTGTGTGTCTGTTCTCAGTGCTATCTCTATCAAATTTGTAGCTTAGTGGAGGTTGGGTGCGGGGCCTAGTGTTGTAGAAGGTAACTGCTGGAAACAGACATTTAGCCATGCTGCCTCTGAAACAAAGTATTCTTGTTGCACTCCTTTATGCAGTTTAACTTTCCCCATTGATTCTTCAATATCATTTTTTTTCCATCTACAGGCCCTTACCCTGCGCCATACTGGAAAAACCACTCACACTTACCTTACCGAGCCGCATCCGCCAGGCACCCAAGATTAATGGACAGTCCAAGAGGAATGCAGTGCAGAGATGCAACTCTGAGTCTCAATTTTACCTCACAGTATCATTTTTTCTCTTTAACCATTACAGCTCTGTGTGTTGTTTATGTTTGTTTACTTGACTCCTATATATATTTTAATTTTATTTGCTATCTTTCAAAGCTCACTACAAGAACATAATGTAACTTGGGTCTCTCTGGGGGCAGACGGAAAATAAATGTACCTGTACTAGTCTAGTACTCATCATCATGCATGCATTTCCTTTTCCTTCCATAACAGATTGATGATGGTCGGCCACCAAGATGAATGTGTCGTCCTTGTGCAGTAGTGTTTGTCTTTGTCAAACCTTTTGCTCAAATCCCCCTTCCTATCCATTCATCGAACCCCTAAACCTCTTCCCCCGAGCTGTGTGATTTACTGGTGTGACTAAATTAAATTTATACCATTAATTGATCACTCACTTTTTGGGGTGGATGTGGTGAAAGCAACATCAACTCAAGGCAGGGCAGGCAGAGCGAGGACCTGCAGTTCTGCTCTAAGTATAACCATGGGCCACACTGGCAACATATATATTAGATTGCCCACCCATGCACAGTATTCAATATTCAAATTGTTTTCAGAGAAACATAATCCATCATAATTTCCAGCATCATCATCCTTCCAGCACTAAAGGCTATGCTTGTGTACTTCACTTCATAGCTCAAGTCGACTTCAGTTTGTAACTTGTACTAGTCCACCATTTTGATTATTTTACGTTAGCATTGCTTATCATGTTTTCTCATTTGGCAGTCTTCTTCTTGAGTACTGTTAGTCGTACTATACTCAGTCTATCTAGTCTCCCTCAGGTGATGCCTCATTTGTTTTGCAAAGCTTTCACATCAAAAAACATTAACTCAGTTTGTGAATTTAATTATTTAGTTACCTGCAATGAATATTTCTCATCCTACAGTTTGAGTTGAGGGAGTGGAACCTCACAGCAGAATCTGGTGCTTCTAGTATTCGACTAGTCCGCTATCTCGTACTGTCTACTACTACAACCACCATGACACCTTGGGAAACCATCATCAGCATGCAGCCATCACTTTGCCTCATCACAGGTAAGAGAGAAGAAGCATGGGGAATTCATTCAATAGGCAATAATCTATAGACTAGGGAAATTATTTCACACACCCACACCCATTTTGAGTCCTTAGGGATTAGTTGTAGACTGTATAGACTAGGAAGAGAGACTAACAGTAGTAGGACAAGTGAGGGTATCGCATCTATCTGTTGGTGTGTTACACTATCAGCAGATTTCATGATGCGGCCCTGCATCAAAGAAAACAGTGCGAAGTAAAAGAGTTCCTCCCCTAACAAAGATTTATATCATATGTAAAACTATAAATGTATTCCCTAACAAATAAACTAGAATGAAAGAAACCCACAACACCTGACCCACCCCTCTCCCTAACCCCAACCAATGTCCAGTACTAAAAAGTCCAATTGTCCATAAAAATTCTAATGCTCATAAAAAAGAACACCCATGTTTTCCCCAACTCCCACATTCCCACTCTCTCACCAACAAATCCCACCCACCAAAAAAAGATTAAAAAAGGGGCTAGAGAGGTAGAGAGGTCTATCATCTAGCGGCGGGCTAGGAGCTGGATCTTCGCTCAAGCTGGACAAAAGTCTTCTCCATCCTTGACTCTAGGCGCGCCATCCATGGAAGCATGCAGCGCTGAAAGGTTTTACATGAACAGGGGGGCAGCAGAAGTGGTTGACTTGCAGCTGGCGGCTGCCAGACCACAGTGCTGTACCACCGGAGGCAATGGGGGGACCTGGCTGGGGCCCTGGGCATTGGATGCTGCAGCTGCTGCCTCTTCCTCCTCCTACGCCGGAGACACCAGTCGCTGAAATTCTGCCCTGATGGCCTCCATCTTCCGTTGCCGAACCTTGGCTGCTATCTCCTGTCTGTTGGGTTGGGAAGCAGGAGCTATATCCAAAAAAAAAAGACAATTGTAACCAATACTCCTAGCAAAACAGTAACACATAAAATTATACACATTAAATTATAGTGGCACAGTGGCACTAGCAGTACATAACATTTGTGATATTCTTGATTCATTGGCCCCTAAGATTTGGATGTGATTAGAGTTTCAAGCATTAGGCACTATGAAGTAGACAAGAATTCTTCTACTCTCTAGTGTTTAGCTTAATTAATCTTGTAGGCATGCCTGCTCAACTTGCACCCTGGACAGACATACTTGTGTTGTAGATTCACGTTACTTTACTACTGTCTGGAGGTGGGGCAGCTGTACTACAAAATTATCTCTATTATTATGGTCATATTCTGTTAGATCAATGGCAAATGCTCAGTTTCACTTTCACCCTGACTACCACAACAAGGCAGAAGATATGATTAATTACTAATACGAATGACGATATACGGCCTGATGTCACGTGACATGAGGTACTACTATTGTGACCATGCAGCCGGTAGGCCACCCATGGCTGACACTGTTGAAATGTTTCATGCATACAGTTTCACCCTGGCAGGCACCCTCTTTTTTACCTTTCTCTCATCCTTCAACCACCCATGCATCCTATCAGCCACCTATATGCATCCCGGGTCCCCTTCACCCACGCATCCTTCTCTGCCAGTTATGTATTTCATGTCATCCGTCCTTCCATCCTTCTTTTCTTTTTCCATCCACCCATCAAGGTCTGACTCTTAGTCTTCTTCATAAAACGTTCTGTGCTGAGTTGAAGAGAAGAGGCCATTAGTTACTCAACTCCCACTAAAGCTAATGCTAAGTAAAGGGTGTCTTCTTCAACTATTCACAACTTAGTCTCAATAGTACAGTGTACAGTGTTCACCCTTGCAGCGAGTGTATAATTTCAATTGTCAATAAGCCAGGAATATGACATTCCACCGCCCCCCACTGCTGCTGGCTCATCCCCTGAAGCTGCCGCATCTGCTCCCTCCTGGCTGGCGTCGCCTTTCCCGCTGGCCCCGGCACTGGTGGCCTGTACGCCTAGAAAAAACTTTACACATTTTTAAAATGCCATATACGCCTCCCCCTATTTTTTTTTTCACTAGCAAGATTAAAAATACAAGACATACACCACACACATCACTACAATTTGGGAACACAGAATGTCCTATCAAAAACAATACAATATCCAGTGGGCATTTTGTTAGTGGCAATTTTTGAAAAGCCTATCAAGAAGAGGGGAACCGAAAGGACTTGGCTCATTGGCTAGAGCTATTGGTGAATCTGAGTTTTTGAAGAAAAGAAAAAGAGTGGCCAACTGGGGGAAATCGTACATAAGGTCTTCTTGGTTCGAAAATGTAATGGTGCCATCCTCCTCCTCCTCCTCCTCATACTTCCTTCTGGCCATGATGCAAAGTAATCATTTCATCAACAACTGCTGCTAACAATAATAATTCTAGCCCTAGACGAGAAGAACATGACCATCATTTACTGATTGAGCATGAGAAAGTGAAAGAAAGCCTTCCCATCTCAACAAACATGCGTAGAATACCTTACTTGGGCATGCAATCTGCACAACAGAGCAATAGTACTACTAGTACTAGTAGTAGTAGGGACCAATGGGTTATCTGAAAATTTACAGTACCACCACAAGGCAGTCCACAAAATATATAAGGGGAGAGGAAAAGCTGACTGAAAAACCAGAAGAAAGCAAGCTACAGACAGACTAATACAGAGTAGGAGACAGTTGGAGGTAAAATAAAAACCAGACACTACAAATATAAATATCTAAGTTAGTAGGTAATGCAGGGATAACAAGAATTTTAAAACAGATAGAGCGAAGAGGATTAGGGAAAAATAAAATTAGGAAACGTAAATAATATAGTTCAAAATAAGTCGCGGTAAAAGTTAGGGAAATATGTATTGATATAACAACAGGAGGACTTACTGGGGTCAGCAGAGCCATCTGATGAGGAGCGTTCCTTGCTCTGGGAGGCACCTCCAGCTCTCGCACCAACTTCTGAAGACCTCGTGTTCTTGCACCTAGATGCTGATGATCATGTAAGACATAATTAAAGCGACAAAAAATTATTGGTGTTAAACAAATATTAAATAATCACTCCAAAAATATTTTTGGACAGAAACAGCAATTGCAAGAACATTGGGGCATATTATCAAGAAACGGCGTTAAAATTATCGCTACTTTAGCGGCAGAAAACTGCTGCTAAAGAGGCGATAATGGGCTTGATAATATGCCCTTGAGAATTCCCATAGAAGCCCATGTTCTGGTGTCAACATGGGTTTCTATTGGAATTCTCTGCGGCACATTATCAAGCCCATTATCGCCATTTTCGCTGCAGTTTTCTGCTGCTAAAGCGGCGATAATTTTAACGCCGTGCTTGATAATATGCCCCTTTGTTCTTTCCTAAATCAGATCGATTAGTAGTAGTATAGAGTCGTGCTCACAATTCACTAAGTCTGCATTTAGTGTAAATGCATAGATGGGCACATGAATATTACATACACCAAATTGGTTGGTTGCTATTCACTCACTAAACAAACTGCAAAAAAGGTTCTACTAAGGAGTCAAGGACTGAAGTGAGAGGACACGGGCAGCTAAATTACTGACTAATACTAAGTAAGTAACTAAATACCACCATCTTAGTGTAGTGACAGGACAAAGGAAAGGAGTCTCTCTGGTCCGCATTACCTAACTTAAGTTCTCTTACATAATCAGTCAAAGCGAGTGCAAAGTTGCAAACAAGTATGATTAGGTAGCGCTAAGCACCTTTCTAGAATAACGATAACATAATAAAAGATTTTTAAACATAACTTACCTGCATGTGAGCAGCAGCATTCTTGCTATTTGGCAAAAAATAATATTCACAATAACATAGAATACACCCAATAATAATTATAATTAGGGATCCGGTTTTCTGGTATTTATATTTTTTGCCATTTCAGTCTGTATTTATCCATATTTATTTTTTGCTAATTTTATCTGTATTTATCTCTATTTATTTTGGGCTTTGTGGAAAAATGAGGAATTAGTATACTTGCATATTTATTTAACTGATAAATATGCAGTCATGCTTGAATGCCTGCCAGGTTTCAATGCTGTGAACATCTGCTAAAGATAAATCAATGCACTTACATGAAAATATGCAAATTTCTGTATCAACCTTGTGCATATCTACTGCTGTTAAAGGCTCTTTACTAATATGTCTTTCTTTTTAACCCCCTTATCTATCAATCAATACATCTATTGACCTGGCAATCGTTGGCAGACATTTTTTTGAAATAATCAAGAAGCAACCCAATTTCTGTTTTTATCCACATTTAAAAATAAATACAGACAAGAAAATGAATGTTTTCTGTCTGTATTTATCTGTAAAAATCAGTAAAAATGGAAAACAGGGAGCCTTAATTATAATTAGCTACTCACCAAGCCCGGCGACCTCACCACCTAGCTGGTCCAGCAGGTCCGGCTCTCGCTCCAGGATATCGGACCACCGGGGCGTCAGTTGGTTATGGGTGTGCCAGACCCCAGAGCAGTGATACACTGCCCAGCGGACCCTCACCCACCGCTGCTCATGCTCCCGGATTCTGGACCCGGACCCTGGCCTGCCACCTGCTGCCAGGGTGGGGGCGAGGTGGCGCTGCATGAAAAAAACCAGCGCTGACACCTCCACCTCCGAAAACAAGGCCCGGGGCTGCACCCCTTCCAGGTGCTGCCTTCCACAAGGAAGGCAGCTCCTCTTTGCCCGGGTCACACTCTCTGCCATGATACTGAGGGGGAGGGGGCAGAAAAGAAAATGTAGAAAGTAAAAAACTAAGGGAGGAGAAAAAGAAAGGTATTAAAAAAAAGTTAGAAAGAAAGTTATATAGTAAAGCAGTACAAAACACAGTAAGAAACACACAAAAAGTAGAAAACAACACAGAATATACACTTAAGAAGACAAAGGAAAGATAATAAATAAAAAAGATTACAAAAAAAGTTTTGAGAAAGAAGGATTGAAAAGATTAAGGCAGGATTGATGTAGGGCCCAAAACCATAACAGAGAGATAAAACAAGGTGGCCGTGCCCATGCGCGGCAACGTGGTGCAATTCGCGCAATATTTCCCCCCGAACACGCAATCCGTGTTGCCATATGGCCGAAGCATCACGCGAACGGGCGGAACAAGCTACTCTGCCCACTCGCAGAACTCCACGTAGTGCAGTGGAGTTTTTTTACTGCTTCGTGGAGTTCATTGTAGCGCATCTATGTGAACTCCGCACAGGCTTAACCATTGCTCCATACAACTGCGTTTAGGAGGGACTGCAACTCTACCAAGAATTGTTTCTTCAATACGACCGGTAACACTGAAAAGAACTATAACAAACTCGGAAGGATCAGCATTTTCAAAATGGCAACCTCTGCCAAGAGTGCATTCCAGAAGGAAATCAGTTGCCTAATGGAAACAATTGCATCCCCCAGACTGTCATCCACCAGGTCATGTGCCTCATAGTATTTCTGGACCCCAAGATTTTTCCCAATGTCAAGTGTGAGGCATATCTCCGTTTACGGGATACTCAATTGTCATTCCGCCCCATACTTGATCAGGGGGAACAAGCATGACTTAACTCAATTGACTCTCAAACCTGAGAATGTTGCAATGGCATCCAGCGTATATCTAATATCCCTAAAGTATACTAAAGAGTCAGCCTTGTATAGGGAAATGATGTGATGTTCATTGTTAATAGCTGTTCCCATTCAGGGCCTCTCAATCACACTGCGCAAGCCAATGGCTCAACTGCCAGTGCAAAAAGCACAGGTGACAATGGGCATCCATACCTAGTACCCCTGCAAATGACGATAGGTGCAGGGATCTCACACTTGGAATGAACTTGTGCTCTAGTGGCAGTATATAACAATTGTATCCAGCCCATCAGTGTGTTTCCCAGGCCCCAACGGCACAGCACTGCCATGAGGAAGGACTAACTTAACAAGTCAAAAGCTTTCTCTATGTCTATGGATATCACCCAGTGGTCAGCATCACACTGTTTGTCCCAGTCCATAATTCAGATTTCTGAAAGTATTCCTACCAGGAATAAAACCATTTTGGTCACTATGCAGTAGACCTTGTACCACCGGGAGCTGATGATTAGCTAAGACTTTAACTAGTAGTAAGGTTCAAATGTGAAAGGAGCAGATATGTCCCTCCCTGGTTTAGAAAACAATGTGAATAAAGCTTCCTTTATCGAGATGGATTAACAACCCAGTCGTCTAGCTTCCTCGTACACCTTCAGCAATCTTGGGACCAACCTTAAGCTATACGCTGCATAGAATTCAGGCAGAAAACCATCTGGTCCTGGTGGTCTTGCCCTGGCCATCTGTGTAATGGTCAACTGAATTTCATGCAGCTGCAGAGTTCCTGCTCAGTTCCTGCCTTTGTATGTCGTTCTATCTTGGGAGTGGCAGGCCTTCCAGGTACTAGTGTTTATTGGTCCTTGGGATGCTGTTGGAAAATGAACCTCTCTGAAATGTCACTCCAAACTTTTTGCCTTCCTCCTTTTTTTCTGACCTTCTTTTGTTGGCTTTAGGACTCTGGGCCATTTACCACTGCTGATTAGTGCTAAAGTGCATGGGCCCGATTCACAGAACTAACTTAAGACAAAATCCTAAACTTACTACCATCTTCGTATTCACAGAAGGCACTTACTCATTTTGGTATTCACAGAAGACACTTTCTCACTTCGGTATTCACAGAAGTTAGGAGGATTTTTCTTAGTTTAGGAGTCCTAAAGTTAGGAGTCCTAACTATACTACTACTAAACTGAGAAAAATCCTAATTTTAAGGCTTTCGGTATTCACAGAAGGCATTTAGGAGTCCTAAAGTTAGGAGTCCTAACTTTACTACTACTAAATTGAGAAAAATCCTAATTTTAAGACTTTCGGTATTCACAGAAGGCATTTAGGAGTCCTAAAGTTAGGAGTCCTAACTTCTGTGAATACCGAAATGAGTAAGTGCCTTCTGTGAATACCAAAATGAGTAAGTGCCTTCTGTGAATACCAAAATGGTAGTAAGTTTAGGATTTTGTCTTAAGTTAGTTCTGTGAATCGGGCCCCGTGTGCTCTCTCCTCTAAACATGGTATAATTAGTTTTCACCTGTTAGGAAATATTTGATTTACTTGTAAGTCCCTTGTAAAGTTGTATACAATATACCCAGGGACTGAATATTCCATGCTACTAGTGGGCCTGTGTGCCATCCACAGAAGTAGCCTTTCAAACCTGTCTCAGGCCTCCAATCATAGTGTGTGGGTGCAATTTACTGCCACTCTGACTTGGCATTTAAAACTACTTGCCAAGCTTGAAACTCCCTTTTTTTACACATGGGTCACCCCTAATGTAGGCCCTAGGTAACCCTAAGGGCAGGGTGCTGTGTAATTGAAAGGTAGGACATGTACTTTTAAGTTTTACATGTCATGGTGGTGACAGACAGCCTATTTCATTTTTCACTACTGTGAGGACTAAGCCTCTCAAAGGATAGTATTAGGAATTCCATAATACACATTTAAGCTGTAATTCCTGACCAGAGAAGAGTAGATTTTCCACGTAGCATATGTTTGGAATGGTAATGAAAAATCCTCCTTACTGGTGAAGTTGGATTTAACGTTACTGTTTTAGAAATGCCACTTTTAGACAGTGAACATTTCTCTGTGTTTATAACTATGTGTGCATTGCAGCCTGTCTCCAATACACATTGGGTTTGGGTGACAACTACATTTTGTGCATTCCTTCTAGACAGCCACAAACAGAGGAAGGTGAGGCTCATCTGCATTCTGAACACTCATTTGCATTCATCTGCATTCTGATGGGTCTTCCTGGTCAGGGAGAGATGGGAGGGGCTGACACTTGCACTTCAATAGGTAGTGTTCTGTCTGCACACAAAGGACTGTTCACCCCCCACAGATAGCCTGGCAGAAAGGCCTGGGTGGAAATTGATCCTGATGTACTTCAGAGAGCTGTTTTGAAGCCACCTCCTACCTTAGAAGCACTTTTGGGTATATGTGCTGGGTCTCTAACCCTCTAAAATCAAACACTTCTGGATCTAGAACTGAACCTTAGTCAGAAGGACTATTGGGCTGCTTAAAGGACTCAATTGGACTGGTTTTCTGGAAGGACTGCTTTTCTGATTGTTGCCCTGCTGCCTGCTGCTCCCTGACTCTACGGAAGGAGAGTTGGACTCTGTCTTCCCTCTAAGTGATCCCCCAAGGGCTTGCTGGCTTTCCTCCTGTTTTTTAAAATTTCATGTCACAAAAGACTTCCTACAATTCTGCTGATGCTGCTGGACTCTGCCTTCTGTGAGTCCATCTCTTGCCTGAGGTACCCCCTTCAAGTTCTGGACCTCCGAAGTGGGTTCTTTGAAGCATCCCCTGTCTGCATGTAGCAGAACCCGGCACATTGACCCGGTTGTGGGAGTAAAATAGGTGTCTCGCAGCGGAACCAGCACTTTGCCTCCAGATAACGACGCATAGGTCACCATATCGCAGCCGCTGCAGTTTTGTGAGATCTATGTATCCCCTCAACTGTGTCGCAAAATCTGGTCGATCGCTCAATGCCTCTCGACTCCAGCACCCGTCTTCGGAATTGATGCATCTCCTTCACTATGTGGAGAAGATCGACGCATCCTGCGCATGCAGAACTTGACATCAACGCATCTCATTGTTCACGACCGGGAAACGCATTTTGTTCTCCAGGGCCTGCATGGGTCCTGTAGTCAGCCAGCGTTCCATCATGGTCAGCCCAAACTTTGACTTTGCCCCAGTCCAGCATGACCTAAAGTAACCTTTTTAAAACTACTCACTTTTCTTGCATTTATTCCTTTAAAAATCGCGATTTCACAACTTCTATAAATTTGATTGTTGTTGTTTTGGTCTTGTTTTGTTCAGAATATAATAATCTATTTTTCTAAACCTGTGTGGAGTCTTTTTGTGATGTTTTCATTGTGTTACTGTGTGTGTGTGTGTGTGTGTTGCACAAATACTTTACTTATTGCCACTTTAGATAAGCCTGACTGCTCTATGCTAAGTTACCAGAGACTGAGCAGAGGTTATCTTTTAGTGTCTATCTAGCTTACACTGACTAGAGTTTTGATTCCTGCCTGGCCTGGAGCATACCTCAGACAACTAGGAATCTCATTTCCCACAGATGCACTGTGGGGATTGATATAGCGCTTCATAATATGTCATAAACACAACATTGCTTCTCTCTGGGTGCTGACTATCTTGTCACTTCCATCTCGTTAAGCCACAGTCACAGTTCTGGGATCTCAGGCTTTAGGAGCAATGCCTGTCCTGCTTTATTCCCCATTTCCCCTTCAAGTCAGATGACCCAGGTGCTTCAGTAGTGTTCGATATTCCCCCTGACCCGAACCAGCTTACGCCTGAAGTGTGTCCAAGTGACTGAGTGTACTTCGAGTGATCGGATACACCCCTCCAGTGTATCCACTTCAAGGAACAGTGTTTGCTTCACCCCACAAGCAGTATGCAAAAAATGACCCCTCATTGCTATTTTGAAAGCATCCCATTCCGGTAATCCCATGGTGGCAGTTTTTTCAGTAAAATAGTGATGTATATGGCTTGCCAGCTCTTCTTTAATCATGGGATCTTGTAACAATGTCAGGGATTGTCACCAACTGGGTATATATGGGGTAGTTCAGCCCATTAGCAGTGTTGAGCACAAGGGATTTTGATCTGACAGTGTAGAGCTTCAATATTCAGCATCACCCACCCTTGTGGTAGTGTCAGTGCATAATCTATGCACTATGTAGTTGGTGAACACCAAAGTAGAATGAATATTCCCGGGCAAGTTAGTGTAGACTGTGCATTAGATCTGTAGTCAGGAGATCCCTCTCCCAATGTGGGAAGCAGCCAGGAATTAGGTCCCTGCGAACAGTTACATTGATCTGTTGAGGTCTACATTAGGAATGCAGTTGAAATTGCTCCCCCATTAAAAAGGATTGTCCACAGTGTAGTGGGGGATAATGACAGGGTAAGGGTAGCCAAGATGTCCACTGTATTAACATATAGGGTGGATGCAGCTACCAGTTACAGCATTTACCCATCCAGTCTACCCTCTAATATCACACACCTGCCTTCAGGGATCTACTCTGCCCTGTGTGGTCATGAAAGGAACACCCAGAGAGACCCAGATAAGGACTCCCCAGGCATAACTAGAGTACTCTGTCCGCACTACTATTCCCCTCCATTTTCTATGCAATTTATCAAGTTCCCAGGCCGTTACGTGTGTTTCCTCTAGACATTCAAAGTGAATGTTCCATCATTTCAAGTAGGAATGTATGAGATAACACCTCACTGGCATTGCCATTCCCCTAAGGTTCCATGTTAAAATATTAAACTTATGGGCATTAAGTCTAGTCCCAGTTGTCATTTAGTGGAGTGTATGTATTGGGTAATGCCGGGGCCATATGAGACTTCAGCAATTAAAGAGAATCTACTGTTCCCACAGCACGAAACCCATGGGTCTGCAATCGGGTTAACAACAATGTAACCCCCAAACACCCTGCCCAGGTCAAGGTTTGTAGAACTCACTTGCAAGTAACTAATCACCGCTGAGGTAAAGCACATATAACGTCCACGTTGTTAAGAATAGGGAGGCAAGGAGATCACATCCATAGACGTGAGCTTCCATTCCAACTCCGTCGCCACCTTGTCTTCTACTGCTACATGTGAGTCAGTGTCACTATGTGATTGTTCCTGAACAGGCTTGTTGCTCCATGCTCGACCACCAGCGCACTTTCTTTGGTGGCTTGGTCTCTGGAAGGGTGACCATTCAGTAGCTTCTGTGTTCACCGGTACCTGCCTTTTGTGACGCCACTTAGAGGGTCCAGAGTTCCAACCGACTTGTCCACAAACCCATTCCCTTACAGCCAAATGTGAGCCTTGGTCGCATTTGTGAAAAAAAAGATTTGTATCCTGATAAATGACCCAAAGTATCTCGGGATAGTGCAGGGAGTATTGAAAGTTCAATTGACGCAGTTGGCATTTAATCTTCAAGAATGAGGCTCTTGTATTTGCGCCTCCATCATGAAGTCGGGATAGCTATGCACTGCGCTGTTCTTCACTGTACACGGTCCCTTGGTCCTGGCATTTTGAAGGATGTGCTCACAGCCCCTATAATTAAATAGACAAGCTACCACAGGGCTTCGGTGGCACACCTGGTGGAAGTGAGTACCTGGAACCCTGTGGGCTTGTTCTACTGAGAATCAATAGAAAAGCAAACAATAGTGTGAGTACAACGAGCATTGGCACAGTAGCAGAACACTATAGGGACACCAAACAAGGAGACATGGGATACCCTATAGCAACTCCCTGTGCCAATTTTACCTCGCATGTAAATATTGAAGATTTGCAATGGGATACAGAGAATATTTATGGATCCTACAGAACCACTCCCGCCAAGCCATAGCAAACAAGTGCTCTCCTTTCAGCAAGCTAGAGCACAAAATGCTCTCGCTTGCTGAAAGCAGAGCAAGTGTCTGTTTCCATGCCGCTTGAAACATCTCCATGAAATTTTCCCAAAACGTCCCCTTTTTGGTTCAGTTGCTGTGTTGAACGTTTTGGGGTGATCCATCAAGCGGGGGTGGGAGAAAAAAAGGGGGGTTTCAAAATACTTTTTCTCCATGTTAAGTGTTTGGGGATTTTTCAGTTTTTGAACACGACTACATCTCGAACTGCTGAACGGAATTACGCCAAATTTGGCAGAAAGTTAGATGTCGTTTCAGAAACCATGCTTTTTGTGATTTGTTGTAAATCCGTTCAATAATTTGTCAGGTACCTAACTTAAAAAATATATATATATCTGGGGCACAAACCTTTACAGTGGACTAGTTGATCCTACTAAAATTTGATTTGCTGCCAACACTTCAACCAGGAAGTGTTGCAGCCATCTTGGGACTGGCTTGAAGCCGAGTTCCATAACAAAAGCTAAAAATAAAGAAAAGGGGGCAGGGTAGGACTACCCTGACCCCCCAGATATGGTGGGGGGTCCCTCAGAGACACCGCCAGGGGTAAAAAGTATTTTGCCACCGACTTGCGGGTGGATCCACAAATCTGTGGCATTTCTTTTTTATAGCAAGCGCAGGCTCCCATGCTTGCTTTAGAATAACCCCCGGTGGGCAGGGTCCCGGGGCATGTGATACATGTAGGAGGGGGCGCATGGGCCTCCCTCCTTGGGCTATTTAAATCTTGAAGCTTGCCCTGAGGAGATGGGGGCTGCAAGACTGACCAGGAGGAACTTTCCCATCGAAATAGTTGGAACTTAATAATTTCTCCCATATTCAGAGGACTGAAACAAAGTGCTGAGGTTTTCCAAGGGAGGTCTCTCCCATGGTGGACAAGAGAACTAGCTTTGTGCCACTCAGCACATTTTGACACCCTGAATAGTAATTCAGCAGGACCTAATGGAGACCTCATGGCACCCTGACAGCATACGCCTTTCAGCCATGCACCTGTGGAGGAATTTGACTTCCATAAAAGTGACTAAGGGCCATATGTAGGAAGCCAAATTGCGATCGCAAATGCTGAAATTCGCCGAATTTCACCGTTTGCGATCGCAATTTGGGCAGTGTGCTATGTAGCACACAAAAACCCACACGCAAAATAAGGAATCGCAAAATTTGCGATTCCTTATTTTGCTAATGCATTTAAGGAATCCCAAATTGCGATTCCTTAAATGCAATGTAGGAAGCACCCAAGTTGTGCGATTTTGGCTTAAGGAATCGCATATTACCACCAACTTCAGGTTGGTGGTAATTTGCGATTTCTTTGAAAAATGCACTTTTTTGCATTTTTCATAGTGCCATGTGGCGCACATACATGCCCTTAGCGCATGTATGTGCGCCACATGTGCACACATGTTTATTTCAGGGGTGCAAAAGGGTGTCCTATTGACACCCTTGCAACCTTGAAATTGCATTCTCAATTTGCGATTCTCTAATTGAGAATCGCAAATTGAGAATGTCTCGCTATTCATTCCTATAGGCCTTCTAGCCCATAGGAATGAATGGCAAGGTATTCCTTATTTGCGAATCTCAATTTGGGATTCGCAAATAAGGAATAGGTGGGAATCGCAAAATATTTTGCTAATCCTACCTACATTGCGTTTTGCAATTCTCTAATTGCGATTCCCTAAAAATTGCAATTAGAGAATCGCAAAACACGTTTTACCTACATATGGCCCTAGGGTCCTGACTTAAATGTTGGCTACGGTGTTAGTACTGTCGCCATTGCAAAGCACTTTACTCCCACAATATTGAGGGTACGCCACCCACCACATGTAGAGATTGCCACAGGCAGGTGGACATATCTCACGTTTACAGGAACCATAGTCAGAGCGGTTTCTGTAAATGCAATGAAAGTATGCCTCGCTGTTCCTTTAACATGATGACACCGCACAGAGCACTTTCATATTCTTTTTTATTTCCAAAAACATAATCTCAAAGTGGGATTTTGTTTTTGAAAATGAAAAAAGCAATGACCCCCACTTCTTCAGAGTGGTGTTTTCCTATGGGGTGGCGATCACTGAAAGGTTTTTCCTTTTCATACCATCACGTTTTAGATCAGCTTGTAAAACTAAAAACTGGCTATATGTTCGCCCACTCTAAATGAGGCAGAGGAGACAGAGTATTCGCCACCATCTACGTACTGAAGGTCAACCCATCTTTAAATCAGTTGGCAGACTTTCAGGTTGGTGGAAATGACTCAAAGTCTAAAGGTAAAAGTTCAGACTGATGAGAGGTGGGAAATCTATCTGACCCATGAATCAATCTCAACTGCTTTGAAATCCAGGTTTGTCCTGCTTGGAGCTTTTGGTTACAATGGGATCTTAACAATAATGCTTCCGACTCCGAGAAACACTTGCTTGCCACAGCCGTGCCTCTTACCCCCACGGAAGATTTTGACTTCTATTTTAGATACAAAGTCCAAAGGTAAAAACTTTGAACAGGCCAACCTGAAATCAAGCTTAGGTTGTAGTCAACCACAAACTGACTTGTGATTGACACTTTTCTGTTTTGTGCTTTTAGCACGAAAACTTTAAAAGTTCATCTAAATGTTATTTCTTAGCATATTTCCAAAGCTTGATTATTTTTGCTCATTGAACCTTTCTTAAATTTTTTTAAACTGGTTTGGGACTTTTTTTGCGAAGTATTCTTTACTTTTAAAATGTTAGTATGACTAAATCTTAACATGTGTTTTGCAGGAGCCACTGACTGCTTGTGTCACAGCTACCAGGAGTTGAGCAGAGATTTTTTCTGAAGTGTGTTCTGACCAAACCATAATGGGTTTATTGAATTGGTCGGAGTGCCCCTTCCCAGATTAATGACCCCATTCCTGACAGATACATTTGTGTTTTGATCAATACAAAAAGTATATCTTTTTGACTTTGTTGCATACTAAAATTGTGTGTGTAAAATCTAAAACTAGACCATTTGTTCTTCTCTGAACCAGAAGATTTCTGGCCAATACATTAAAGATAAATGTTACCACAACTCATTTTGCGTTGTGCAATTCACTCACAATGTGGTCAATACTGTTTAGAGATGTTATGTAATGCTATTTACCCCGTGTATCTGCTCGCATTTAGTCTGCTTTGCAACTCCTGTATTTTATTTAACCTGAGTAATGACCATGATTTGTGATGACTTTTGTACTATCTGGTTGTATGTGACTTTCTTTAATAATTTTTTAACAAAATTCTACATCCTTGAGGTCATTTGATAAAGAGTACTTGGTGGTCTGAGGGTCTAAGGCCATGTGATATTATTTTATATGAGGGGTCAGTTAACTTTGCTCATGCTGCCTCCTAGTGTGCTACCATAAATGCCCATTTCGTTATATTTTTTTCATGTTCAAATGTTTAGTGCAGAATAACATTTCACAAAATATTTCATTGGATTAAAATTAAGGGGGGGGCAGATTATATCCTGGCGGATGTGCGCAGACTGTAGAGACTCGCTGGTTGTTAGAAATGAGGGGTCTCTAGTTGGCAAGGGCTTGCACCTTTGTCCAAATAGGGATACTTCTTCCTTGTCAGGGTAAGGGAGTTACACTCCTAAAATATCCCCTGCTCGCCCCCTTGGTAGCTTGGCACGAACAGTCAGGCTTATTTTAGAGGCAGTGTGTAAAGCATTTGCACAGAACCAACAGTAATACAGTGTAAGCACTACAAACAGACACCACACCAGTTTAGAGAAATATCCAATATTTTTATATACTTAAGACAAGACCAAAACAATAAAAATCCACAATACAGTGCTTACAAATATTCAGCTATCAAAATAACCTTGTAAAACAGTTCCTTGATGTCGATAGCTCCGTCCAGAGCTATCACGGCGTCGTGAGCAAACAAACCCAAACAGTTCTGGCTGACCGCGGCGTCGCGGGCCAGCTACGGCGTCTGGGAAGACCCGCAAACAGTACCTGCAGGGTATTGATGACCTCTTGTTGAGCTTCCGAGCACATGGCATCCGCAGGTGATGGTTCCGGAGGTCGGTGCAGGAGTCGTCGGGGCCCTCGAAGTCACACGCGTTGCAGATCGAACTCCTCTTTGCTGAAATCAGGAGCACTGGCATCGGCAGGCGTCGGGTGCTGCGGTGCGAAGTGCAGCGGTGCGGCGTCCGGTGCCCACAGGTCGCGGTGCGAGCAGCGGCTCGATGGCGACGTCAGATGGCATCGTTGGTGAGACCAGGGTCGCGGTGTGAGATAAAGGCGGTGCTCGTCACAGTGCTGGCAGGTCACGGTGCAAGGAGCGTCGTCGTCGTGGCTGAAGCACTGCCGTCGGCTGACGAACTGGAGTCAATGGCACTAGCGTCGGTAGGCCAAGGCTGCGGTGCTGGATTGAGGCAGTGCCTCGTGTAACTTTAGGAGCGGTGCCCTCGAACCACGGTGCAAGCAGCGGCGTCGATTCCGGCATGGAGGGGCATCATCAGGGATACCAAGGCGTCATCGTGAAGTGAGGCGCTGCGGAGTGTGATGCCCACAGGTTGCGGTGTGAGCAGTCGCTCTGTGGTGGCATCAGCAGGCAGCATCGGTGAGACCAGGGTCGCGGTGCGGCGTTGTGGTGGTGCGTTCTGCGGTGCCTTCAGGACACGGCATCGGCAGCGGCATCGTAGACGGCGTCGAGCTTGAAGTCTCTGCTGTTCCTGAGACTTCTTTAACAGGGGGCAAGCTCTACCTTAAGCCCTTGGAGAAGCTGACAAAAGTAAATTGCAGAATGCTCAGTCCAGTCCTTTCACTGCCCAAGACAGAAGCAGCCACAGCAGGTCAACACAACAAAGCACACAGCAAGTGGTAGTTCCTCCTCACAGCTTCTCCAGCTCTTCTTCTTGGCAGTCTTCTTGATCCAAAAGAGTTCTGAAATCTTGGCGTCTGGGTCCCTATATTTATAATAGCAAATTCTTTGTCCTGTGAAGGCAGAGGGTCCTGTACCTAGTTCAAACCAGTTCTGGGTGCATTCTGCCAGAGTGCATCTTCTTCCTTTGTCAGTGTGAGCAAGGGTCCTCAGACGCACCACAGGAAGTGGAGCCAGCATTGTGGAAGGCAGGCACAGCCCTATTCAGACCCAGGTGCTACTCCTCCCACCCATCTACATGCGGATAGGTCTATTCAGCCCTGTGCTGACCCACCCTGTCTCCTGAAGTCTCCCCCAGCCCCTGTCACTCACAAACCAGACAGACAATACACTAGCTAGCAGAGGCAGGCTGGATGGTTAGGTACGAAAATACCTACTTTCTAAAAGTGGCATTTTCAAACACAGAATGTTAAAACCATCTTCACTAAAAGATGTATTTTATCATTCTGAGTACAGGCATACTAAACTCGAATTTCTACCATGTTCCCTGGGTCAGTTAGGATTGTAGGATGTTATAATGAAAAACTGCCCATTCTGGCCTATGGGGAACAGGCAGCCTTGCAGTAGTGAAAAACGAAGTAGGCTGTAATTCACTATCAGGACATGCCACACACACCAGGGCATGTCCTACCTTTCACATACAATGCACCCTGCCCACAGGGGTACCTTGGGCCTACCTTAGGGGTGACTAACATGTAGAAAAGGGAAGGTTTAGGGGCTGGCAAGTGGGTGCACTTGCCAAGTCGACATGGCAGCCCCAGGCTGCACACAGGCTCTGCAATGGCAGGCCAGAGTTACACTTTACGGGCTGTTTGCGTGGGTGTCACAATCAAGTGCTGCAGCCCACCAAAAGCATTTGATTTATGGGCCCTGGCACTCGCAGTACACTTTACTAGGGACTGACACATAAATCAAATAGGCCAATCATGGAAACACCAATCCATAACACAAATTACCACAGGAGCACTTGAACTTTACCACTGATCAGCAGTGAGAAAATTGCGCAGAATCATTACACCAGCAAAAACAGAGTCAAAACCGGGAGGTCAGAGAGCAAAAACTCAGGGGAAACTCGCCAAAAGATGCCAAATCTAACACTGGTGTATCCATACAATGTCATGACTGGCCGCCCGTCCAATTTATCTGTCAGCTGTATGGTCGACAAAACTCTGTCCAACCTCCTCTATCACTTTCAGTAGACTCCGTTGATGGTGCATTGGCCGAAAAACGGCTGATGGTGGCTTTTCGGACAGTAATCTGCCCGCCCAATTACGACTTGGTTTCTTGTTGGCGCATCCATGACAGCTAAATTTCCACACCTGATCTGGAATTCTTGTACAGATAAAAAGGACAAACACCTTTTATCATTCCTAATCACCCCTTCACCATGGATCTGATACTGCTTGGCTTTGGTTGCCAGGTGCGACCGGCACAGGTAACAGTGGTGTGGTGGGGTAGGGGTGTTGGGGGAGGTGACAGACAATGGGATAGGGAAATTAAAATAAATTAATTAATAAAGCCACTGACCTTGCGCTCGCCACATCGCCAACTTTATTGTCGTATTTTTCTTTCCCTATCCCTTCGCCTGTTGACATCCCACCCAGCGCCTGCAGTGCCCCACCACTGTTACCTGTGTTGGCCATGCCTGTTGGTTACCTGCTGCTTGAAATGGATTGGAAAATGTTGGGTGTGGGAAGAGGAGAGATCTGGAGATGGTGGGCAAGTGGGGGTGTGGTGGAGAAAGTGCTGTTAGAAGGGACTGTTCTCCAGGTCAGGAGTCTCTGTATGGCACACACAACTGAGTGTATGCCATCCAAGAATTCAACTAATTGAGTGAGCTACTGACTCATTCCCTGGATAACACACAACTGTGCAGTCTGCCCTAAAGAGAGGGTTCACAACAGATCAACAGCCTCCTCCTAGAGCACAGAGGCAGTAGCTGAGGTGTCTGTGGCACAGGATACCCATGCCTTTTTGGGGGATGGGTGTTGGTCTACACGCGGGGTAGCAGGAGGGAGTGTGCTGAAGGATAGTTTGGTGGTGATAGAGCTGGGTAAGTGCCCCAGAAGGTATGCAATCTATCATCACTTAGGGCTGGTCCGACGTGGAGGTCTCAGAATCGGTTGAAGTGTTGGCCTTCTGTCCAGCCCTATGACCCTCCATGCTACTGGGTCTTTCTGTGTTGCCATCTTCAGACACCCAGCTGACATCCTCATAGCCCAGGTTCTTGGCCAACCTCCCCTTCTCTTGCTCAAGAGGATGCTTACATGAGACACCCAAAAACATTAATTTAATGCTGCATTGTACTTTTGTGATATTTCTATGCTCATTACTGTTAGACCTGGTACCATTTTCATTTATTTTCACAACATTTGTCACTTATGAGCACTATTTAATGGAGATAGAGTGTTTCCTGCTATTAGGGCTTTGAGCAGTTTACCCTGGTAACCACTAATAAAAGGCCTGCTGTCTGTAATTTTGGTGGAAGAGTGGATCTGCTTACCTGGTCCACAGGATACCAGAAGCTGCTATATGTGCCAGCTGACTGGCATCCTGTTTGAGCAACAGGAACACAAGTCTCCATAGACATACTTATGCAATAGATGAACAACTTTTCAGCTACTTTAGCTACTTCTTGCCTTCCCTGCAAACTGCCCAGCAGAACAGTCCCACGTGGACCAGCACTGGACTCTTATATAGTCTCTGCTGGAGTGTGTCTTAGCCCCCAGGAGGTGTCTACTCAGGTCCTTGACCTTTGATGTAGTCCTAAACTGTTCTCCTCCTGCCTAGCCGTAAAAGTTGGAACTTACAGAACATTTCTACAAAAAATGCTTTCAGAACCACCAGGAGAAGACCAAAGCCAGCCTGAACGGCAAGCTGCATAAGGTGCATCACCAATGGGATTGACTTACCTGCAACTCCTGCTTCGTTCTTCTCCGCAGCAGCAAATCTGATTCAGTGGGACTTCTTGACAATGTTATTCACCCTAATGGAGTCCTTTTCAGCTACAGCCTGCAGCCTTGCCCCACTGAAAAACTTGCCTTCTCAAATTCCTTTCGAAGCTACCTTTATAACCCAAACCTAGTCCTTGTGTCCGACCCACTTAATTATAGACTTTGCCCTGTTATTGCATGACTAAATACCATGTGTTTGTTGCTTTGTGCTGTTTGGTGCAATTTTGTCATTTAAACTTAAGAAATTCCAAATCTGCTTCTAAATATTGGTCTTTTGTTGTTTTGCTGTAATTTCATTCATTACAATATACTCTATTTTTCTAATGAGGTTTGGGATTTATCTTCTTTTGTGTTTTCACTTTGTTGGAGTTTGGGTGTTTGAAAATACTTTACATGTTGCCTGTAAATTATGAATTAAATT
Source organism: Triturus cristatus (assembly GCF_964204655.1). Classification (NCBI taxonomy): domain Eukaryota; kingdom Metazoa; phylum Chordata; class Amphibia; order Caudata; family Salamandridae; genus Triturus; species Triturus cristatus. The sequence continues at coordinate 698,956,335 of NC_140582.1, read as the reverse complement.
AAATGAAAAGAATATTTGTAAACCACGGTAGCTAGCCTGAGGAGTCCTAGCGCTGCAGACAAACGCAGGCAATGAGGTTGCTAGGGTCTATAAGGGTTTGTTGAAAAGGAAAGTTTTTAGGAGTTTGCGGAAAGGAAGTAGGTTGGGCTCTGCTCGCAGATGGAGGGGAAGAGAGTTCCACAGTTTTGCTGAATTATAGGAAAAGGAGCGACCACCCCACCTTGCTCTCTGGATATTGGGGACGAGGGCAAGGAAGAAGGAGGCCGATCGGAGCTGTCTGTTAGGTTGGTAAGGGGTGATCAGTGATTGGCTGATGGCCGGGCCAGTCTTCCAGAACGCCCGGTGAGCAATGCACAGGGCCTTGAATTGAATTTGTTCCCTGACCGGGAGCCAATGCTGGCTCTTTAATAGTGGATTGGTAGAGTGCGGTGGGGAATTTGAAGGAGTGTGCGTGCTGCACAGTTTTGGATAATCTGGAGTTTGCGAGTAGTAGATTGAGGGGCCCCTAAGTAAAGGGCATTCCCATAATCCAGGCGTGATATAATAAGGCCCTGGACCATGATTTGTCTTGCCTGAAATGGGAGCAGAGGAAGGATTTTCCATAGTAGCCTGAGTAGACCATAACAGGAGGATGATAGCTTCACCGCTTGATGGTTGAAATTGAGGGAGTGGTCCAGCCAGATGTCCAAGCTTTTTATTGTGTTTTTTGGAGCTGGAGTGGGGCCGAGACAGATAGGCCACAGTAAGTTTGCATTAAACAAGGGAGTGTGTCCTAAGAGCATGAGCTCAGTTTTTTCTCCATTCAATTTTAAACAGGAAAGTGTTATCCAGTTTGCCACTTCCTCTAGACAGCTACTCAGATTGGATGGGGAGATGTTCGGCTGGTTAAGGGCCACCACTAGCTGAGTGTCATCAGCATAAGTGATGATTTTTATGCCGAAAGGACGGACAATCTCAGCTAGGGGGCTCATATATACGTTGAATAGTGTGGGGCTCAGGGAGGAGCCCTGAGGCACGCCACATCTAAGCGGCAGGCTAGAGGAGGCGGAATCGCCCTCGAAAACCTGGAAGGAGCGGTCAGCTAAGAAGGATCTAAACCAGGTGATGGCATTTCCTGACACACCCAAGTTGATAAGTTGGTGTATCAATATGTCGTGGTATACACTGTTGAACGTGGCACTTAAGTCGAGAAGGATAATTGCCACGGACCCTCCCCGATTGAGGATTAGCCTGGCCTCCTCAGTTACTGCGAGGAGGGCGGTCTTGGTTCCATGCATAGGACGAAACCCTGTCTGGGAGATATCAAGATGGTGATTACTTTCCAGTAATTCAACCAGGACCGAATTAACGTGTTTCTCCAAGATCTTACTCGGCCATGGTAGCAGGGAGATTGGCCGATAGTTGCTGGGATTATCTTGGTCAAGTTTGGGCTTCTTTTGGATAACCTTGACCATTGCACGCTTCCAAGGGGGAAAACAATGCCAGAGGAGATGGAAGCATTGAGCAGATCAAGGGTAGTTGGAAGAATGTTTCTTATGGCCAGCAGCAGGACTCGTGGGGGTGCCAGGTCAAAGGGGGAGCCAGATTTCACCTTGTGCATGATAGAGTTTAATATAATGGGATCAAGAAGAGGGAGGAAATCCAGAGTGGCTGAGGGTCCCAGTCCTGAGCTTACAGTAGTGGCCAGGGCAGGATCAAGCTGAGTGGGGGAAAAGGAGGTATATATTTTTTGTATTTTCTGGAGAAAGAATTCTGCCAGATTGTTACAGCGGGTTTGGGCATCAATCGGGTTAGGAGGTTTCTTGGGAAGTTCGAGGAGAGTTTTAGCAATTTGATAAATTTCCTTGGGGAAGAGGCAGCTGCCTTAATTTTTTCTTCGTAGAAGATTGCTTGAGAGGCTTTGATTTCAACTTTATACGTTTTTATTGCTTCCTTATACAGGGTTTTGCTGGTGGGGGAGTAATCGAGTCGCCATTTTCTCTCTAGCTTTTAACAATATCGTTTTAGTTCCCATAATTTGGGGGAATACCAGGGGGTGGTTGTGCCACTATGTTTTGTTTGAGAGCATTTCAGGGGGAGCACAGCGTCGAACGAGCTATGGATCCAGTTATTGTATTCCTCATTACCTACGATGGGATTGGGGTTGCTAGAAGGTCTGGAAGCTTCCAGGGCCGGCATCCAGAGTTCCAGGGGAAGTTTAGACCAGTTACGATCCCTGCGAGTGATCGTGTTGGTGGGAAAGTGGAGATCAGGGGTGGCCCAGGAGAGAGGGATCAGGAAGTGATCAGTCCAAGGGAGCGGGGAGGGGATTCCCATTGTGAGTTGTGCACAATTGCTAAAAACAGGGTCGAGTAAGTGGCCTTCGATGTGGGTGGGTTCGAATAGCAGCTGTTTAAATTGTAGCGCGTAGAGGCTCAAAGTAAGTTCCTTGGTGGTGTGGTCGGAGGCATCATCAAGATGGATATTAAGATCCCCTAATAGTGAAAAGTTTGATGGTACGCATGCCAGATTCACTATGATAGAGGGGAGGGCATTGAGAAAATGTCCGAGGGCCCCGGGTGGGTGATAGACGAGTAGCTCATAGAAGGTACTGGTGGGGGAGAAATCGATGGCGAAAGATAAACTTTCGCAGTCTGGTACCAGATTAGGGAGACAGCGGCAGTTGAAGAGGTCCTTCAAAATTATCGCTAGGCCTCCTCCTCTTCCCATTTTGCAGTCCTCTCAGTGAATGTGATATCCGTGAGGGAGGGCTTGGATAAGATCTGGTTCAGATTCTGCGTTGAGCCAGGTCTCTGCCAAAAAGAGAGCATCTGGTTTATGTTTTTCTAGAAGAAGGGTGACTTTGGTGGAGTGTTTGGGGAGTGATCTACAATTTAAAAGGTACATGTTTCGCTGAATGTTCTTAGTGTGGGGGTCAGGTTCAGTGATTTTAGTTTGGAAGTGTTGTGTTTGGCAGCTATGTTATGTTATGTTATGTTATGTTATGTTATGTTATGTTATGTTATGTTATGCTAGCCAGATTTATAAAGCGCACAACTGCCCCAGCAAAGGGGCGTCCCGGCGCTACGATAGACAAGATATCAGGCCACAGCATAACCAGAGACAAAAGCATAGCATTAAATGTTCTGAGGGAAAAGGAAGGTTTTTACAGCTTTCCTAAAAACCAGAAGATCGTCTATAGCACGAATGTGGACAGGGAGAGAGTTCCAGAGCCTGGCCGCTAATACTCTGAAAGAGCGACCGCTGGCCCTCACCCTCTTAAAACGTGGAACTATAGCAAGATGAAGTCCAGCAGACCTTAAAGTACGCAAAGGGACATAAGGCTGAATAAGAGGCTCCAAGATTTGAGGAGAGGAATACTTGAGAATTTTAAACAGTAAGCAAAGAGACTTAAACCTAATCCTCTGAGAAACGGGGAGCCAATGAAGTTGCTCAATGGTTTTTTTAGCCGAGCAGAATCTCGGTAAGCCAACCAGAGCTCTGGCAGCAGCGTTTTGAACGCGTTGGAGTCTAGCAAGTTCGGCTAGGTTGGCTCCTAACAGAAGGGAGCTTGCATAATCCAGCCGAGACAAAATCGTAGCTTGGACAATGAGTTGTCTGGTTGGAGCATCAAAAATGTAAAAGTAGGTCTTAGCCTTCTAAGTATCCCAAAACAAGTGGCAGCAGTTTTCTTCGTGTGAGAAACAAAGCTGAGTTTGGAATCTAACCAGATCCCAAGATTTTTAACCTCCGTGGCAGGGAGAGGAGTAGGACCAAGCTCCGATGGCCACCAATGATCGCACCAAAGATGACTCTGCTTGTCGACAATGAGCACCTCGGTTTTTTTAGCGTTCAATTGCAGGCAATTATCAGTCATCCAGCGCGCTACTGAGCTAATTCCCTCCCGGAACTTAGCAGCTTCGAGGTCGGAAGCCCCACTTAATGCTACCGCCAGCTGAGTATCGTCCGCGTAGGACACCATAGTCAGGTTCCCACGTTTGGCGACAGCAGCCAGCGGCTGTACATAAAGATTGAAAAGTGTGGGGCTAAGAGCCGACCCCTGCAGCACGCCCTGGGCAATAGGGTAAGGTTTTGATTGGAAAGGAGGTGTAATAACCCTAAATGTGCGATCAGATAAAAATGATCGAAACCATTCCAGTGCTGTGTTACCGACACCAGCCTCACCCAGACGTTGTAACAAAATGGCATGGGAGACGGTGTCAAACGCGGCACTGAGATCGAGAAGCACCAGTGCCGCCGTTTGACCAGAGTCGACCAAGGTTCTCAAATGGTCGACCATAAAAAGCAGCACCGTCTCCGTGCTATGGCTGGGTCGGAAGCCATTCTGAGTGGGGTCCAGAATATCAGCGCGACAAAGATGATCCGATAAGATGGCGTTAACATGGGCCTCGGTCAGTTTAGCCGCCCACGGAAGGAGTGATATAGGGCGATAATTCTCCAACTTAGAGGGATCCAGAGCTGGCTTTTTCAGAATGGGCATCACCTGGGCTTGTTTCCAACTGGCAGGGACAGAGCCAGATGTTAAAGATAAATTGACAAGGTCGCGCAGTGGAGGAAAACAGAGTGATGCAAACTCTCTAAACTGAACAGGACGAAGAGGGTCCCTGGGTGAGCCTGATTCAACTTTCACCACAATTTTTGTGAACTCCTCTAACGAAAGCTCAGGAAAAGAACACAAAGACAGCGTTGTCATTGGAGGAGATTCCACCTTAACCGGGGGAACGGATAAAACAGGAAAGGAACGATATATAGCCGCCACCTTTTCCACAAAGAAGGCGGCCAGGTCCTCGCAATGCGAGGCAGAACAAATCGCATCAAGTGAGGCTCGGCTGGCTGTGAGATCCTTAAGTACCCTGAAAATTAATTTGGTAGGATTAGTGCTCGAGTTAAATTCGTGGGAAAAATAGGCGGCCCGGGTTTTACAGACCGCTCTATGATAAAGTCTAGTCTTAGCACGATACTCCCGTTTTTTGTCGGGTAGGTAAGCCTTACGCCAAGCTCTTTCGGCTTGTTTACAGGATTTCCTTAAAAGCCTAAGCGTATCGTCATACCAAGGACTAGGCTCACCACGACGACATTTGAACTCGGCAATAGGAATCAAACAATCCAGCGCTCCAGTCAGCCAGTTGCAAAATAGATCATAGCCCGTCTCCACATCGGAGAAAGGACCCAAAGCCTGCTGACCAAGGAACCGATGAAGATCAGCGAGTTTCAATTTGCTCCATGGACGTCTCAGTGACACAGGAACCGTTGTTTTATAAGGGGAATCCTTAATGTCAAGATGCAGCTCAATGAGATGGTGATCCGTCCAAGCCATAGGTTTGGGGGGTAACACTTTAGCCGATGTTAGATTTGTAAAAATGGGGTCCAAAATGTGGCCACCATCATGGGTACAGCGATCCACAAGCTGAAACAGCTGGAGGGCTTCCAAATCTGCTAGGGTACTGCTAACAGCAGGAGAAAGGGGAGAATCAAAGTGGAGATTTAAGTCTCCGATAATGCTGAAATTAGCAGTAGTTAAGGCCAGTGCGCCAACGGCCTCCAGCAGTGCTAACCTGAAGGCAGCATCTGGACCTGGAGGTCGATAAATAAGTAGCCCAGAAAAATTAAAATGAGGACTGACCGAGATACGAAAGTGGGCACTTTCGCAGCCAGCTATGTCCATAGGCTTCCAGGCACATGAAAAGCAGGATTTAATGACGGCCACAATGCCACCTCCTCTTGAGTTACGATTGTGGGTGAAGATCGTGTACTCCGAAGGAAGAGCCAGATTAACCGCGACCGCAGCATCCTCATGAAGCCATGTCTCAGACATGAACAGAATGTCAGGGGCGGCATCAGTGAGTAGATTGTGCACATCCCCATAATGTCTAACCAGCAACCTCACATTAAGATGACAGATCTTAAGATTAAGAGGGACCTGGGATTTCATCGACGGTAATACAACACGGTCTAAACACCCCGAGGGAGTATTCCTATGGGCTGCGATATGGGTAGGCGGTAACAGCTTAAATGGACAATCAGAGCAATTAACAGGGCCAGAGAGTGGATGCAATGCACGGCACCTGCAGAGCGCCTGACTTCGCAGGCTAATCAGCGTAGTCCTTGCATACCTTAATACTGAAGATATCTGGGACATCTTGAGATAAGAAAGATGTAACAATGCCCGGCCTTGCGCGGCCTCGACGCGGACGAGCGCAGACGGGCAGGACTCTGGCACGACTCAGGCGCAGGGAAGGCGCTCCCCGCTGCGCATCACCGCTGCGCGCTAGGGGGCTGGCTTAAATAGACTGTCCGCGGATAGGCAGCACGTCTAAGACACTAAAGATGGCGCCCGCACACTGTCACCACCAATACCCCACTCAACATGGCGGCCAATGTTCCCTCAGCTTCCCCAACCCGAGGACAGGACCCGCTAAGCAGCAGTGTAACAAACAATTACAATGCGAGTATGAGGGCAGCACCCCAGATAATACCAAGGGTAAGAACATAAAATAGCAACACAAATACAAAAACGGGAGTATTTTAAAATATTCAAAGCGTACCCTCGAAATAGCGCTACGCTAAGCACGCAAGTCTTATGGCAGGCAGGGAAACCCAGATACCTTGTCCGGTTGACCCGCTAGGCAGACCACCTTAAATAGACTGTCCGCGGATAGGCAGCACGTCTAAGACACTAAAGATGGCGCCCGCACACTGTCACCACCAATACCCCACTCAACATGGCGGCCAATGTTCCCTCAGCTTCCCCAACCCGAGGACAGGACCCGCTAAGCAGCGGTGTAACAAACAATTACAATGCGAGTATGAGGGCAGCACCCCAGATAATACCAAGGGTAAGAACATAAAATAGCAACACAAATACAAAAACGGGAGTATTTTAAAATATTCAGAGCGCACCCTCGAAATAGCGCTACGCTAAGCACGCAAGTCTTATGGCAGGCAGGGAAACCCAGATACCTTGAATGCTGGCAGCTTGCAGCTCTCCGTCCTTTAAGGTTAAGGAGGGATTGAGGGCTGTAGCTTCCAAGATGCAGATGAAAACGGGCAGGGGTTGTGGCCCCTGCCCCGTCCGGACGCAGACGGGCGTAGACGGGCTTGCCTTCAGCTTGCCTTTGGCGTGCCGGCGGCGCGCCTACTGCGCGCGTCCGCTGCGCGAGGCGAATGGCATCCTAATTAAGAAGGTGGGGAAGGTCAGCTGCTGGTCATCTGACTTGCCTGGGAGTGCTGGAAGTAGCAATCACTTCCTGTTGTGTCTAAAATTCCCTCCACTCAATCCGAAGAATCGGTGGAGGACCGGGGAAATACACATAAGTTAGGATGCGGTATGTGCTGAATATTTGACGTGTCTGACTGTTTGTTGACAAGTTAACAGAGGGTTGGGCACAGGTTTATTTTGAGTCATACATGGTTCACCCTGACAATTATTGTATTTATTTTTTGAGTTGCCATTCAACCCTTCATAAATAATAACCCAATTTTTTACAATGAACATTCGTCAAAATGAGCATACTGAAGAGATTAGTATACAGTAACACAGAAAATGTCACACACTTTTCTTTTATGTAAATGGATGAAAAAAATGACCCAAAAATTCATTTGATTCTGTAAATATTTCAATCTTCTCCTGTTTTAGACTATATTGTAGGCCACAAAATACACATAATTTAAAAATATCAATCTAATGTCGAATAAAATGCTTGAGTTGATTTTATCACAATATGTTGTAACAGTTGACAAAGTACTGAAGTTATTCTTTTTTGTACAGGAACACCCTGCCAACTAGCTTGGTGGGTGGGTCCCAGAGGGTTACCCCCAGGACCAAAAACATATATTTTTTATTACATTTTACATAAAATTTTCAGGATGGGGAAAGACCCAGGGGTGTCGCAAAATAAATGAAATTAAATGAAATGGAACTTGTAAGGCACACAGCTTCTCAATGGAGTTTCCCGGGGCTGAGCTTTAAGTCATCAACAGTATGCAGTGAGATCACCTAGTCTTGTTGGAAGAGCCAAGTCTTCAACCTTTTCTTAAACAAGGCAGTAGCCGCGGGGAGCTAAGCTCCAGTGGCAGTTTATTCCACACCACAAGTCTAAAGTAAGAGAAGGTCCTTCCACCGATTCTCATGCAATGGATCTTAGGGATGCTTGCCAGAAAGCAGTGGGCTGACATCAAGTTTCTGGAGGGGGCATAGAAACTAATACTGGCCCTAAGTTAGCGTGAACCCAGGGTGCAGCGCTGTATGGACTAGGACTAATGTTTTGAGGAGGATTCTCTTCTTCATCGTAAGCAAGTAGAGAGCGACCAGGTGTCCTGTCAGCCGCGCATGCTCATTTACACAGCTGTGTAGTCGTTGGCCAATGCCCATGTGCTCACGGAAGCCCATTTGATCTACACCCCACTTTAATATGGCGCTTGGCTTTCACTCAAAGGGCTTCTATGAGTGCATGACACCCATTCTGGTGTGTGAGGGCTTCAATTCCAAAAGGAACAGACCTCATGTCTGTAAACTTGGACATTGACTGACCTTTCAATCTTTTCCTCCTTTCTCATTTCTGTAAAGGAACTGCAAACCTCTTTTGAGATAACTGATATTTCTGAGGAGTGTTTATGCTGGACCTACAAGCGCTCCTAATCCCCTTCCTTTGTGATAACCCAGGAGAGTTTACCATATTTTTCATAAGCATTCCCAGCTGGAGCTGTGTGCTCCTCAGCTGGAGTGCAGAGACCTCTAGTGGTTGAGAATTGAAAAACGTTAATAGAAAGACGTACATTTATTTTGTCAAGATGTTATTGAAAATCTTTTATGACAATCACCTTTATTAATTATTGCAGTGTGTGAATATAAGAAACATACATTTGAATTATTGGTGACTTTTTGTCAAAGCCAGTATGTTTGCCTTACTTCAAAGGACACCCTTTATATTGCTTACACATAGTCAGTTTTGAGCGCCAACGCAGATTTAGGCAGAGGGCCTGCGCCAAGCACTCTGCAGCCTTGTACGAAGTGTGGGGTTAGCCGCCAGAATGGGTTTTGCTGCCAGCGGGGGCTTGGATGTAGGGCCTAGAATCTAACCCCACATTGTGCACAGTGATGGGCATCCTACTTTGCATTAAAAAAAGAACATTTAAATTCACTGCAAAAAACAAAGGATAAAGAGAGGTTATAAATAGGCATGGCAATAATATGTTACTTTCCACTAAAAATACCTTTGAAATTTACTGAAATAAACAAAGTAAAGCAACGTTACAGTTAGGTGAAAATTTCAGTTAAGACGCACTGGGGCATATTTACAAGCCTCTATTGCCACCACAACGTCATGTTTTCTGAAGTTGTGGTGGCGATAGAGGCTGTGCCTTATTTACAAGGCAGTGATAAACCACTTAACGTGGCTTAATGCTGCCTTATAAATAAGGCACCCTTTCAGGCTATACGTAGCGTCAACGAGATGGGAAATGGGTATTGTGATGGGCGTTCCACCACAACACCCATTGATTTTGACGCTACCCCATATTTACAAGGTTGCCGTAAATATGGGGCAGCGTCAAAATTAAGACCAGAGAAAACCTGGTCTTACTCTGGTGCAACGAGGAGAAATGTGTAATTTCTCCTCATTTTTGCTGTTTCCATGTGTGCTGCGTTGTGCAGCACACATAGAAACAGCGGAAGGCCATTGATTGTGTATGTGGAGGAAAGTGTCCCTTCCTACACATAACAATCATTTAAAAAAAAATTACGGTTTGCAACTTCTATGTGTGCTGCATTGACCAGCACACATAGAGGCTACAAAACGTCATTTCAGATTGTTTATGTGCAGGACGGTACCCCTTCCTGTACATAAACATTCTTCTCCTCGACACAGGCACCCTTGCACTATGCTGCAAGGGTGCCTGCATTTGTGCTAGGCTCCTAAATTAGCACCAGCGCAGGGGGAAATGCAGGTTTGCACCGTATCCTTGTAAATGCTTGCAGCCCAGAATTTCAGAAGTGACAGAGGGCGGCATTAAGCCAAGGAGGCTAACGCCGCGCTTCGCCACTTCCTCTTAAATATGCCCCACTGTTTTGAATAAACAGAACCACTGAAATTGACCAGTTATAGTTATCTCAATTGATTGTAAATCATGCCTTAAAGTCACTATTTCTCACTCCTTCTCCATGTAGTCTTGTCATTAATGATGTAATTTTAGAAGTTGCAGTCATGTTATCAATTATGTTGTGTCACAAGTGATGTAATATGGGAGGCAATTAGCAGTGCATGGCGCAAGCCAATGTTACTTTGGGGGCACTAGTTACAGTTACTTTAAATAACTATACATACATCTTGTACATTTGAATAAAACTAAAACATGTAAAATCAAAACTAGAAATGCCTTTTGTCAGTTTGAAATCAATGTAAAGACCAACAGAAAAGACATGAATTTGCCTTCACCATGTTAATGAACTTAGTAGAGAACATTATTTTGTTTAAAAATATTAATCATGACTAACATAATAATTGTTAAGTTAAACTAATGCTTTTATGGTAACCTTTGAGGAGGGTACATTTCCTGTGCCCAGTCATCATGCGGTAACCCAGCATGGCACTGTTTCCAAAATGGTTTATTAAAAACAATATTTGCTGTACAGGATCACATACACAAAACTGTGTTTGTGTTGCATGTGATCATAGAAAAAAATGATTTTTGGTAAATGCACAATGAATGGTGAAAAAGTGCCTTCCTGATCTGTTTCTCTTCAGAGCCCTACAGCTGGCTATAGTGGGACAGGGCCTCATCAGTGAGCATTTTTAGCTCCTCTTCTGTGAAGTTAGGGGCCCTATCTCCAGACGTATCAGCCATTTGTGGTTCCATAGGTAGTTAAACTGAAAAGTAGGGAGGTGGAGGGGGGTGGGGATGTGCACATAGGAGGCAAGTGAAATGTTATGTTATGTTACAAATTCTTATAAAGCGCATGGCTGCTCCAGCAACGAGACGTTCCAGCGCCAGGACTGACAGGAGCATGCAGGGAAAGATTTCAACTAGAGGTTAGAGAAATGTACTTACAGATGCATGTATGACACAGTGGCATACGCATACCTCAACGTAATCGTACACCAATGATTGCATTTGGCAAAGTCAATCACACAGTGATAACCAACAGATGCCCCAGTTGATATATGTCTTGCATGACATATACGCATCCACCATTTTAGGTACATGTTACATTATAGAAATTCTGGCAGAGATGGCCAAAATGGCAGAATATCTTCACTATGACGTTACATTATTAGATCTGTTATGCATTATTGGATAATTCTATTGATATTTGGGAGATGTATTGTACAATAATTACATCACACGTGGTGTATTTTAAACCTCCGATGACAGAGAAAATAAATAAAGTACATACACTGAATAAACCTTTTAAGTATTTCAAAATGTAAAATTCACATCTAAATAATTAATATTACCTATATAAGTCATGTGATTACACCATATGACCAAATAAAGAGTATAATTGGACAACAAGATGTTCTGACACCTCAGATGTCCCCTACTGCCAGAGCCAGAAGACACCACTCAAGCGTGTTCCAACCTTTCCTGAGCTTGGCACCATGCAGGTGAAGGACATTATAATGAAGTTAGGGGCATATTATCAAGGACGGCGTTAAAAATGATCCCCGGTTTAGCGGCAGAAAACTGCTGCTAAACCAGCGATAATGGGATTGATAATATGCCCTTGAGAATTCCAATAGAAGCCCATGTTCTGGTGTGAACACGGGCTTCTATTGGAATTCTCTGCGGCATATTATCAAGCCCATTATCGCCGCTTTAGCGGCAGTTTTCTGCCGCTAAACCGGCGATAATTTTAACGCCGTCCTTGATAATATGCCCCTAAGTAAGGTAAGCAGTCTGAATATAGATGTTTTTCTGTGTATTGTATTCTCCACTAACATTTATCTGAGTCATTAAGTGATTCAAAGATGTGCTCGTTTCTTTAAGTGAGACTGATAAATGCTGGTGTTGCTCAGACCCCGTTTTTAGGTCTCGCCTGACATAGCACATGCGCTGGTCTGGCGAGACTTTTTGTGAGGGCTCAAAAAATGCTACCGTGGCCAGCCTAGAGCTACAGTGCATGTGCGCGGGAACGCGCCTAGGAGCAGAGGCTGGCAAACCTCGTCATGCTCATTAAGTGCCTGCGCTCACTTTCACTTTCGCCCGTGATCACTTTCGCGGCGCCCCTTTGATACTCTCGTTCAAAGAACATCAAACATCAAAGAACATGTTGTTGTGTTAATGCTTTGCTGCGCCCTTTTGACTTACAATGTGCTTTCTCTTTCCACAAACTCGATGTTTGTGTTCCTTTATTTTGAGATGCTTTTAGTATTACTGTTTTGTGACTTAAAGAACATTAAGGAAATGTTACTGTGAAACTGGACAACGTTCACAGTGTTTATTTCTGATGGCAGCGGCTGCTTCATGTCCGTTGCACCATTCAGGGAGTCCTTTTGTTGGCGCTTTCATGAGGACATGATGAGGAAGCTGGAAACTTTTGGCACATTCTCTTTAAAAGCACAGCATGTTGGCGACTGGTTAATCGATTAGACCTATGTAGCACTTTAGATCTCAAAGCGCTATGGTGGGTGCAGCAGTTCCAACTCATGAAATATGGGGTGCAACTCACAAGGAGGGGGCAGGTTTGAGTGCACATTGGCTGCAATCGAACTCTTAAGATGATGGGCTGTGTGTATCCATTATCAGCACTCAGTCTTCGCCAAGTGCTCTTGTTTGTTTTGTTGTTGTGTTAATGCTTTGCTGCGCCCGTTTGACTTACAATGTGCTTTCTTTTTCCACAAACTCGATGTTTGCGTTCCATTATTTTGAGATGCTTTTAGTATTACTGTCACACACACAACCACACACACAACCACATACACAACCACACGCACAACCACACTACCACACACACACACAACCACAACCACACACACAACCACAACCACAGACACACACAGCCACACACAACCACACAACCACACAACCACACACACACAAAACCACACACACACAACCACACAAACACACACACAACCAAACACACAACACACACACAACAATACAACCACACACACAACCCCACACACACAAGCCCACACACAACCACACACACAACCACACACACACAACCACACACACAACCACACACAAAACCACACACACACAACCACACACAACCACACAACCACACACAACCACACAACTACACACACACCCACACACAACCACACACACACACAACCACACACACACAACCACATACAACCACACACAACCACACACAAACACACACAACCACACACACGCACAACCACAACCACACACACACAACCACACAAACAACCACACACACACAACCACACCCGCAACCACACACACAACCACAACCACACCCACACCCAACCACAACCACATACACACACAACCACACACACACACAACCACACACACAACCACACACAACCACACACACAACCACACACACAACACACACAACACACACAACCACACACACAACCACACACACACAACAACAACGCACACAACCACACACACAACCACACACAACCACACACACAACCACACCCACTACCACACACACACAACCACACACAAACACACAACCACACATACAACCACAACCACATACACAATCGCACACACAACCACACACACAATCACACCCACACACAACCACACACACACACAACCACACCCACAACCCCACACACAACCACACACACAACCATACACACAAACACACACAACCACACACACACACAACCACAACCACACACACACAACCACACAAACAACCACACACACACAACCACACCCACAACCACACACACAACTACAACCACACCCACACCCAACCACAACCACATACACACACAACCACACACAACCACACACACAACCACACACAACCACACACACAACCACACATACAACACACACAACACACACAACCACACACACAACCACACACACACAACCACAACAACACACACAACCACACACACAACCACACACACAACCACACCCACAACCACACACACAACCACACACACACAACCACACACAACCACACACAAACACACAACCACACAACCACACACACAACCACAACCACATACACAATCGCACACACAACCACACACACACAATCACACCCACAACCACACCCACAACCACACACACAACCATACACACAAGCACACACACAACCACACATACAACCACACACAGTCACAACCACACACACAACCATACACACAAGCACACACACAACCGCACACACACAACCACACACAACCACACACAAAACACACACAACCACACACACACAACCACAACCACAACCACAACCACACACACACACAACCACACACACACAACCACACACACAACCACACACAGACAACCACACAAACACACACATAACCACACAAACAACCACACACACAACACACACACAACCATACATCCACACACAACCACACACACACAACCCCACCCACAACCACACACACAACCACACACAACCACACACACACAACCATACAACCACACCCAACCACACAACCACAAACACTACCACACACAACCACACAACCACACACACAACCACACACACACAGACACAACCACACACACAACCACACACACAACCACATACACACAACCACACACAACCACACCCACAACCACACCCACACCCAACCACACCCACAACCACATACACACACAACCACAACCATAAACACACACAACCACACACAACCGCACACACCCAACCACACACACAACCACACACACAACCACACACACAACACACACACAACCACACACAAGCACACAACCACACACAACCACACCCGCACCCGCACCCACAACCACACCCACACCCACAACCACACCCACACACACAACCACACACACAAACACACACACACAACCACACTCACACAACCACACACACACACAACCACACAAAAACACACAACCACACACACACAACCACACAACTACACACACACAACCATACACAACCAGACACACAACCACACCAAGCATTGGCATAGCCAATAGGTCTCGCCTTTGGGACCTTATAAGTGTTTAGCCATGCAACAGTTGATGTGGTTGCACCAAGGATATTGTGCTGCATAACTAAATACTTAGACGGTCCCAAAAGCGAGACCTATTGGCTATGCCAATGCTTGTTTAATCATGGGATCACTGGTACCTCACGATTGGATTTTGCATGTTCCTATAATTTATAAGCACCATGAGAAAATGAAGGACACTGCAAAGTAACAATCATTGCAATGTAATAATTGTATAGTTTATGTAGGATTATGTTGTGCAAACACAAACGTATTTTAATGTTCTAATTTTTATTGTCTTTTTGTTATTTTAAAACTCACAAATAATAATACTTAAACATCTTTTCAGTGTCAAATATTTTTGTCAATAAATCATGCTTTTAGTATTAAGGAATTTGTTGAAAATGTGTACACACTAAAAAAGACATATGATTATTAAATGTATGTTTTTGGATTATGCCTCCAAACAATAGGTTTAACATATTTCCAAATGCATAACAAAAAAATCTAGAAGATTGAAATCAAAACATTCAAAGCACAGTAGAAACAACACAAAGTTCCAACACAATTGAAATAAACATGCTTTTATTTTCTCTAATGTCAAAATATAAAACAAAAAAACAAAAAATATTTTCTGAAAATCACATTTCTGGTTGAAAAGTGACAAACAACAGAAAAAAATAGTTTACAGAGACAGAACTACAGAGTTAGTTGCAATGAGATTACGAGGCAAAGTCCACAGTTATTGGTAGTTCATATCCGGATGATGTACCTCATGTACCTCATCTGATCTTGATATCTGCAGGCTGCACCCATGATATTCTGACACAAAGTTGCTCTAAAACTATGGGCATCAGTGTCCTCAGTCCGCTCACGCATTCCAGGACTAGCCCTGGCATCACTACCCTGTCGCCTAGAGCATGTGTGCACCATTACTGTGAATCCAGGCTTAAAAGCAGATGTTGTCACTGTAATACATACAGGAGCCAGAACAGGAGTGCCCACTCCAAAGGTTGTAGAGGATGTCAGTGCAAAAGGATCTAGTTCACCAGATTGGGGGAGAGAGGCCTGGATTTCACTATTTGTTGTTGGTGTAGATATGGGTTAAGTGAGGCTCACTCTTGCAGCCTGACCAGACAAAGCTCAGGGGCTGGCCTGTTCCTCCTCACAATCCACACAAGCAGAAGATGTCTGGACCGTGAAGGCTTCAGCATGTGTTGGATTGGTGGATGAGATGTTCTCATTGGTTTGCTGAACGTCCACTCTGTCTGAGGTTCCTGAAATTGTAATGAAGGAGGCAAAATATAATGACCAAAAATACAAACTTATTTTCAAAATCATTTAATATATAATATTCTGTGTCGGTTTTGATTAGCAACTGAACCCACACTGTACTGTTCTCTGGGCTCTGCAGTAGTAAGTCTTAGGCCTCCAAGTGGTCCACCCCAGGTCCTGTAAACTTGTTGAGCAGAAGGGTAGATGAAGTGGAAGCCACAAGTCAGTAATGGTGTATGTATATGGCACACAGATGGTGAAGGTGAAGATGGACTCGGGAGCTGCCTACATGAGTTTGGACAAAGGTCACTTTCTGTCTATGTCTCCTTGCTTATTTAGCCATCCCTACCATAACACTGTCCCTCCCAGCCTCACCCTGCATACGAGCTACTTTGCCAGTAAAAGCCTGACCAGCTGAACATAAATGGTATTGCAGATCTTGGGGACACTGCCACAAATGTAGGGGATTATTGTAGGCATGCATTGTTGGCCACCCCTTGGTTTGTTTTTGTTTCTGAATGGCTTTGTGCATGATTAACAAAATGTATTTTTACAATGTTCTGAAAAAGTCAGGATGAAGCTCAATGAATTTTTCTGTGGTGCTCTGGTGTACCATGCAAAAGGAATGTACTCGAAACAAAATAGTTCAAGCAACTAACTAATACCCGATTGCTGTAAGGAGTAGTATAGTAAAGCAGAAATTCAATGGTAATATATACGCTTTCAAATGTGAGGTAAAGTTTCATAAGTGGGTGCCCACCCATGGTGGCATGACAATGGAGTGGCTATAGGGAATACGAAATACAAAAGTTGCCCTTCAGGCTGGTAAGACTGAATAGAAAAGTGCAATTAGATAAACTCTGATTGGTATTGCTACCTTGTTGCAAAGCACCAGTCTGGTTCTGAAGCTACCCGGGACATTAAAACAATTGGCACCCTATTGTGCAACAACACTAGTGTTGGCACCCCAGGGAGACTAGTGAACACATGACTCACACACCGGCATTGAAGCCAAGCCAGGCAGAGCAATCTTCAAGCTGACAATTTAGGGTAGCCATGTTAGCCATTTACAAGGCCAAACAAAATATTTAAAATTGATGTAAGACATCCCTAAGGCAGCTGTAAGGAGGACATAAGGCAGGGTGAAGTTGCTTTTATTAAATTAAATATATATACCTCCATGGTGCATTTTGAGAGATGTAGTACTTGTCACCCCAACATGTCTAAAAATATTTTGCCAATAATCCAAAAGAATAGAACAACAAGCATTGGCATAGCCAATAGGTCTCGCTTTTGGGACCTTCTAAGTATTTAGTTATGCAGTACAATATCCTTGGTGCAACCAAATCAACTGTTGCGGTGCTAATCACTTATAATGTCCCAAAGGCGAGACCTATTAGCTATGCCAATGCTTGGTGTGGTTGTGTGTGTGTGTGTGGTTGTGTGTTTGTGGTTGTGTGTGTGTGGTTGTGTGTGTGTGTGGTTGTGTGCGTGTGTGTGTGGTTGTGTGTGTGTGTGGTTGTGTGTGTGAGTGTGTGTGGTTGTGTGTGTGGGGTTGTGTGTGTGGGGTTGTGTGTGTGGTTGTGTGTGTTGTGTGTGTGGTTGAGTGTGTGGTTGTGTGTGTGGGTGTGTGTGCAGTTGTGTGTGGTTGTGTGTGTGTGTGTGGTTGTGTGTATGGTTGTGTGTGGTTGTGTGTGTGGTTATGTGTGTGGTTGTGTGTGTGGTTGTGTGTGGTTGTGGTTGTGTGGTTGTGGGTGTGTGGTTGTGGGTGTGGTTGTGTGGTTGGGTGTGGTTGTGGTTGTGTGTGTGTAGTTGTGGGCGTGGTTGTGTGGGTGTGGTTGTGTGTGGTTGTGTGTGTGGTTGTGTGTGGTTGTGTGTGTGGTTGTGTGTGTGGTTGTGTGTGGTTGTGGTTGTGTGTGTGGTTGTTTGTGGGTGCGGGTGTGGTTATGTGTGGTTGTGTGTGTTGTGTGTGTGGTTGTGTGTGTGGTTGTGTGTGTGGTTGTGTGTGTGGTTGTGTGTGTGGTTGTGGTTGTGTGTGTGTGGTTGTGTGTGTGGTTGTGGTTGTGGTTGTGTGTGTGGTTGTGTGTGTGTGGTTGTGTGTGTCTGGTTGTGTGTGTGGTTGTATGTGTGGTTGTGTGTGGTTGTGTGTGTGGTTGATGTGTGTGGTTGTGTGTGTGTGTGGTTGTGTGTGGTTTTGTGTTGTGTGTGTGTGGTTGTGTGTGGTTGTGCTTGTGGTGTGTGTGTGTGTGGTTGGGTATGTGGTTGTAGTTGTGTGTGTGGTTGTGTGGTTGGGTGTGTGGTTGAGTGTGGGGTTGGGTGTGGGGTTGTGTGTGTGGTTGTGTGTGATTGTGTGTGTGTGGTTGTGTGTGTGGTTGTGTGGTTGTGGGTGTGGTTGTGTGTGTGTGGTTGTGTGTATGTGTGTGGTTATCTGTGTGTGTGTGGTTGTGTGTGTGGTTGTGTGTGGTTGTGTGTGTGTGGTTGTGGTTGTGTGTGTGTGTGTGGTTGTGCGTGTGGTTGTGTGTTTGTGTGTGGTTGTGGTTGTGTGTGTGACAGTAATACTAAAAGCATCTCAAAATAAAGGAACACAAACATCGAGTTTGTGGAAAGAGAAAGCATGTTGTAAGTCAAACGGACGCAGCAAAGCATTAACAGAACAACAAAACAAACAAGATCACTTAGTGAAGACTGATTGCTGATAATGGATACACACAGCCTATCATTTTAGGAGTTTGATTGCAGCCAATGTGCACTCAAACCGGCCCCCTCCTTGTGAGTTGCACCCCATATTTCATGAGTTGTAACTGCTGCACCCACCATAGCACTTTGAGATGTAAAGCGCTACATAGGTCTAATCGATTAACCAATCGCCAACATGCTGTGCTTTTAAAGAGAATGTGCCAAAAGTTTCTAGCTTCCTCATCATGTCCTCATAAAAAGCGCCAACGAAAGGACTCCCTGAATGGTGCAACGGACATGAAGCAGCTGCTGCGATCAGAAATAAACACTGTGAACATTGTCCAGTTTCACAGTAACATTTCCTTAATGTTCTTTAAGTCACAAAACAGTAATACTAAAAGCATCTCAAAATAAAGGAACACAAACATCGAGTTTGTGGAAAGAGAAAGCACATTGTAAGTCAAACGGGCGCAGCAAAGCATTAACACAACAACATGTTCTTTGATGTTTGATGTTCTTTGAATGAAAACATCAAAGAGGCACCGCGAAAGTGATCGCGGGCGAAAGTGAAAGTGATCGCGGGCGCTTAATGAGCATGACGAGGTTTGCCAGCCTCTGGTCCTAAGCGCCCGCCCGCACACATGCACTGTAGCTCTAGGCTGGCCATGGTAGCATTTTTTGATCCCTCACAAAAAGTCTCGCCAGACCAGCATATGCGCTGGGTCAGGCAAAACCTAAAAAGCAGAGTCATGTGGAGTATATTTTGTACATATAACATACAAACAATGGAAAAACAAAAACAAGGGCAAAAATAATGAGACACCCTGGCAGCTGATCCAAACAAGCTGACTGTCCCCACACCCCCAGACCTGATAAGGGCCTGTGAAGGCATCCTCCCTGCATGAGTTCATCAGCCACAGTAGGTCAAAAGATAGCTCTCACCGTGATTGTTGTGGCTAAAACTGTTATGATACTCACAGAACATTGAAATTTGTAAACATTGAAATTGAGCATTGAATTACATTATGAAAGTAAAAAAGAGCAGAGCTCTGGCACAACTCCGTATTTTTAACGTATCTGATGATCATTTCATAGATAAAAAATGGTTGCTTCACTGACCTCATTTATGTCTGATATATAGATAAAAATACAAGAGAAATTTAAAAAAACATTATGAGGGTCAAAAGTTTGTTTCATAGAAAATAGTGTTTGAACTACCAGATTCCATTCCACCAGGGATTCATGCAAAGCCTCCAGTGTGCAGAATACCCAGGAACTTCTCCTCCCAGGAAAAAAAAAGGTTGAGAGGCCTTGCAGAGCCACCACCAGTCTGCTGGGGCTGTAGGTGCACTTTGGAGGCCAGGGAGTGCACTCTCCCCTGCAGATCATTCCAGCCCTTGCATATTCCCACCTGTGAGAGTCATACTTGCTGGTAAAACAATTTCAATAACACAAGGACATTAGATGTAGATTTGGCAAATTATATTTAGGATCCATAAATTTAATATTTCTTCCCGAATTTAAACCATTAAGAAGAGATGTCAGCAGTTAGTCGAGATCAATTCAACAGCAGAGAAGGGCCCTCTTCTACCGCAGATGGAGGCCATGTATTCTACTAGCTGAGTTGATGACCTGGAAGCCTAGTGGCGTGAATTACAATTGTGTCCTGATCATAGATGTATCACTCGAATATGCTACTGAAACGCATGTCGTATCCCTGCGCCTCAAATTCTAAGTATGTGCAATGTAGTTTCTGTGATCTGGTCTCGAGCACATATCACACAGCTATATGGGCAGGGATGCATGCACGAGACGCCTCTTCCACGATAGAGATGTTCTTTGCAAGGTGCACTGCTGCTCCTAGGTACTGGGCTCGCGCTAAATCAAACACAACAGATCTATGCTTGGTAAAGTGCTGCACTGCTCCTTTGATCTATGTCCGCTTTAAATCAAACACCTTAAATATTACATACAGTGGGGAGGGATGTGCAAGGAAGCCTGAGTAAGTATCTGCTGAACTTCTCACTCCCATTGTCAGTCTGAAAAAGAACAATTGGTGTGTAGACTTCTGCCTCGCCTTGGACTGCGCGCCATCCCTCACCCTGCGTTGCCTTGAAATATAGGCGCTGCCAATAGGAGCTTCTATCACAGGAGCATTCCATCCTACAATTCAGCAGGGTATGTTTTTTTATCTTAGTGCTAAATAAATCCTCCAACTCCTGAAGCATGGTTGTGCTTAAGGCAATGGAAATTATGGATGACTTTTTACTGCGCATGTCTAGTCAGATCACACACAGCAACGAACGCTGATGCCTGTTTGCAAAATGTAATTTTTCTGAAAAGATATTCATCTCCCTAATCAACTTCCTCTGTTCTAAAGCGAGGGGACGGCTAATCATGGCTTCTGCAATGTGACAGGCAGATGCGTTATACATCATTTTCCTCACCTGTCCCAAACCTGCCAATTTATATTTCGGAACAAGATTTTAAATCAACATTTTAAATCAGGGAAAAGCTCTATCATTCTGTATTTTGCTGGGCTTGCTTCTAGGAATTCGATGTTGTTTATTTTGTAGGCAGGCAATGCGATGTTGGTACTTTTATTCCTTTATAAAAACCGATGTCTGTCTTTTTGAAAGTGCCATTCTGTTTGCTAGTCATGTATTCCTCACATTTTACAGATTTTTGTATTCTATAACTTGTCTCACATCAAAAATATTTAATGCACACGCGTGGGTAAAGATCTGTGCACACAATTTCTTTTCAACAGTACAATAAAATGGCAATACATGGAGTCAAAGCGCATTTTATGGATACCAATAATCGGGGCGACAAATAAGTGACGATCCTCAAATAGGTTTACAAACGTTGAAAATATATGAATACTTAAGTACGGTTTGTGCCGTTTTTAAGTTTTAGGGGATTCTCAAAAATGTATTGAAGAGGTCATTACATTCTGTGCAAGTCCTGGATTTCCACGAATGTTGCTTCTTCACAAATTTACTCTTCCTGGTAATCCACGGCCACAGCTCTCAAGTTTCCTAGGCTCATAAATGAATCGTGCGGCTCATACATGAATCGTGCTGTTACTATGCATTTTGGGACTTGTAGTCCTGCTTACCCTAATTTAACTCCAGAGCTACAAGTCCCAGAATGAAAAGCAAATTCACCTGTGGCCGTATAACGAATACGGAGCACTTTTCTTCTTTGCACCATGGCACACCTTTCAAAAGGTGTGCCCTGCGCAAACAAAGTGTGCCGTATTAGTAGGGTTGTGCTGCCCTGGGGGCAGTGCATTCAAGTGAAATACGGAGCAGCGGTTTAAAAGCTGCTCCGTCTTTCACAGTGCAGATGGTAACCAGCCTGCACTTTTAAGGGGGATTAGAGATCCCCTTGAAGGCGGGTGAAGTGAGGGACTGCAGGCGGATGTCTGAGGGGTCCATGGGACCCTGTTTCTCCACCCAGATGGGTGCCTTTAGGAGATGCACTGAATGTGTGCCACCTTTTTGTGGTACACTTTTAGTGGACCTCTAAAAAGCGTATTTGCCTCTGTGCCCACATCAGTAATACTGCATTCGGTCACGACCCCATTCAAACGAGGGTACACCTTTTCATGATAGTGCTAGCGCAAAATGTGCACCGCCATTATCTGTATTACAGAAGGGGATGCACAAGTGTCTGTGGCCGTTTCTGTAATACCATTGTGCCCTGGGGGCACTCAAAGTGGGGGCACAAGCCGTGGCACCCCCGGGGCAGAGTGTATAATACAGGCCCTGGACTGCATGAGCTACTCACACAAGGACATGGGAAACTTGGAAGCATTAAGAAGAAGTAAGTCATGGGGAAATTTGCATTAACACACCTGTTGCAAGCGTTACACCCTTTTTACTCCCTTTTCATTTTCACCCACAAAATACACTTACTTTAGCCTTTAATCAAGAGTAGATGTGCGAGTTTCTCCAAGGCGGAAATGGTCAACCAAAATGGTTGTGAAAACCCATAAAGTTCTGGGTGAAACTTGCGACTGCAAAAAAAAGGACCAGCCATTAGATTGTTCTCAGTCAAAAGTTACATGCATGGGAGCATATTCTCATGTTTCCAATTCTTCAAAGAAAAGATATGGGAAATTAATTAGAGAAGTATTTCATTTTTGCATATAAGTTTGACTAACATGCCCAAATAAGTTAGCGGATTGCACCAATAGCCATAAAGACACTGAGGGTCATATTTGCAAAACTTGATGTAATGCCGTTTTGTAAAATAATCTGTGAAAATCAGTAGAGTATGTATGTGTTGGGTATTTCTACAGCAAGACTCTAGGCAGAGGGCAGCGCGGCACAGTACAGAGTCAAAGATAAGTTTAAAGTGATAAGAGAGATAGCTGGGTTGTCAGAGCATAATGCATTGCAACGTAGTATTCTTTGAAGAGATAAGTGTTCAACTCTTTCATAAAATGGAGCAGCGTTGGTGCGGTCCTGATAAATATGGGGATGTTGTTCGAGTTCCTAGGTGTATAGATGGAAAAGGCCTGCTCTCCTGTTTTAACTTTATTCCACTTCTTAATCCCAGCGCTGCTCCTTGGCTGACTAACTATTCACAGCGCAACTGTACTGTGAATGAGGAACACGGTTGTAAAATCTTTCTACTTCAATTTATGCTGAATAACTATTGTATGCTCAAACTAAATAAAGAAATCCAGTAACTTAAAGTAAGGCAAATCTCTGAATCGATAGAAAACCAGAGTAACAAATAGAGCACCCTTCCCAAGACCATTTGAAATCACAATTCACACTAAGCAGATCCCTGTCCAGCATCATTCCACCCTGGTTAATGCACTTAATCCCGTGCACTTAATTTAGAAGTGAAGTACACCATCCCGTATTAGGCACGCAACCCTAAACAGGAAAAACTCATTAGTTCAGAAACCTTTATTTGTGTGCATGTGGTTCCTCGCACTACACATTACCTTATGCAGACAATTAAGATCACACTATCTCAAGATCTTGGATTTCAACAAATCCGATAACCAAACCAACAATAATAGAATAATCCCCTCTAAAAAGAAAATCACAAATAAGAATAACACATTGGCACAACAGTGATGAATCCCCCAGTTGAACCCAGAATCAGCATTGCATAGCCCAAACTTCACATACAGCACAGCAGTCCATTTCACAACTCAAACTTTCAACACTACATAACAAACTTCATAAAAAAACACACAACTCACAAAACCATTCTGTCCTGTTTATACTTCCACTTCAACTCGTTCAGGAACAGCACTGCATGTCAGACTTCTCACCAAGATCTCAACACTGGGAACTGCAAGCAGAGTTGAAGAAAATCTACTATTTTCTCATACTTGACATATAGTTAGGAATGAAACCTAAAGGGATCCCTTAACAAGAGGAGGTGATCTTTAACGTGCAACCATTCTCTGCTACCATTATATTTGGGAGCAAAACCGTACCCCAAAATGTCTTCACCTTGTGCAGTTCTCCCATGGATTGATCATGCATGTCAAGGCAACTCACCAACATAAGTTAGCAGAGTAAACAATGTAAAATGAATAGGACCCTCAATGATTTAGTTCTATATAAATTTAAAGTTAAAGGATTGTATTTCAAAATTCAAAAATAAATGGCACAGAATCAATGACATTATGGCTCTCACATACAGAGTAATATAGCAAAATGCAAAATCTGAAATTATTCTAAGTCTCAAATGAGCATCAAAATCAGAAAAATTGGTCAGACAGCATCCCTAATAAACAGGAAAATCTTCTGTCTCTCCTTTATAATCAAGGGGTTCCTATGCACAGTTCTTGCTTAAAAATTAGACAAACGGCAAAATCATCATGGTGTGAGCAAATGTAACTATTCTTTAGCAAATCAGTACACAACTAAAATGCACATCATTACCTTAAAACACACGCACCATCCTAAGTCTGCCTTTTATTATTCAACACCCTCCATGCATGTCATTCGCAGATGTTGTAGCAAATATGAAACTTTAACAATATGATCTTCAATTGCAGAAAAAAGTAGTGAAATCACATCGGAAGGGCCTTGAAAAAGTTACACGTCCTAAGGAACAAGAGTTCATCAAATGTAATGTAATAATCACAGGGGAAATAAACCATATATTTTAGCTTGGCTGTGCTCTGCGGAGCCTATGAGGAGAGGATGTGTGCTAAGACACGAGTGATGAAAATGGTGTTTCATATAGAAATGTGTCATAACTAAAACATATTAATAAATCGAATTCTACACATTGCAGGAAATTTGTTTAAACTGCAAACACATTAATGTAGTCTACATATGCAAACCCATAAGTAACAAAACACATTAGACATCATAAAGCCAAAAAAAAGCAAACCCCCAAAACAATCTAAGACAATTACAACCACGCATTTAAAAGGAGCCCTAATGTAGAGATCATAAGATACAAAGGAAAATATAGTTCCCAGGCAATGTGAGGTCATCAAATTACTGATATAATACAGGAAATGAGTTAAACAGACAGATAATAAAAAATTCACAAATTTTAATTAAGAAAACATATACATTGACATATTGTTAAAAATACATTATCTAATCTCACCAAGAGATCTATTTAGAATACAACGGTGGCAGAAATAGAGTCTTCTAATGACATCAATGGATCTATTAAAATACAAGGGCGGCAGAAATAGATTCTTCATAAGATACTTCACTATCTGAACGTGGCTATGAAGTGCTGTGTGAATGCTGTAGTTCAATACAGCACAATAGATTACAACCACACAAGAAGTTAAAATGAATTAGATGCCCGTGTATAATATGGACTGACACTAGAAATTCCTCAAGTGGTAGTAGTTCATGAGGCACTTCCATGAAGCTGGCTCACTATATAGTGTACTAAAAAGAAGTACACTGTGCAGAGAGCCCAGTGGGTCCCCAATGGGCTAAAGTAGACAATACTAATGCTCTCTTGTGTGGTGGTGTGGGTGAGCAGTTAAGCTTATCAGAGGGTAATGCTCATTTTTTGTTGTTCTCACAGAAGCAATACATGAGATACACACTCAAAGAATAAATCCGATACTGAGTTAGAAAAATAGCACTTCTTTTTTCATATGTTTTAAAACCAAGAACTTCATTCAAAAGTAAGTACTGTTTTCAATAGCAATTCTTACAGCTAAGTAAAGCTTTTATTTTATGCGCCTTTATCCACAATGGCATCCTACCAAAGGAAAAGTCAGAGAATCATAAAGGTAGGTACAATTGGTTTCAGGGGTTCCCCATAAGGGTTCGGAGTTTTAGTGGACTAAGGTCCAAAGTACGACGAGCAGTTCTTCGGGAACTGCCCAGGTTCTGCAGGGTGCAGGGTGCTGGTGAATTTGGCTGCTGGCATGCTACAGAGAAGGGGGCCACCACAAAATAGGCTGCACAGGGGGATTGTGGACAAGTCAGAGAGCTCCCAAATGGGGGGCTTGGGTCACAAGGTGTTGTTGAGCAAGGGGGCACACAGCCTGTTTGTCAGGGCTCGGTTGCAGAGTGGTTAGGTCCGCTTTGCTGGGTGCGCAAAGATGCTCCTCGCGGTCAAGGAAAACCAGCAGGCAGGGGAAAAATCAAGGCAGCTGGCCCACTCCAGAAGTGGGTCTCAGTGATTGAGACGTCTCCCGACAGCTGGTTGATCCTGGTGTAGTGGGAGTCCGGACTGGACTCTCACTGTTGATTTTTGGTGCAGGTCATCCAGTACCGGAACGGTTGGTGCTACTCGGCTCTGGTTGGTCCTGTTGTCTTCACACTCAGTGGGTAAACATATCTGGCCTTCCAGAGCACGGTTCCTTCTTCTGTTCATCTGCAGCATCAGTCAGGCCGGGGAGCTGCAAGGTGGTGGACTGGACTCTGCTAGTGGGTGCCTGCAGACTTCAGGTGAGTAGCTCCTCTGCTCGACGGAGATTATAGGTGATTCTAGAAGTGCTGGCAAGCTACCCAAGGCTTTGGTAGTTCTCGAACTTCCAGGAATGGTTACTTTGTTGCAATTGTAAAGAGAGCTGTGAGCAGGTAGGGTTTTTACACCAAAAGTTCTCAGATCTTCTGCTGATCTTGCCAGGCAGTGACTGTTCTTTGTCCTTCTTCTCTTGAGCTATCAAATCTAAGTTCTTGGGTTCAGGGGTGCTACTAAATACTTAATTTAGGAGTGTTTAAGTGAAGTGACAGGTAGTAGCTAATAAGCTACCTACCTTTAGGGTGTCGACACCCTCAATATGATCACTATCTGTGGGAAGTGGGCATAGCCCTGACCCTATAATGCTAATTCTGTCTAAAACAAGATGGGGGAATCTGAAAAGCGGGGCCCACATCAGCTAGCTCGCCCTAGGGGTGGTGCTGTATGAATGTGGGCACACCTACTAATTTTCCCACCTGTCTTGCCGCCAAAGCTGGGAGCAAGACAGAGGGGTGGGCATCTCCACTATCTGGAGAGGCCTGGGTCACATAACAAAGGCGGAAGGGTCTTTGAAGCTCCCTGTCGTGGATTGCACATCCTGGTTGGAGAAGGTGTGAAAACCTCAGCCCAGATTAGGGATTGTTCCTGTCCTCTGAGATTGAAGGCTTTCACCTCAGGAGGTCAGAAACTTGTCTATGGTGGCTGGCTGGTTGAGATCAGTCGGTCAACATACTAGTAGTGGGTAGGGTTTTCAGAGGGCTCCTCTAAGGTGCCCTCTGGGTGCATTGCTTAATAAATCCACCACTGGCATCAGTATGGGTTTATGAAGACGATGTGTTTAGTTCCAAGCACCTTGGGATACAGGGAAGCCATCATGTAGCTAAGGAACTCGTAATCATGAATGTCCAGCCTATGTACTCATCATGGCTTCCCAGTGCAATTGTAATATCTAAGGTTTTGCTTAGCTATCACAGGGACACATCCTTACATGCAGATATGCACACACATGGTGTATAGAGCATCCTGCCTTAGGGCTGTAAGGCCTGCTGGAGAGGTGACTCACCTATACTGCATGCAGTGTTTTTTTGGCATGGCACATAGGGGTGTGTAATCCCATATGCTGTGGTACGTCATTTCGCTCCAACTACAAATCACACAGCATAGTCATCAAATATTCAAACGAGTCCCTTCTTTGTCAAATAATCCACTTTAATTCATATTCATCTAAGGCAATTTTTCACGTTTTCCACTACTTTCTCCATTCACATGAAAGGCAAAGTGATCCCTAATTTTTCAAATGCTGAAAAATACCTATACGGGCCTTTTTCTGGCACATTGGAAAACACTGTTCATCCTGGGCCACCTTATTCACATAACCCCAATGCATTTCAGGCTCAACAACCCTTCCTAAGGGGGAACTGCAATGTTAAAACGAACATCATTATTATACAAACACTTGCATCAAACTAAAAATAATTAATGAAAATGCTTTAACCCCTTATTGTATACTCTAATGGACCAAACAAATACCACCTGTATAATTACACCAACCCTTTGCTTCACCGAGTCTATGCCAAACTCGTCCCCGCCATTATCATGAAAAATGCTATAAATCAAATGTCCAAAACACACAATAAATCGTCACGAAATAAAGTGCTCCTCTTGATCACCTGATTTACAACCACTGTGAAAGACTGAATGCCGACAACATGAAAGATTCCTCAAGGAAGTGGCATTGAGAGGCATTAGCCTCCTTGGCTTAACTCCTCTCACCGCCACTTTGGTAACGCGAGGCTGCACCCTATTCTCCAGAATGGGGTGCAGCCTGGCGTTTCCCCCTGCGATGGAAGGTGCCCCTTCCTGCGCATAATCAATTCTAACATACCATTTTGTAACTTTCATAAGTGCTGCTTCGTGCAGCAAACATCAAAGTTACAAAATGGCATTTTTGAAAAGGCTTGTTCATGTACAGGAAGGGTCACCTTCCTGTACATGAACAAACCATGGCATTTTGCTTTTTTCATGTGTGCTGCACAAGGCAGCACACATGCAAAAAGCAAAAACGAGGAGAAATAAAGCATTTCTCCCCGTTTCGCCAACTTAAGACCAGGATTCTCCTGGTCTTAAGTTCGGCATTGCAACCTATTATCGCCGCCCTTAATAATAGGTGGCAGCGTCAATCACAATGGGTGTTGTGGTGGAACGCCCACCGCAAACCCACTGCACGCCCCTTTCACGCTAAATTTAGCATGAAAGGTGCCTTATTCTCAAGGCAGCGTTAAGCCACTTAATGTGGCTTAAAGCCACGTTAAGTTGGTTAACGCTGCCTTGAGAATAAGGCGCAGACCCTATCGCTACAGGAATGTCAGAAAAAGTGACGTTCCAGTGGCGATAGGGGCTTGAGAATATGCCCCCTAGTCTTGTGAGATAGCTCATCTGCACCTGCAAAATCTTAACTCCATGATCGGCAGTGTAACCACTTCATCCCCATTCCACAATGCCAGCATGATTGTGTGTAGTGCATGCTGAGTGATAATGATGCCAATTAAACCACCTCAAGTGCAGTCGATCTATTTAACAGCACGCAAACTTTAAATCAAACACGTGACTGTGACTGCCAATTACAACCCCAAGCTACAAAGAATTACATATCCCACCCTTCATCCTTAACATATCCTACATTCAACTACATAAAAAACCCACCCTGAATATGCAAACAAATAACTGCATATTATAAATCGATGTAGAAATGCTTTAACAAATCTGCATATTAAATAACAACAATGACAAATAATAAAAAATATCACAAATGTGTTGTATGTTATAAGGTTCTCTGTTGGATAAACATCAGTTCTTAAAATAGTGCACTAGGCTCCCTCATGTGAACTCGATATTTCCAGACAACCTTCAACATGTTATTGTTTTTTCTTCTTTTTTAATACACTCTGTCATAGGGGTGCAAATGATCAAAGGGGCAAAAAAATGTACTTCAATCGCAATACAAATGATAGAATGCACACCTATATACTCATGTTCCACTGTTTTAAAGGAATACTCATGGCAGAATTCTTGCGTGCAGATTTGTAACGTGCCTTGCCCCATTGCCAAGGAGTGCAAATTGTGAAACAATGGTACAGTTTAGGGGAAGAACACTGGTACTGAGGACCGGGTTATCAGGAACTCAGTACACTTTCAGTCAAAGTTGCACCAGATACCAGGCAAAAAGTGGGGGGAGGGGGGGTGGTTAACAATGTCAAAAGATGCCCTTTCCTACAGCACTCATATTTTTCTGTCAATGGCTGACCCAGGGCCATCGCTGGTTTTCCAGGTGCTCTTTTTGGGGACCTGTAATGCTCTTCTATGTACACACTGAAAGATCATACTTGTCAATGGGACTCCTCTTTGTTAAGGGGCAATGGTCACAATCAGAGCTGCGTGGAAGCTAAGTTGTGCTGCATATTACAAGCTCTTAGTCTTGTTGGTCTATATAGGCCACCGGTGATGAGGAAGGAGTATCATGGCCATTACCCACCTCCTAAGAGTTGATGAAGCAAGCTAGATTCAGCTTACTGCTGCTGCCCCTGTTACTTTGGCACCAGTAGCGGTCCGTGGAGGGAGTTCCGCGGGGCAGTGAGGCGGGGCGGGGGAGGGGCAGGGTGGGGAAATGTAAACACGAATTTTGCGATGCAGCGCGCGCAAAGGAATTTGTTTTATTTATTTAAATGTGTACTTACCTCCGTTCATCCATATTCCGGTGTTTACATTTCTCCTCCCCCGCCCCGCTTCACCGCCCCACGGAATTCCCTTCACGGACCGCTACTGCCTAATGGTGCAATTCACTACCTTATTTGGGAATCTTAGTGATTCTTACATTGCACTGCAATTCCCGCAATCAACACACCTGAGGCTGCATTATCACACGATTAAGTTGCCCTGTAAGGGCTACGTATTGGTTTTGCAGAAGGATTCACAAGACCATATCTGAAACACTAAATCGATGCCTACTGTTGTAGTGAGGACAAAGTCACATGGAAGCATTCCTTCATGTGCATGTGAGTGTGGACCCATGCTAAAACAAGCAATGACAAAGCCGAGAGGTCTACCTTTGGCAAGTTGGTGCAATGGCTACAATTTTTCACACTTTTTGTTCCAAATTTATACGATAAAATTAAAAAGAAGGAAAAGCATAAAACAACCACAGTCTAAATGTGGTGGCTAAATTTTGCAATAAAAAGTTTAAATAAATAAAACATTGCAGATAATTTTAAAATAGCATTACCAGGACCGTCAAGCAGGCAGGAGTAATTTGAACAGGTACAAACCCCTTTTTAGCTTTAATTCGTGTTACAAGAAAATATTATTCTTATTGGCACAAAGAAATTCTGCAACCTGAAGACGTAGGTTAAACACATAGAATGACAAAAAAATAGAAAGAATAGAAAGAAAAAGCATTGGCAATGTAAAGGTTTGTCCCACCATCCCTGCCACTTAAGTGCACTTCTTTTTAGGTGGATGTCTACATGTGATCAGGTAAAAGACCACTTTTCTCTGTGCAAGAGTTCACTTTTCTCTGTGAAAGAATTGTAATTGCTGGAGTGTGCTGACAAGCCAATGGATGATGAGGGATAACTAAAAGCTCTACTAAGCTTGTATATTTTTTATTTATGATCACAAAAGGCTTCAGGGGCACTAAATCTATCGCTACATTAGGCCTAAAAAAATGAAACTCTTTGGCTGCGTACAAGCGCCCAATACCAAAGTGAGAGCAAGTGCACACGCATGGCTGGCAGCAGCTCGCTGGGGTGCACCGACACACCAGGCGCGGTGCGTCCATAGGGGCGTGGGGGCGTAGCCCCCCCGCCCGCGCCCGCAGCTCCCTCCTAGCTCCCTCTGTGAATGGCAGTCAGCATGACGTCGGACCGTGGGCGGTCCGGCGTCATGTTGACTGACATCATTGTCAGAGGCATTTGGGAAAGTCAGCACAAGTGCGCATGAGTGGGCATGGAGCTTAATTTTTACTCCGTGCCCAGTCATGCGTACTTGTATTTTTGCTGTCTTGCGCATGCCCATTAGGGGATGTATGACGTTACAACGCACACTATTACAACGCATGCACTTACAACGCATTTTTTACAACGCATAATCCATTACAACGCATGACATTACAACGCATGACACTACAACGCATTTTAAAAAAATACCTTTACAACGCACTACCATTACAACGCATACTACCTTTACAACGCATACCATTACAACGCATAATATTAAATTACATTTAAGGTAAGTATTAGATAGTATAGGGGTAAAAATTACTATTCTAACTCCAGGGGGTGCAACAGTAGGGTAAGTGTTGGATAGTGTAGGGGTAAAAATTACTATTCTAACTCCAGGGGGTGCAACAGTAGGGTAAGTGTTGGATAGTGTAGGGGTAAAAATTACTATTCTAACTCCAGGGGGTGCAACAGTAGGGTAAGTGTTGGATAGTGTAGGGGTAAAAATTACTATTCTAACTCCAGGGGGTGCAACAGTAGGGAAAGTGTTGGATAGTATAGGGGTACAAATTACTATTCTAACTCCAGGGGGTGCATCAGTAGGGTAAGTGTTGGATAGTATAGGGGTAAAAATTACTATTCTAACTCCAGGGGGTGCATCAGTAGGGAAAGTGTTGGATAGTATAGGGGTAAAAATTACTATTCTAACTCCAGGGGGTGCATCAGTAGGGTAAGTGTTGGATAGTATAGGGGTAAAAATTACTATTCTAACTCCAGGGGGTGCATCAGTAGGGTAAGTGTTGGATAGTATAGGGGTAAAAATTACTATTCTAACTCCAGGGGGTGCATCAGTAGGGTAAGTGTTGGATAGTATAGGGGTAAAAATTACTATTCTAACTCCAGGGGGTGCATCAGTAGGGTAAGTGTTGGATAGTATAGGGGTAAAAATTACTATTCTAACTCCAGGGGGTGCATCAGTAGGGTAAGTGTTGGATAGTATAGGGGTAAAAATTACTATTCTAACTCCAGGGGGTGCATCAGTAGGGTAAGTGTTGGATAGTATAGGGGTAAAAATTACTATTCTAACTCCAGGGGGTGCATCAGTAGGGTAAGTGTTGGATAGTATAGTGTAATATTATGCGTTGTAATGGTATGCGTTGTAATGGTAGTATGCGTTGTAATGGAATGCGTTGTAATGGTAGTTTTTAAAAATGCGTTGTAGTGTCATGCGTTGTAATATCATGCGTTGTAATGGATTATGCGTTGTAAAAAATGCGTTGTAATGGTAGTGCATTGTAAAAGTTGCGTTGTAAAGGTTGTTCCCCCCATTAGGAGCCCCTCGGTCTCCTAATGGGCAGGCGGCGGGCGAGGAGTAGGCGGTGCCGTCAGCCAATCCTGGCGCTGCTGCAGCGCCAGGATTGGCTGAGGGCCGGGTTGCAGTCACTTGCGTCACGTCACGTGGACGTGGTGTTTTGGACCGTTTGAAGGGGCAGAGAGAGGCGCCAAACGCGGACCAGGAGAAGAGGCGGTCAGGTAAGTGTTTTTTAATTTTTAATAATACATGAAGTGCAGCTTTTACTCTTTTTTCTGCTCGAATCCTTTTTCAATATTAGTGAATATTTTTCTCTGACCATGAGATGCCGGGTGGCCTCTGGGTATAGTTTATTTTCTTGAAAATGTTTGTTCAGTGCCCTACGGGTCTTACTAATCAGCGAGAATGCCGGAAAGCATCTTGGGGTGAAATGAATTTTTTGCTAATCAGTTTTGTTAAGTAATGATGCCATCTTCATTGGGCGCCGTGAGTGACAGAGTCAATCCCGTGCCCTTTGTACCTGCTTGTCAGGAAGCTGCACCCAGCCACGCGGGGCTGGAAGGGAGCGCTCCCAGGCATTGTTCCCTGACATAAGGAGTGAGGGAAAGTATTTAAATTATTACTAGCGGAGTTTAGCGGGTCAGACGCAAATAAACTGTGGAGGGTTACATTGAGAGTATAATTTTGAAGACAAGGGGGCTGCTCAGGAGAGGTCGCTATTGCAGCAGGCAGCAACAGAGAACGCTGCTATGGCAGTTTGTCGGGTACAGTGTTATTGTACTGTGTTCTGCTTGCTGCCTATGAGTTGTCTGGTGATGTGCTTTTACAGTGTATTGCAGGGTGCTGTGTGGTTTATTTCATGATTCTTCGATTCCTATGTATGGCAGGGTGCTCTACTTGTGGGTTATTTTATGATGCATCTGGAGTTTATCATTCTTGTGCTTGCTGTCTGTTTGTTCTTTTATGATGTACCTGTACATTGTCATAGCAGAGAGCTCTGTTTACTGGCTTTCTTATGATTTGTCTATGATGTACCTGTGCACTGTGCATTGCTAGCGTGTAAGTTCTTTTGTAATACAGTTATTTACTTTAGTTGGAGGGTCCTCTGGTCGCGCGTTATTTTATGACGCATGGGGGCGGCTGGTGACATTTGTAAATGGCGGGATATGTACTTAGCTGGGATCAGAGTTGGGAAGGTCTAATTTTGATTGCAAGTGTTTTGAAGAAAATCCATGGAGGGGAAGGGGTGTTTTGGTCCTAGTTTGAGAGTGCGTTTTGACGCGACTTTGTTACGGGGCACTTTTACGCCCCGCCATTTTCAAATGTCACCAGCCGCCCCTGCGACACACAGGTTTAACGTGAGCGGCTTGCCTCTTGATAACTGAAATGCTGCCCCTAGAAAAATACATAGGGCAACCCGCGCCAAAGTGAAGTTTACACATACACGTGATACTGAGCGTTCTAGGCAGCAAATGAGAATTAGAGAGGACGGTCCCAGTGTGCAATCGGACTTCATGGCGCGCGCACACACCTGAGCCGGGCTCAGTTCGGTTTCAAGGGCAGCCTTTGCATTTCTTCCTCTAAAGAGCAAAGGCAATCAACGTGTTTCCTGACACGACAGACAAGAGGGCATGACAATCTATTCTCATTATATCGTTCAGAACATGGGATATCTGGCATTTGTTTCTGCACCTGCACATGTATATTGTATGAATACTGGTACCTTGTGTTTTTAGATGCAATGCATGAATTAGTCGTTCATGCAATTATGAGAGAGAACGACACACGTCACGCGTGCATATTAAAAGCTGGTTTACTACCCCACTACTGAATTTCTGAGTCCGTGTGAGGGTGGTTAATTTAGTAAAACAACAGCTCCAACCACCAGGAGAAGAACAATTGAATTTTACAGAACCGCTGCCATTAGACAGTAGTTAATTTGAGCCGGGGTGCCACCCGCACTTATTTTTATGGACCTACATTTATTTGTTCGCATCACAAAGCAAAGGAGGTACAGTACACAAATCGGAAAGGCGGAAGAGAAAGACGGAAACCCGTTTCAAAAGCAAGAAACAGGGATCTGCAAGAGGGAGGTAAAGAGGCCGGGAGTATCTGGAAGTGGGTAAAGAGGCACGAAGCGTTTAAGACCACTCGCCTTGGTAATCGGTGCACCGATGTTAACTTGCACCGGCCGCAGGCTTCTGAGGTGACCTTCGGCACCAGCACTTAATATTTTACAAATGAAGCACTGATACCAACCCGTGCACTAGCCGGGCCTGAAAATGTTTTCATGCACATCAAGCCACAAATATTGCGTAAAATACAATAGAGTCTCTTCGAAATTCTAAAAAGTGTGTTTCTTGAACACGCGTGGCTCTGACATTAATATGTCACATTACATCACTGCACTGAGAGATGCTTCTAAAAAAAGACCGTTCTAAAACATGACCTTTGAACCGTTCCTGCCCCCACCCTTGGGGCCAATGCCCTTAGTGAACTAAGAGGCAAGACCGTTGTCATGTGCAGCCTGAAATGTGGCCTACATACTTCGACAGAACAACATTGGAGACTATTAATTGAAACACAATATGTTTTGTACAGCTCATATTCTGAAGCCACGTATTTTAAGGTACTTTCAAATGCACGGATGAAGAGAACGGAGATGGAGGAAATAAAATATTGCCTAAAATAACACAATTTGTTTGAAGGGGAAAGCTGGTTTTAATCCCAAGTTTTGTTGTTGCACTTGGTAAAAATCAGCGAGTAAGTGGGCATTTATTTGTCTCTCCTGTTTAGCTCAAATGTTAAAGCTTTGCTTTTAACTCTTTGTGCACGAGGGTGCAGCGAGGGAGGAAGGGAAGCTCTGTTCGGTTTGGCCTCGAGGTTCTATGAGGACCTCGAACGTGTTGTGTTCTCCCCCTCATGGGTAGTGGGTGGGGGCCGGTAGCGTCTACGAGCACATGCCTGGGGCCTAGCGTGCGCCGCGCGATAAACTGACACCCACACCGGTATAATAGTTGGGCGCGAACTGCCGATCTGTTCGCCCGCCCCTTTATTATATAATGACGCGCTCACGTCCGCCGACGTGAGCGCAACTTGCGTGTTTCCCCTCGCGCTAGCGCTAACTGTAACATCCTTCTCCAACTTTAGTCCTTGACGGCAGTTCAGCTTCTAATTCGCGGCGTCACTTACTTGGCACGCAAAGTCTCTCAACCGGCTGCTGGGCCTGGGGTTCTCTCTCAGTTCATACCTTGAGGCCCCCCGAGGGGCCGGGGCTTGGGTTGCTGGTGCAGCCTCTTATCCTGGTTCGCCGCCTGGGTGCTCGGTGTTGTCCAGATCAGTCCCTGGGCTGCCCCGTGGGACGGAGCTGGGTACACTTGCTGGGAGGGCCCCGGAGTCATGGTCTTCGTCGACTCCCGTAGCCTCTCGGTCATCTCGGGCCTCCTCACCACCTTGAACCATGATATGTTCCGGGTGACCAGATCTCTGCCCCGGCGCGCCGTCACCATGGTCCCATGCTGGTCGAATACTCTCCAGTAGCCTCTTTCGTACCGTGTCTTGAACTTTCCTCTGGGCCGTCGCTCTCTTAGAACCACCGTATCTCCTATGTATATCTCTCGCGGCATGGCTCTTCGCGCTTTGCTGACTCGGTCATTGCATTCTTGGCGCCTCCGGAACGCACTCTCCTCACTGAATGGCGGTGCTGTCCAGCCTGGGGCGATTGGTAGTCCATCTCTGCGAGTTCCGTTGAACATTAGGGCCCAGGGCGCCTGGCGGGTGGAACAATGGGGAGTGCTGCGGTATTCTCCCAAGAATCGCTGCAGTTCCTGTTCCGGGTCTACCTGTTCGGACACGGCGATGCGCAGTATTTTGTTGATGGTACGCATGAACCGCTCTACCTCCCCATTGGCCTGGGGCCACTGCGGGGTGATGCGTCGATGTCGGATGCCATGCGATCTTAAGAACTCTTCAAACTCGTGTCCTTGAAATGGGGGCCCATTGTCACTCCGCAGCTCTTCGGGGCATCCGAACATCCCAAACACCTTTTCCAGGGCTGGTCCCACGTGCACGAAAGCGGTGGACGGCAACGCCTCCGCTATCGGGTACTTCGAGTAGCTGTCGATGATTACTAGCGTGACTCGCCCGTCGGGCAGGCTCCCGAAGTCTACACTGATTTTCTCCCACGGGCTTCGTCCATGCTCTTCGGTTATGATGGGAGCCGGTGGTTAGGCTCCACTGGTTAACTGGCATGATTGGCAGTTTCGAACGGTGTCGTCTACATACTCGTCCATGCTCGGGAACCAGACTTTCTCTCTCATCCGGGCCTTCATTCTCTCCGTCCCCTGGTGTCCTTTGTGGGCTAGCTGCGTAGCTCTTGTCCTGAGTGCAGCTGGGACGACAATTCTGTAGCCTCTTAGGATGAGTCCTCCTCTGGTAACGCTCAGCTCATGGCGCACTCTCCACATGTGTTGGAGGTCGTTCCTGTTCTCTTTGGACCATGAATTTGCTGTCTGTAGGAAGTGCTGCCATGAGCCTTCGAGGATGGTGCTTTTGACTTTGACCATTACTGGATCTTGGGCGGCCGCCTCTTGAATCTCCTCTAGAGTTAAGGCACGGGCACACGTCAGCGCAGCCACCATGTCGAGGTGACCTTCCGCCTCCTCTTCATTGTCCATTGGCGTGGGCTTGCTACAGCTCTCCGGGTGTCGGGACAGGAAGTCCGCTGGGTTCTTAGCCCCTGGCCGGTAGACTACGCTTAGGTGATACTGTTGAAGGCCAATGGCCCATCGCTCTATCCGTGGGGGCGGGGGCGGCGCTGTCCCTCGGAATAGTGGCACTAGCGGCTGATGGTCTGTCACCACTGTGAACGGGTGTCCGCATACGTACAAATGGAAATGACGGCAGCTCCATCGGATCACCAGAGCTTCACGCTCGATTTGGGAGTATCGTTTCTCTGTGTCCGTGAGGG
Source organism: Triturus cristatus (assembly GCF_964204655.1). Taxonomy (NCBI): domain Eukaryota; kingdom Metazoa; phylum Chordata; class Amphibia; order Caudata; family Salamandridae; genus Triturus; species Triturus cristatus. The sequence goes on along the minus strand of NC_140582.1, from coordinate 698,918,028 downwards.
CCTTGCTAGCATACGCTAGAGCTGCCCACTGGCCTGGTTCTTGTTCTTGCGTCAGAACTGCCCCTAGCCCCACAGGACTCGCATCCACCAGGATTTCGGTCTTTTTGCTCGGGTCAAAGTAGACCAGTGTGGTTTGGTCCAGTAGCGCCCCTTTGATCGCCTCAAACGCTATCTCCTCGGTGTTTGTCCACTGCCACATTACGTCTGTCTTGGTGAGGTGCCTGAGAGGTTCGGCCAGGGTGGCCAGATTCGGGATAAACCTCCCACAATAAGTGGCCATCCCCAGGAAGCTGCGGACTTCTGCCACTGACGCAGGGGCGGGCGCTACCTTGATGGCGTGTGACTTCCGGGGATCCACTTGGATGCCTTCTTTAGTAAACACGTACCCGAAGAATTCGATCGTTTGTTGAAACAATTGGCACTTGTCCCAGTGTAAGGTGACACCGTGCTCCTGTAGACGTGCTAAGGTGGCACGGACATGTCTGTAGTGCTCCTCCACTGTCTTGGAGTAGATGAGGATATCATCGCTCACGTTTAGGACGCCAGGTAGGCCGATCAAGATGTCTTTAATGGTATTTTGGAAAATTTCGGCTGCCGACGAGATCCCAAAGTTTAGGCACTTGTACCGTCTCAGTCCTAGGTGCGTGCTGAATGTGGTAATGTACCGGCTCTCTTTCGCTAAGGTGAGTTGGTGGTAGCCTGCGTTTAGATCTAGTTTCGAGAACCATCGGGCACCATTTAGATCCGACACGATGTCATCCATGGTCGGAGTGATATGCCTCTCCCGTTTGATGGCTTTGTTAGGGAGGCGCATATCGATGCATAGCCGGATCTTCCCAGGTTGTCGTGGTTTTTCAGCTATCACCATTGGAGATACCCACGGTGTGGGTCCTGTGACTTTCTCAATCACTCCTTGTTCCTCCAGCCTTTGGAGCTCCTCCTCTACCAGCGGGCGTAAGTGGAATGGAATTCGCCTGTGCCTGAGGGCTGTCGGTTGTACTGCGGGGTCGATGTGGAGGCGTATCGGTGGCCTCTTGATCTTCCCTAGTCCTGATAATAGGCCTTGGAATGTTTCCAACAGGTCTTCGACTTGCCTGTCCTGGACCATCCGGAGGAACATGATGAGCCCTAGATCCTCCGCGGCGTGCCCGCTGAGCAGTGTGTCCACTTCTTGATCGATTACTTGAATGTCAATGACAATTTCTGATTGTCCCGACTGCACCACTACCGTCATCTTGCCTTTTAGCGGAAGCGGTGTGTCACTACCGTAGGCGTATATCTTGGCTTTGGACCGTCGAAGCTCAGGCCTCGGTCTGAGGCGGTTATACTGTTGTATACCCATCACTGTTACGGACGCGCCTGTGTCGATCACGGCATTCACTTCCGATCCGGCTATGAGTATGTCGCACCGTGGCTGCGGTCGTCTGGTATTCTTTAAGTCCTTGGTGAATTACACGAGGTACGTTTCGTCTTCATCGTCGGACTCTGTGCTTGAGTCTTGATAGCCCTTGGTCTGCCCCCTCCTGGGCTTCGGCTGTGATGACAGCGACGTGTGTGATAGCTGTCTCACCAGTTTCCTCAGCGGCCTGTCCCGCTTGAGTCCGCTTCTCTGCGCTTTCCTCCGGCAGACCGGCGCAAAATGGTTGTCGATGCCACAGTTGGTGCACGTTTTTCCTCTCGCCGGGCATGCTTTGAGTGGGTGGTCGTCAAACCCGCAGTATCCACACTGCCGGGCTTGAGCCGGGGGCCGCCGGTCCGGGGGCTTCTGTGGCCTTTCTTTCGCTCGCACCGCGTCCGTTTTTTCTACCTTCACTTCTACGCCTTTGTCTGCACCCTTGACTAAGGATTGGTCCATCTCCTCTGCTCGCGCCGCTGACAAATCATGTGTTCTCGCCAGGACCAGGATCTCGTTCATTGTGATGTTGGGTTGGCGAAGTATCAGCCCTCGAAGCGTCTTACTCCTGATTCCTAGTATCAGTTGCGCCCAGATCTCTTCTTTGGCCCTGTCCCCTACGAGGTGCGTGTCTGCAAGGGCTCTCAGCCTCGTGTGGAAAGCATCCACAGATTCCCCTTCCCGCTGCTTCGCTTGGCGTAGTTTGAAATGTTCATAATCTGGGTTGACTTGGGGGTCGAAGGGCGCATTCAGAGCCGCCACTGCTGCCGGGTAGTCATCTGGGTTCCCCGTGTTAGGCAGGTGTTTAAACAGGAGGTACACCTCTTCCCCCGTGTAGTGTAGGAGGAGGGATCGTTTCACCGCTCCGTCCGTCACCCTTGACCCAATAAAATAGTTCTCCAGCCTGCCCAGCCAGGTCTGCCATCGCGGGGCAGCTGTCGTGGGGTCAGCGGCTTCGCTGAAATTAGGCAAGACCCCTGACGCGGGGTGATGGGGCAGCGCCCGTGCAGGGCCGGCTTGTTCAGTGTTGCTCATTATGGTGTCGAAAAACCACCCACGTGCTTGGTGTGATTACAGTGTCCTCCACTCACTTGATTCGACGGCCGGCTCTTCACAGGCAGGGTCAGTGTGCTGCACTGCCAGGCGAGGCCTTCCCAGGCTCGAGGGGTGTGTCTGCTGCTCAGAGGCCGGTGGCATGGGCTCAACAGGGCTGCACAGATTCCTGAAATGGATGCAGGGGCCCACCTCGTCGCCAGTGTTGTGTTCTCCCCCTCATGGGTAGTGGGTGGGGGCCGGTAGCGTCTACAAGCACATGCCTGGGGCCTAGCGCACGCCGCGCGATAAACTGACACCCACACCGGTATAATAGTTGGGCGCGAACTGCCGATCTATTCGCCCGCCCCTTTATTATATAATGACGTGCTCACGTCCGCCGACGTGAGCGCAACTTGCATGTTTCCCCTCGCGCTCTAGCCAGAGGCTAGAGCGCTAACTGTAACAGAACGGAGCCAGAGCCGGGCATCAGGCGCGAGCTTCCGGTGGCTCGCCCACCTCTAGCATACATTCGGTAACCATGGAAAAATATCTCTGTTCACGAGTTTTAGCAATAAACCAGGAATTGAGTTATGTTTGTAAGATATATTATAGGAGAGATATTATTATGCTTGGCATAACATTGACCTGTTACTTTTGTCTTCCTTTCTGTTTCTGTGGCCCCAAGTGATTGCACCGGAACACTGGTAAAGAATGATGCTCTCCGGTGCAGCAGTCTATCCTGCAATATCAGTTTGCTTTTATCTAAACAATTCTCTATAACTCCCAAATCTTATGCAATTTCCGAGGCATGGTTGGCCCTCCTCCGACTCTGGCTTCTTCCGAGTGGGCTGAAGCTGGCAGGCTGGTTTCAGACCGGAATATGCAGCCAGTGAACCCCCTAAGCACCCCCTATGCCAGTCGCTTCAGGATTCTGCTGTCGGTTCGAGCATTTTACAAGGGCTGAGCTCGGTTTCCAGGCCGGGCCGAAGTGTATGTGACACATGAACATGTTATATTCAGATAATGAAATAACAGTTCTTAGCACCTGGTTTGCCTGTTTGGTTTGCAAATAAAAGGAAATTGTATGCAGTAGCGGCTCGTGGAGGGAGTTCGGTGAGGCAGTGAGGCGGGGCGGGGGAGGGGCAGGGTGGGGAAATGTAAACACCGGAATATGGATGAACGGAGGTAAGTACACATTTAAAGGACACAGAGCTCCACTCCTTGGCCCCAGTACATTAACTTAATACCTTCTGTGAACAGTAGTTCAGGTTCACCCTATTTAATGCAGTTGAACTAATATACCTGAAAACACTGGTCTCATCTTCCAAACAAAAGCCAGTGTAGATTTCTGTGCCAGGGGCAACAGGGTCTCAGCCAGCAACTCCATGTCTATAGGTCCAAGAGGCACACATGCAGCCTTGAATGTTGCGTTGATGGTCAGAAACATTTAACAACAGTGACTTTAAAATTAATTACCGCCTAATAGCTGTTCCGCCCACATAATCCCACAGCTGCAAGCCAAGGTGCCCTTAAACTCAGATGAAAAATCCACATCCATCCATCCCAGGCAGGCCGCTAAAGCCCTCAAATGTCCACAGCTATATCAGGGCCTCTTGAGTTCTGCAGTACATGGAGGGAAGGGATCATGAGACAGGTCAAGGGCCAGGAAAGCAACCAGAATTGCATCTCACAAAGTTGTTGACTTAGGAGGTGTCTTCATATGTGCACTTTAAAATTGCTTGCCTAGGAGCAAAACTGCCGGGGTAAAGCCAGACATTTACTCCTGTAGTATTACACCTAGTTTAGGAGTAGATTTGTCACATTTTTAGGATTTTGTAAAAAATCAAGACATGGGACTGGATATCTGGGCGAATTGTAGCTATCCATGAGTACATAAAACGCAGCCATTTGCAACCTCCCCAGGGGTATCAAGTATTATATAAACAATGCAGTCAGTCCACACATAATGCGATTTATGACTCGCTCGGGCATGGAAAGCTCGATATAAATACCAGTCCAATGCAACCTCAAAATGTGTAACTATTTCTGCATCTCAAAATGTAATGCAAAAGGTACTGCGTAAGTGTCTTTGCACGTAAACATGTTTGTTTTTATTCAGTTTTATATGCCTTCCAATGAATAAGTGTTAGTGTATTATTCTGGTGTTTTGCTTTCACCAAAGCCCACCTGCCATCGAAAGGAAAGAAATCAGACTCACAGAGAATCATTGAATTTTTTTCCAACTACTCAAGACTTTGCCCCAAACTATTAAAGTTGGGCCTGTGCATCGTTTGGGAGACATTACTTGGTGAATGTCTTCAGGAAAGGTGACATTCGAATCTGGCACTAGAGGACTGCAGTATATCACGTTTTAAGCTTTTATAACGCCTTATTGTTTTGTTCGATTGATCCATCTGATATGAATAACGTGTCCTGGAACACTGAGGTCTTTTAGACAAGAATGATCCAGCATCGTGAAAGTAGGTAAATATGAGTGTCACTCAACTCTCAAAAGGAGCAATATTTTAAATTGTATTTATATGGATAGTTTTTTTAATAGAAATGAAGAACCGAGTTACAAAACAATTGTTTTTATAGTCGGTATCAGATGGACGGAGGACATACAGATAACCTTGTGCTGGCCAAGGTTTGAATGATGAAACACATTTACAAATATTAAACATTTGACAATGCTTAATTAAAATACTTTGGTTTACTTACAACGAATGGTTTCACCTTTCACTATTAATATTACATTTATGTGGCCCAATTAGCAGTAGAAGTGTGGCCATCAGGGTTTAGATCGCCTGAAGAGGTGGGCTCTCAGAAATTGTCAGAGCTCGCTGAGGGGCTATATCTAATGTGGTAAGGGTGTGTCATCCATATTGACGTTTCTCGCAGTTGCAAGGATCAGAATTTTGAGGGAGTGCCAGTCGACCTCTTTACCACAAAAGGTGCAGATTGGTCGAAAGTAGGGTATTCTGTGACACCAGGTGGTAAAGATAAGTTGCGTCTGAGCCACGGCGACCTGGGGGACGGTTGTGAGTAACTTGTGTTGGTGCTCATTCAGGTAGGTTAAAGACGATCAGTGTGTGTGTAAATTGATAACTGACAGGGAGTCAGTGAATGGATAGGCTCATTCAGGTAGGTTAAAGAGGGTCAGTGTGTGTGTAAATTGATAACTGACAGGGAGTCAGTGAATGGATAGGCTCATTCAGGTAGGTTAAAGAGGGTCAGTGTGTGTGTAAATTGATAACTGACAGGGAGTCAGTGAATGGATATGCTCATTCAGGCAGGTTAAAGAGGGTCAGTGTGCAAAATTGATAAGTGTTGTCAGAAAGAGCGCCACGAAGTGGCTGGCACTGGGTGCTTCATAGCATTTTGTTTTCCTCATGAAGCTTGGGGGAAATAAGCGAGAAGGACAAATAGGGGGTGGGATCTGAATATGCATTGTCGCTGGAGAGGGCAGGAGGGGAATAAGCATCACAGGGGGTGTAATAAGTAACACAGACAGGGAGTGGGATGGGAATAAACAACATGGACATGTGTGGTGAGAGGTGAAAAAGAAATGTGGGCAGGGGTGGGGGAGAAGCAACGCGGATGAGGATGGTGAGAGAGGAAGATGCAATGAGTACAGCAGGGGAAGAAGAAAGAAAATAAATAAAAAATAGTACCTCAATCACAGCGCTATCAGCGGAAGGACCCTAATCCAGATGAAGCAATCAGTGTCTGGATCGCACACATGGGCAACTTGTGCCTCCTGCAGCAACATCACACATCTACTGCAACAGAAAGCACACTTTTTCTATGAACATGTTATGTTAGGGAATTTGTAAAGCACGTGTATACCCAAGGGTGTCTTGGTGCTATCTGAGAAAGAGCAGGCTAGAATAAAGTGTTTTAAAAATTCAAGTTTTGATCTCCTTCCAAAATGCTAGCAAAGAAGGGATGGTTCTAATATGTGACGGCAGGCTATTCCACAGCTTGGCTGTACCATGGATGATGCTTCTGCCAACCCAATGTGCCTTTTTGACAGCTATAGTGTTAGAGTTAGCAGAGCGGAGCTCTCTGTTGGGGATGCACCGTTTTAATCGCCGACCTGAGAAATTCCGGCCCTGTGTTATGCAGTCCTTTATGCGCAAGGCATAAGGCTTTAAATTATGGATGGCTGCGGATAGGAAGCCAGTGTAATTACGAAGTTCCTGGAAAACAGAATGATATTTAAGAAGCTTAAGGATTGTTATAGCCGCAGCATTTTGAACCAGCTGCAGCCGCCTTATATGCTTTTCATGTATGTTTAGGTAGAGACTATTGCAATAGTCCAATTTTGATAGGACTAGTGCAGTGATCAGGGTTTTACTATAGTTGTCAGGAACAAAGGGCAGAATTTTTCTGATCGTTTTTTAGATGTAGTAGGCTGAGGAGGTCACCACTGATACTTGGGCATCCGTGTTAAGGCTGTCATCAATGACGACTCCTAGATTCTTGGCTTTGGAGACAGGAAGGAGTGGGGGGTGAGGAAGATGCTCAGGCCACCAGTTTAGGGACCAAGCTAGAGAAGGCTTCCTGAATACAATGATCTCAGTTTTACCTGAGTTGAGTTTCAGGCAGTGTCTGCTCATCCAACTGCTGACAGCCTCGATACAGTTCCGACATCTTTGAGGGCCAGAAGTATCATTATTAGCCGCCGATATTACCATTTGAGTATTGTCAGCAATACCGCCATTCCGAAACTTTTAATGAACGGGTCAGCTTGGCCACACATACATTAAAAAGCGTGGAGCTCAATGATATCTCTGGGGCACTTCGCAAGGTAAGGAGTAAGGAGTAGATTCGTATTTCCCTAAGGATACCGTTTGTATTCTGTCTTTAAGAAAGGAGATGAGCAGATTCAAAGCTTTACCCTTCACCTCAATTTCCACTAGGCAGTAGGTAAGGGTCCACCGTATCGAACGCAGCCGATAAGTCCATGACTGTGGAACCCCCCTTGTCCACTGCCATCTTCACCTCTTTTGTTGCTTTGACCAGGGCAGTTTTCGTACTGTGACCAGGTCCAAAGCCAAACTGGGTAGAGTATAAGAGCTGGTTGTCCTGAATACACTTAGATAATTCTATTTTCATGATTTTTTTCACATATTTTGGCAGGAGGTGACAGGCGCGTGATCGGGCGATAGTTGGAAGTATCGGTACAGCTCAGGTAATAAGACTTTTTAATAGTGGGAGGATGGAAGCCTGTTTCCAAATGTGCGGAAATATGCCTGTGGAAACGTGATGTTGAAGGTGTTGGACAGGTTCCAGGCGATTATATCTGGGGCCAGTATCAATAACTTTACTGTACAGGGGTAATAGGGGGATCCAGATGTACTTTGTAAAAGCAAGGAGATCACTTGTTCTGGTGTGGTGGCGGTAAAATCGGGAAAGGAAGAGTCAACCTGTCCATCCTGATTGGATTGCTCTTGAGGTGGCGCGCTATGGTTATCAAAGTTTATAAAGATTCCATTAACTTTTTCTTTAAATGATTTTGCAAGAGCATTACAAAACATCTGACTATGAAAGTAGTCATTACTGTTAGAGGTTTTTGTAATATTCTTGACGACCTGAAATAATTCCTTGAAAGAATTAGAGGAATTGTCTATCAAGGAAGTGTAATATTTACTTTTGCAGGCAAGCATGGACCATCTGGGTCTCTTGATCAGTGTACATGCAAAGTACCTTGACAGTGCTCATGACCCATCCATCTTCCGGCATTTCACCATCAATGAGTGCTTCCAGAATAGGGCCTATGCGAATGGCCTACTGGTTGGTAAGTACACCTTACGCACATGACATACGACATGACAGTCAATGGTGTAGGAATATGTTGACATATCAGTCTTGGGTTGAATGAGACGGCACATACATAGTTGGTGTGGGCCTATATACTTATTCCATGCTTCATGGCATATGGCAAAACACATTTCCTACAAGTCACACATTCTGAGACCACCTATGCCACTATGGCCGATATGTACAAGTGAACTGTGCTGATGGACTCTCACTATTCATGATGCTCTGGTGGAGCAGCTTCCCAAATCATGTCAATGTGGCAATGTAAAGTATGTCTAAATGAAATTGCAAGGCCTCATTGGTATGCAGTAATGCAAGTCACACTAAATTGCAGCTATAATTCAACCTATGTTAAGGATGTCTACCATGTGCCTTGCAGTGGCCTTTCACATTCAACACCAATGAAGATCTGACACTTTTCTACACATCCGATGTACAGGGACCCTGAGACAATGTGCAAATAGTGTGCCTCCCAAGGGGAGGTGAAATGAGGATACATAATCACGTCTCTTTCTCATGTCAAATTACTATGTGTCCAGCATTCCACATGACACATAGAAGGAGGGAGTTACACAGATTGGGTGCTATTGGTGCCATAATGTGTCCCTTATAGCATGACGTCATGTGAGGACACTAAGCTGACACGTGCACCATGGTGCAAGGGGTTGTGGTGTTGGTACTAGTCACTTTCATGTGCTGTTGCAAATGTGGATAAACCTTGTATGTACTGTGTGTCAACTGAAAGGCACATTCCACCACTTCACTTTGGATGCAGGTCAGCTCAGCCATTTTACATCCATACATGAGGCTCTGTGTGTGCATTCAATAGTGTCAAAGACCCTCACCAATGAAATAACTAGCATAATGAGGCTTCCAAACACCCTGTTGAAGCAAAGCAATAACTGTGTCTAGTCTGTGTATCACATGTAAATACCATGGTCAGGAGGCATGACGATATATCCTAGACCTGTTAAACTGAGAAATATGGTCATCTATGAACCTCGGAGGATCATGTCCACCATGCTACATTATATCACTCAACATATACACACATCACATCCTATGTGCACAACAATTATTTTTTGTACCATAACCTCTACAGCATTCATCCAAGGTGCACCCTCATGCACAAACGACATCTCCGATGACACCCAACAATACATTTCTTAGGGAAATAATGTGACTGTCTTGGAGCAATGCTGCAATGGTTCTGTCAGTTCAGCCACAGAACCATGGACACTGAATCATGTGATATAGCCTACACTGTCCACAAGATGTGTGGCACTGTAGTATACTTAGTCTACGAGTTGCACTGCACAGTGACATATTCACACATATCTATCATTCTTTGTTTACTGTCACCATGACTCATATTGATATCCACTCACTATACTTCCCTGGCTGAACACATTGACAAATGTTGACTAAAACAATCAATACAGTATATGATTGACAGAAGTAACATACATCACCATCTCCTGTTAAATGTCAAATCAGATAGGTATCAGTTCAGGGATGGAAATAGTAGCCAATAATCGACACAATAGATTATTGTGAGACATGTTTCTACTAAATGGCAAATAGACTCTCCTCACAGGTGACAAATCATCACCTGCATGGCATTGGCACTCACCAGAATGACAAAGAGTAAGTGAATCACAGAGGACAGCACACTTGTATGTGCAGCCAGTGTCAGCCATTGCAAATCCCAAATTGCAAGCACGCCACATAATGTCATTGCATGTCTATTACAGTAAGCAAGGTGTATAAGTCAAGCAGGACACAGAAAAGATTGGAAGTGAATGTAGGACTATCCCTTATCATGACTCTTAACTAATATAACACCTCCTTTATTTGCAGCAGACCAAGGCTATGCTCTGATGCCTTGGGTCATGACTCCTGTAAAGTTCCCACAAACAGAAGCACAGCGGACCTACAACCATGACCTATGCTGCATCAAGTGCATCATTGAGCGGACCTTTGGAATACTAAAATCCCACATCCCGACACATTGGGGGGGGGAAGGGGGGCTGCAGATTGCTCTACTCGCCACCTATGGTGTGTAAAGTTATTTTGGTGTGCTGAATTTTGCACAATATATGTGTCAGGACATATGTCAGACCGCAAACTGTTGAGATTGAAAAAGACTAAACATTAAAATGGATTACAAGGGTGTGCATCCTGTTACTCTCGTATGTATATTCTATTAACTGTGCCCCCTGACAGCTTGCACCCAAGAAAAAGAAGTTTGATTACATAGAGAAAGTGAAAAACATTATAACCATATGGATGGCCGTTGGATAACATCCGGTTCTGAGAGGAAGTGTTGGAGGGAAGGTATATAATGGGACAAGAAAGCTAGGGGCGGTACTCAGAGCCCCGGGAGCCACCACAGAACTGAGCAGGAGAGTGAGTCAGGGACAAAAGGGGCACCTTAATTTGAGCCGGGGTGCCCGGGAACGCTTGCTCTAAAACTGAAGAAAACAGACATGTGAGACATGGAATTGGAGGCAGAATACAATGGCAGTTTAATGAGAAGATGCAACTTCAAAGAAACTGCAAGACAAAGACATAAAATACAAAATACAGATTTCAGATAATCACATGGAGCTCATCATGATACCCTCTGTATCTGCACTATTGCACTGTCAGAGAGAAAGAGAACGCATCTAAAAGTGCAATTGAAGAAACAGGTTACACCAAGGAGAAATGTTTCAGAGTATACTCTAGAGCAAGCATTCCTGCAATTACAATGAATACATTATTCAGAGAACAATGATTAAACATAACAGGACATTTCATATAGGTAAAATACAACAAAATGCTAAGCAGACGCAAGAGCTTCAGAGCTCTTGGGGAAAGACCTACACAGTCTGTTACCTACATACAGACAGCAAGGTAGTCCGTCGATATCTGTGGGTGCTCCCTTTTTATATCATTTTGTGGGCTCCTTTGCACGCTACATCTACCTACGTATGCTACCCAAAAAGCCTCGTCTGCAGATTTCACCAGACATGTCGTCATTTACCCACTTAATGCTGACAATGGACTAGGTGAAAAGGTCAGTTTCTCAGGCCAATCGCTTGTCGTAAGTTTCATAGAGCAAGCAGAAAATATAAGCAGATATTGTACGCGAATTAAATATATACATGTATAAATCTCCTCAGTTCTCCTAACTTGACGCTCTGCGGTTGCCACTTCCTTGCAAGCGGGAAACCAACCCAGGAAACAAGTGCCAGGCCAGGATGCAGCTTACTGTATGTCGAAATCTCAAGGGGATGCTGAACTTTGATACCGAGCACAGAGCACTCGGGTAGGGTGGGGGCTACTAGTTTGGAGCAGAAAGCCTCGCAGAAAGAAGAACTGAATATGAGTTGGGTCAGACCTGCCATCAGCCTGTAATACACTAAAATGGCAGAGCTATGGTCAAGTTAGCAAAGGCCTATAAACCGAATAAAAGGGCCTACACAGCACGGTCAAGTGGGAGGGATGTCTTAGGACAATTATATGGGACAATCAGTCCCTTTCTCATTTCCCTCCTCTTGTTCATCTTTAATGAACACCATTCGTACAGCATACTTAGCTGGCGGTGGGGGCAGTGGCCATGTGGCGTCACGAGGAGAAGGCCCTCCATCACTCCTATTCGGGCCTGCTTCTATTTCTCCCTGTGATTCCCCTTTATGCCCAGCCATTATCTCATACGGGTGCACTAAGTCTTTCCTCGAGGGAAGAGGGGGGCTACCAGGCACCTGGGGCTGGTAACACCTACCAAGGGAAGCTTGTGACGTGTTGGACCCAGGGATGGTGAGCTCTACTATGTTCAGCATAGTTACTTCTTCCCCGTCCCCCCGTTCAGTGCGTATTCCAGTGTACACTCCTGAGCCCGCGTAGTTCATACCAATTACCTTAGAGCTGACTCTTTTCACACAATGTATTAGAATCTGTATACCACAACACAACAGCAACAACACACAAATTATAGGCATCATAAATTTTAGTACAGCAGACAGCCATGAAGGCATCCAGTCAAAACTAAACCAATTATCAAAAACGTCTGCTTCAGCACCTCCTTCCTCATGCATCTGTTTCCCCAAAGTGTCCAAGTCTTCGATGGCCTTTGTAAGTGTTCCGTTGTCCGCATCTTTAGCCAAAATGAAAGTACAGCAGGACTTTCCCACCCTTGCGCATACACCACCACTCATCGCAGTTAGCTGATCTAGAACATATCTGTGCTCTAGAACCATAAGTCTCAGAGGTCTCAGTTCTTCTTTCACGGCATTGAACCCATCACGGGTGTTGTTGACGAGCTGCATCAGCTCGTATCGTGTCACTTGGAGCCAGCGAGCATTGGCTTTTGTCTGGAACATGGGGACAGCGCCCCCGAAGAATAGTTCAGCTTCGTTGAAAAGGAGGAATTCTTGTGGAATCTCGTGAAATGGGCCATTTGACAAGTATTTCCAGATGCTCCTCTTTCGGTGGTGGAGCAGGGTGACATCACCTGTCATCGGGTGGGTATGGATGCAGGAAATGTTCGATGCTGGTACAACCAAGTGCAGTTCATGCATCGTAACGATGGAACAGAGTCCTTTCCAGTGGGGTGGCAGCTGAAGATAAATGTGTTCGCCGCAGGCCCAATAGATGTCCATGAGGCTGGAGGTGCCGTACTGAAGGTCCGAATTAAAAATTGTGCTGCTGCAGTTTGTGTTGCGGCCCACAGAGATCGTTCCATTACCTAGGAAACAAAGGAGAGGAGACTTTAGCTTGTATGCTTTCTTTGGTTTGTATCTTGTACCCTCATTGAAAGTGTATCTTCTAGTCTCTTGTGCCCATATCTCAGCACACTCATCCACTATCTTCTTATCAATGCAATGTGTGTCATCTTCCTCCACAATGGCATCCCCTAAGGAGGCTGCCTTACATACCAAGTCATGTGGGCCATTCCACTTGCTGTTAAAATAAATGTTGGCCCATAGGCGCAATATTGGCCTCCACCGACAAGGGCACTGGGAATCATTAAGATTGGCTTGGCGATGCACTGGTGAGTGGCATTTTGACGGGGGTGTTGGGAAGGCGAAGTACCCTAGTCTCTTAAACTGGTATCTCCAGACCTCCATCAGGCCGATGGGCATTTCCATACCACGGTAAACCCCTAATCTCCTTTCATACTCTGATGGATTTGTTACAACTGTAAATGTTACATACTTGTCATCCCACTCTGTAGCATTCACAAACGCACCATCTATTGTGGCTGAGTGGAGCTGTATATGACCATGTATGCGACAAAGAAACAGATGTAGGAGACATTTGGCAGTGGGTGGTGGCACTTCTCTGAGAAATATCAATTTGTCTGCGCCCACAGCATGAGGGATGTGAGAGCACACAAAGCAGAATTCATTTGTGACCTTCCTCCCAACCTCTCTCATGTCTCTATACCACATGTTGTCAAATAGTGCTTTGTGAACCCCATTATCCTCTGACATCTTATCAGTGCGCTGGGAGTGGAAACCAGGCATGGAATGCTGGTCATAGGTGTACACAACTGTGTCCTGAAGTTTACCAACCCAGTCTGCTACTGGCGAGGCCACTGCTTGCTTGCGAGTGATACGTGGCGAATACCTGGCAGGTGCCTGGCGGAATTTTTTATGAGTATCTGGCACATGGGCTTTCAGGGTGATATCCAGTACCATATCCCATTCTGTTGGGTTAGCAGGGGGTGTGGAAGGTGCCAGAGTGGGCGGTGCATAGGTGCCAGGAAGTGTCTCAGACTGGGGTTGTCCTAGGGTAAATCTAATATTGCTAGCTGTACCTCCCCCTCTCTCTGGATACAACACAACCCAATGAAATGAAGTTACTGCAATTACAAATGCAACAAAGAAAATACTGATGACTGTACATATCTTTTTCAGTGAAAGTTCGGTATGCGAGGAACGTCTGTTACTGTGTCTCAGTCCATAGATGGCCATGCGATCTTCATACTCCTTCTCTTGGATAGCCCATGGAAACATGATGCACTCCTCTTGTCCATAGTTCAGGCCTGGGATGGTGCCGGGTGGATCCTCACGTGGCTCCGATGTATCCATGCCTTCCTTTCGGCTATTCGTACTGCAGTGGGCGAAGAGTCTATAACCTGATAGGGTCCTTCGAATTTAGGATCTTTCCACTTCCGGACTTGTTTCTTTACAAAGATTTTTGTCCCAGGGCAAATAGGTGGAAGTCCACCAGAAATAGAGCCCTTGTTCTGTGTCCTTGATATTTTTTTTTTTATGAAATTTTTTTTATTATTAAATACCTGGTTTGATAACAATATATACATTTATATAATAGACAATCTGACATAGCTTGATTTTTACATTGATGGTCGTAAATAATACATAATACATAATCAGGTGTTTCGTGATTCCATTAAATATAAAATACAAGAATATATATATTAAGAAGGCAGTTAGTTCATAAATATTAAACTAACATTTAGAGAAATCTAAATACAATCTGTATGTAGCTCTGCCCTACCATTGGGAGTTCCTCCACCTCTTCAGAGGAGCCCATATTTCTAACCCCAACTCCCTCATCTTCCTTCCCCTACAACTGTATAAAGCAGATTCAATATTATGTATCCCAAGTAGTCTAGATAGCCACAGTTGAAACGTAGGGACCAAGGCGTCTTTCCAACTTCCTGCTAACATTAAACGCAAGACAGCTAGACATAAAAACACAAAGGCTTCCTCCTCCGTCTTCAGCCCCAGGTTACTGTCAATACCTGTTATCATTAGGGTTGGGGATAGGTTGATCTTTCTACCTAGCAGCCCCTCCAAAAACTTTTCAATCTCTTCACAAATTATACTCAATTTATTACATTGATAAAACATATGGATCATATTGGCGGGCCCCTCCACACACCTTGGGCATTTATCATCTTCCCTTTTATTCCACTCATATAGTTTGGAGGGTGTATAATATAAGTTAAATATGGTTTTGTAATGTTGTGACTTTAAATTTGTGGAGCGAAAGCTTTTCCCTGCCATTTGCAATGCTTTGTCCACATCAACATCCGGATCACCTAGTTTCTGCATCCAGGAAGCCTCAACCTTTTCAATGTCATCTTGTAGGCTTAATAACAAGGTGTTATATACCACTTTAATTTTAGTCCCCCCACCTAAAATATAGTCAAACTCCTTGATTCTACCACCTGGACATATCCTTGGTCTGATACCCATTAAAGTATTACGTATTTGTAAATATTTAAAGCCTTGATTATCTTGTATACCAAATTTCTGTTGAATAGTGCCGAAGTCTAACATTTGCCCCCCTTCCCAGATATCCCCTATTCTTGTAACTCCTTGTTGTTCCCAGACTTTCCCCATTCTATCATAGCTAAGTTGAGGAAAAGGACTTGAATTCCAAAGGGAGGTATAATAGTTTATTTTAGGCATTCCTATTAAGCTATAGAACCGATTCCAGACCTTCCAGGCACTATCCATCAATTTATATCGTGATTTTTTATAATATCTTTTATCCGTTCTCCGTAACAGGAATCCTATGGCTTCCCTGCCCAACATTAATTCATATATAGATGGCAATTCTGAGCTACCATATAAGTTGTCTGTATGATGTTTGGCCGGTTCAAATAGTGTTGCCATTTGACTAATTAGACACGAATAATGGTAGAATCTGATGTTAGGCATAGCGAGTCCCCCCTTTTCCTGCGGCTGCGAGAGATATTTCATAGATCGTCTTATTTTGCCGTACTGCCAGATAAAGTTCAAAATGTTGCCTCTATTAATTTCATTAATCCTTCATCAATCATATAGGGAATAGATCGAAAGAGATAGAGTAATTTTGGGAGCATAGTCATCTTCAATACATTGACTCTACCTATTATTGTCAAATGTAAAGCGTCTATTCTTTTTAAGTCCACCGTCATATTTGCTAATAACGGATCAAAATTATCTTTAATAATTGCTTCCGGTACCGGGCACACTCTGACCCCCAAATATACTGCAGAATCAATTCGTCTTTCGTCGTTCATTATAATATTACTCGTACACACTATCTGTGTCTTACTATCATTTAACAAATATCCGGAGCCTCGTCCAAATTCATTAGCGATCTCTTTTATACTATTCATAGCCCGGCCTGGTTCAGGGGTTAATATTGCAAGATCATCAGCATAGGCCAATAGTTTGGTCTCAAATCCATTACTAACCATTGGTCTAATATTATCACATCCTATTAATCTTTAAATTAATGGGTCTATATATAGAGCGAAAAGAATAGGTGAACAGGGGCATCCCTGACGTGTCCCCCTGGATATAAATATTCTTTCCGAACTTATGCCCATTAATTGAATTCTAGCCGTCGGTTCAGAGTACATGGCCTTAATAGAGCTTATTATTTTAGGCCCAAAGCCTCTATATTCCAATATCCCCCAAAGATATTTCCATGTGACACGATCAAAGGCCTTTTCTGCATCGAGAAGGATCAAGGCCATCTGTCCACCCGTGGCAGCCTGCATATCAAAGAGTGAAATAACCCGCTTGATATGTTCAAAGCCATCCCAAAACCAGTATTACTACGACTTTTATAGGTCTTTTATAAGTCCAAAGCATCCAGGTATTCTCTGGCTTTTATTTCCGATGCAAAAAATCTTGTATGCTCGTCATGAATAATCTTGAGTTGCGCCGGATTTATTAGATAGACTTGAATATTTTTCTCTTGAAATGGCTTTATTAGTTGTCTCAAACGCCAGCGTCTCTCTACAGTTGAGTGACAGAAGTCCGGCCGTACAAAGAAGGAGACCTCTCCCACTGATCTCCTTGCCTCTGGCCTAGCCTTTTCCGATATTACCTGGCGCAAGAGGAAATTACCAAAGTAAACAAGGATTGCCCTTGGTTTGTCCCCCTCAGTAGATCGAACACGAGGTTTGAACGGAGTTCGGTGTGCTCTCTGGATCTCTAAAGCCCAACTCCACTCTGACAGCTCCGGGAAAGCTGATTTAAAAAGGTCAATTATATATGCCCTCGTATCCTGCCTCTCCTCCCCCTCGGGAATCCCCAGCACCCTGAGATTATTCCTCCTTTGCCTGTTCTCAAAATCTTCCAGCTTCCACTGAATATCCTTTATTTGAGCGCCTTGGGCCACCGTCTGAGCTAGTGCGCTGGTTGCTTCCGCTTCTGTTGATACTATTCTTTCTTCAAGATTTGTCACTCTATCACCCATGTTAGTACATGCTTTGGAAAGTTTTCTGACAACCCCCTGCATCTTTCTCATTGCGGCCTGTGCCTTTTGGCTATCTTGACGTGTCTCTTCTCTATGGGAGAGAATGGCCTGGTGTATTACCTCCAGAGTGGGGGGGATTGTATCGGTATCTGTCGGTGGTGTACAAGTACCCGATAGTGGGGTAGCCGATGAATAGTCCCAGCTTAGATCTTTTTTCTCCCGCCTCTGATTTCCGGGAGGCTGCTTTAACTTTTTTTCCGTTACCGGGGGTTCTGGGTCACTATCCTCAAGCTCTGACTCTGGCGATGAGCTTAACACATCGTCTGACCACTCTGCCCCTTCTGAAACAGAAAAAAAAGCATCGCTTGGCTCCTTATCAGTGTCAGTTCCATTATTACTCCCTGCCCCCGTATCTTTTGCTAGAGACAAATTATACAGCTCAGATGTCGAAGGGGAATGCCAGGACCCCTTTCCCCCGTCCTCTTCTCCTTTGGGTATGGGAGCTTCCTCCTGCATGATTTTGCTACTCTCTTTAATCTCCTGATTCCTGACAATAGCCATAGCTTCTGTCATGTCTTGGGGGAGGGAGGCTGGGGGGGGGAGTCGAAATTACAGTCTCCAAGCTAACCTCAGCATCAATATTAATACAGGGGCCCTCGCCTTCGGGTTCACCACCTTGAATCTCTCCATCACCCCCCATAATCTTTGTGCTTGGGATCATTAAGGTACTCCTAAAGGTTCCAGAGACCCTTACTGGGCTCACCTCCTTACTCCGCTTCTGTCTTGTAGCAGCTTTCTCCATTGTCGCTTTTGTTGCAATTGCTGTTGCCGTTACTGTGGCTGTCTCCACCTCTGCCCGTGATTACTTTCCCCGCATCAACAGATCTGCAACGGAGGGGCCGGCAGAACGATTCTTCCCTGAAGCTCCGCCCTTCCCTCTCCTCGGCGGGTCCGATGCAGTGAGCTGGCGCTTACCATCAATCGACCGTTCGGAGATATCAGAGATATCCAGGCAAGTCGATGGATCTCCCCGTGTCCCTCGAGCCGTTGCTGCCGTTGCCACTGCCTTTGATCCGGATGCACTCGCATTCTTCGGAGCGTTCTTTGGAGCCATTACACCGACTTCACGAAGCCGCTGAAGCAGGTACTTTAAGATGCGGCGTTCAGTTGATCGGGAGTTGATTCTGAACAGAAGCGCCAAAGCTCTCTTAGTGAGCGTCCGTATCGCAAACATAGGAGGGGGCTAAGTTTTGCAGTAACAATACACCAGATGGGGGCTTTAATTAGCGTTTAGACCCAACGTAGCCCGCTAGTGTTTTCACCCGGTCACATAAGCGAACGCCATCTTGCTTCGCGGCCCTCGTAAGCCATTTTTTAGATTAGGGACAGTCTCTGTGTCCTTGATATCTGAATAGAAAGGAACTTTGCAGCACGAGTTAGAGCACACAAGTAATCAAACAATTCAGCTTTCACAATCTCAGAAGACGTTTCAGTGTCTACTTTAGGTCTGGTGGAGGGAACAACCACATTCATTGATCTGCCCGTGACAAGCTAGTGAGGTGTGAGGTGATGGTCAGAACTGGGAGCGTTTCTGAGTGCGAATAGAGCAATGGGAAGGCAATAGAGCCATTTCTTTCCAATTGTGGCACTTATCTTACTGATTTTGGCTTTGAGTAGGCCGTTAAGGCGCTCACAAATACCATTGCTTTGTGGATGATAGGCTGACGTCAATTTATGTTTTATTCCTAACATCGTGGTAATTATGGCAAAGATATCATTTGAAAAATGGCGGCCATTGTCACTTCGAATAGCATCCGGTAATCCCCAGCGACATATGACCTCACGAAGCAAAAAAGTAGCTGCGGCCTTTGCGTCACAATGGACACATGGTCCAGCTTCAATCCACCGTGAGAAAGGGCATACCACTACAATGTGGTACCTGTAATTATTGCATCTGTCAATCATGTCTATGTAATCAATGTGGAGTTCTCTAAAGGGACCTTTGGGCCTAGGTATTGTTGAGGCAACTGTCTTCATAGTTGGGTTAGGTGAATATTGTTGACAAATGAGGCACCGATGAACAAAGAGTTGTATCTGCTCATATGCACTGGGGATGAACCACTCTGTCTGCAAAGTTGTGGACATGATATCACGAGGGACATGTGCCGGAAGGTGTAACTGAGTTAGTGCTACTTGCATTAGTGCCTGTGGCATAACTGGCTTCCCTGTCATTGCCTGTCTGTAAATAAAATCTGAGACACCTTGTTGCACTCCCCTCTTCTTCCACAGCTCTTTCTCTTCAGGAGGGGCACTCTCCTGTATCTTTCGTAGGTGTAGTTGTGCAATGATATCATATTGCTGTGTGTCATCTATAGTGTATGGGAGTGTTGTGTCATCAACTGTACTTTGTGTATCTACCTGCATCACTAAAGGTGCATCTTGAGCAAGCAGGATGGGGGCACAGGTATTTTGCTCTGTCACTTGAGATGGTACAGGTGGGGGCCCTCTGGCAGCTGCTTTTGCAGCCCAATCTGCCATGGCATTCCCTCTGGAAATGCAATCTTGGCCATTTGTGTGTGCAGTACACTTTACTACAGCCACTTCTGCTGGCAATGTTAATGAATCTATCAGTTCCTCAAGTAACTGTTTGTGCATCGCAGGTGTGCCATCGGTTTTAAGGAAGCCACGCCTTTTCCATCTCAGGATGCTGGAATGTGTTGTTGTGGTGACATACGCAGAATCTGAGTATACAGTAATCCTTTTATCAGCTCCATGTTTGAGGGCTGCAATCAGAGCTACTAACTCTGCTGCCTGTGCTGAATAATGTGATGGCAATGTTACTTGCTGTACGATGTCTAGTGAGTCAGAGGAGTCCCTCTGTTGTGCTCTGACCACTGCAGCGCCTGTGTATCTTATTCCTGTCTCTTGATCAATGGTAGAGGAACCGTCAACAAAGTAAATTACACTATCTGGCAATGGGTCTTCTTTCGCTGTTCCTGACTCATCTGGACAGTATGTGGCACAGTCATGACTGTCATCATCAGTGGCGGCAATGGGATGAACAAAGAACGTGGCAGGATTCACAGTATGACATTTGACAACCTTTAAAGATGGTAATGACAGTATGACTTCATATCCCGACACTCTTTGTGTGGTGAGAGTTGTTTTAGCTTTTTGTATCACTGCGAATACTGCATGCTCAGTGTACAGTGTCAGAGGGGAGCCCATAACTATGGGGGTGCTTTTCTCAACAGCAAATGCTGCGGTCGATAAGGCCTGCTCACAGGGATAATGGCCTTTCATTACCGAGTCTGACATGCCACTGAAGTATGCAATGGGTTTGTGGCCCATGGGGTACTTCTGGGTGAGGACTGCTGTCATGACCTGTCCATTACAGTGAGTGAATAGATAGAATTCTTTTGTGTAGTCAGGAGAGCCTAACACAGGTGCGTTTGTAATCTCATCTTTCAACTTCGCAAAGGCTGATGTCATTTCAGGTGTCCAGTCAATCTTATTATGCCTTTCTTTGGCCGTTTTGACAGCTGTTAAGAGTGGTGCAGTAATGGTAGAATAGTCAAAAACCCATTGTCTGACGTAGTTCACTAATCCTAGGAACTTTTGCAGGTCTTTAACTGACTGAGGTTCTGGAGTGTTTCTTATTGCCTCTACTCTTCCTGGGGTAACTCTTCTCCCTGATGCTGAGATCAGCTGTCCTAGGTACTGTACTTCTTCCTGACAGTATTGAAGTTTCTGTTTGTCTACTTTGTATCCTCTCTGTGCCAGTATTGTAAGCAGAGCAACTGTATCCCGTCGGCACTGCTGCTCTGTGGTGCTACAGAGGAGTATGTCATCGACATATTGTAGCAAGGTGCTGTCACTTTGGAAATTTGACAAGTCATCTTTGACAACTCTGTTGAACACACTGGGGGACTCACAGTACCCCTGGGGCAATCTTTTATATGTAAATTGCCTACCTTGGAATGAAAAAGCAAATAAGAACTGGCTGTCTACGTGTAGATGGACACTAAAAAATGCATTTTTCAGGTCAATGACGGAAAAATATTTAGCATCAGGTGGGATATTGGTAAGTATCACTGAAGGGTCTGGGACAATGGGAAACTCTGGGATCACTATGCAGTTAATTGAGCAAAGGTCATGCACCAATCTCCATTGATTTGTCTTCTGTTTCCGCACCGGAAAAAGGCACGTGTTACACGGCGAAATACAAGGGTATATCACACCTTGATCTAGCAGCGCTTGTATGGTAGGGGCAATTCCCTCCTATGCTTCCCTAGACAAAGGGTACTGGCGCACTCTGGGTAGAAGGGCACCTTGTTTCAGTGTCACTCTGAATGGTGCAGCTGATTTAATGAGCCCCACGTCATTGGGACCTGTTGTCCAAAGGATGCTTGGTACCTGAGCTAAGTCTGAGTCACGGGTAGCATTGAATACTTCGGGCGGAGTTGGAGTTCTAATCTCAACTATCACCGACAAAGGTACTGGATTTTGGTAAATAATCTCCGCTTTGGAATATTCCTCAGGCTCTCCAAATAGTTGGTGATCTGAAATATTCCTTACCTGATGTCCAGGTTCAATGAAAATGACACAGGCCCATGTGTGGGCATAGTCGTCTAGTGCTAAGAAGGCTCCATACGTGGGCGTTATTTCAAGACAGTGTATTCCTAGGATCATATTTTTGTCAGGCGCAGGGATGTCCTGTGAATGGGGACGAAAAAGAAATTCTTTGGGAAGTTGGACAACGCGCCCATTCATCTCTGGTGTGTTGGCAACAACAATATGTACCGCTGTGGAGAATGCTTGCTCATCCATTGGGCGGGCTCTTATCTCATCTCTCAGGGAAGAATACACAGTGACAGCCATCATCCTGCACATTGATGTACCAGGAATGGAGCAAGTCATTGTGCTGTTCTCTTTAAAACTAATTGTCATATTCAGTTTGGCCATGAGGTCTCGTCCCAAGAGATTAACTGGGGACTGTGTGGAGTAGAGCAGGCGTTGCTGAATACATTTACCTCCTATTTCCATTGGTACTGGCTTGGTGAAAGGGACCCTTATTATTGCCCCAGAGAAACCCTGTGTGTCTGCGCTCTGGTTGGAGATGGGCAGTGCTCCTTCCCTAATGCAGAAAAATGTAGCACCTGTGTCAACCATAAAACTGTAAGTTTTGTTATTTATCGTGACATACACAACTGGGTCCTCTCTGATATTTGTGAGGCACGATAACACGGGACACACTAGAGTTGTCTGTGGGCTGTCCTAAC
The DNA here is from genome assembly GCF_964204655.1 of Triturus cristatus. Lineage (NCBI taxonomy): Eukaryota > Metazoa > Chordata > Amphibia > Caudata > Salamandridae > Triturus > Triturus cristatus. The sequence continues at coordinate 698,895,276 of NC_140582.1, read as the reverse complement.
TTGAATACCCTCCAGCCTGGTACTGCTGGACGGTGCCCTGTGAAAAGGGATTGGTGGGGGGCAGTATCGTGGCTCCCTGAGGCACAGGAGCTTGTGTCTGTGGCACCATTTGGTACACAGGCATTTGTGGCTGAAGTATCTGTGGCTGTGCTTGTCGGATCTGGGGCTGCATTTGGGCCATCACAGGTGTCTGTAGTTGTACCTGCTGCAGCATTGGCTGCTGTGCTGGGGAAGGATAGGAGTATACTGCTTGGGGCGGCAGCGGCTGCTGCTGCTGGTAGTATTGTACTGGCACTTGAGCTTGTTGTGGGTGTCCTCTACCCACCGACCTCCATTCAACCCGCATTTTGATATAGCATTCCCTCATAAGGTAACCTGGTCGCTGACAGTAGTAGCACAGTCGTGCTCCTGGCTGGGGCGCAGGTCTTTGGAAGCCGAATCCTCTACCTCTCCCCCGCATCCCAGTATTTGCATACCTCATCTGCTCATTACCATAATACTGCTGTTGTTGCTCATTGGTGTATGCCTGTTGTTGCACATTGTTATTGATGGGCTGTGCCTGTAGGTTTGGTGCAGCTACCAGTGTATTACCTCCTAGTGCATTCTGGGCGTCTTGTGGGAAATTAGTAACAGCAGTCATTTGACTCACTGGTGAAGCTACCATCATCGTGTCAGGGGTCTCTCTTTTCTTAAGTTTTTGCTGCACTAATTTAGCTGCTGCATTCTCAATTGCTAATAACCTTTTCTTCTCCTGTTCCTGCTCCTTTTTACAAAAATGAATGATGTGGTGTTGTATCTCCGGCCAAGGTTTGCATTCCATGGCTACTATTCCATCTAATTTGTCCTGTACTGCAGTGGGCAGTCCCTTCTTCACTGTGTGGTAAAAGAACCTACAATTACCCCCTGTTACGTCCCATTTTTCTCCCAACTCCTGATGCAATTTCTCCTTCATTCTTGAAATGTACTGTGCTGGGTCTTCATTGCTTTGGATTGTTTGTGACATCAGAGAGCCAATGTCAGGAACGTCAGGAAACTTCCTACGCAATTCATTCCATAGGGGTGATCTAATCTTATTGAAGGGGTTACCATCACACCGTGTGTTAGTAGTAGACAGTCTTGTGTCAATGCATGTGAACATATCCTCTGCATCCTCTCCAATCAAGGAGGTGAGCAGACATTTTACATCTCCAATAGCCAATGGGACACCTGCAGTGTGTTTTTCAAAGGCCTGTATCCATTTTCCAGCACCCTCTGTGAGGGGTGGGAGTTGTTTCTTCAAATTGTCCTTGTCCATAAGTGACCAAGGAACATATAGGGGGGGATCTTTAACATTTTTAAATAGCAGGGGTAGCTGGCGTGTCACCCCTGTAGGCCTTGTGTTGTCATATCTACGTGAGTATTTCTGCCAAACTTTTAGGCCTTTGCTCATGTAATCGTAATCCCAATCGTCATCTCCTGCCCCTTGCAGAATACATTCCTCAGCTGTGGCCATTTCTTCTCGTTCAAATGACCCGTCTCGAGGCCAGACATTCATTTGAGGTGCATTAGCTTCTGTCCAACCTGCTAAATTATCTGAGAATGGATTGACATAATAGTCAGACCCTTCTCCAAGTATCACTATCTCATTTGGCGTCAGACCATTGGTCATTGACGGTAATGGCCTGTTAGGGGCCATGTGATGCAGAGTTCTAGATCTTGTTGTTCGCAGTGTTGCAGTACCTGATACATCATAATCTTGTGGGATGTCATCAGGTCGCCCATGGCTACCTAGCACTGCAAGTCTCTCTCTCTCTGTCCTTCTCTGCCTTCTCCATCTTGTTTCTGCCCGTTCGAGCACACTCGGCAGATCAAAATTATCAAGGTCCATCTGTTGTGCCTCTGGCCTACGTGGTGTGACTACGGGTGGCACTGCCTGAGGTATGTGCATGGATGGGGGCGTAACAACTGTTGGCAGAGCTTGCGGTATGCTTGGGTTGGTCGTCAGAGGAGCTGCTGGGTTACTCTGAGGTGGGGCTTGGGCCATGCTTTGGACCTCCTGATTGAAGTCTATCCATGGCTCCTGTTGTGGTGGGATCATTGGGACCCCACCACTACGTGAACCCACCGGGCCTGCAGCTCCAGCCAATTCACTTAGTGTTGGTGGCTGCCTTCTTCTAAATTGGCCTAAGCCACCCATCAGTTCAGTGAGTTGATCCTCTACCCTATCCACTTGTAATGATAACCGCTGTATTGTTGCCGGGTGGCCAGTGGGGCTCCCTGAATGCTGCTCGTGTGACATGTCCCCTGATTCTCTACCCGTTCCTTGGTGCAAGTCGTGCTCTGTTCTCCATCTGCTAATGTCCGCCTCAGTGGTTATTTCAGGGCGATATTGTTCACTATCCCTGTTTCCTCCATTGAATTGTAGCAAGCACTCTTCCTCTCGCTTAGGACCTGTGTTAAGGGGCCGCCACCCGCTATGGTGTGTCTGTATATTGCTGTGCTGCTGGCCAGGGGAGAGGAATGGTCCATAGTGTCTAGTTCTTGTCTCTAAGGGCTCGCTATTTTCAGTGACAAATGTAGGTGCTGTAGGGTTAGGCCTAGGAAGCGGCAGGTGGGAGCTGTGCTGTGAACCACCAGAGGCTCCATCACTCTCTGAGCCCTCTTCCTGCTGGTGAGCTGCAGAGTTGGGTGCTGGTGTCAATTTTATTGTGAATAGCGCGTCAATCTGACCTGTCATTCCTGATGTTGCACACTGCACCCCTGGGCTTTGGGAGCTTAGGGTTATTTGGCCCTGCACATTCTCTGGCATGCTGTCTGGTGAATCTTCTGAGGGCACTGAGGCAGAAATATCCTCATGTCCTACAGCTGCCTGATCATTTAAATTAGGCTCTAGGTCAGCCTTGACAACTCGCTCTGTATACATGCCATCTGTGTCATAGGCCGGTGGCGGTGCGGTAGGTACTGGGGCCTTTTCATCATTGTCCTTAAAGACGCTCCACAGAGCCAGGGTCTCTTTACGTTTATCTAGCTTGTTACCAGAGTACTTCCCTTCCAGGAATGTTGCAGCATGATCTAGTACTGCCTTATCGAAGGTACCCTCTTTTGGCCAAGGGTGTAGCATAGTCTGTGTGAGCTTGTGCAGCTCTCCACAATGTTTTCTTATACGTTTCCCCTGAGCAGTAAAGTTCTTTATCACGTGTTCTAGTGGTGTTGCCATTATTCCCTAGCGTTGTGTGCGTTCAGGAATAACAGTGTACCGCCACTGGGTGTTACTTATCAGCCTCACCCAGGCTTATTTATGGCAGCAAATTAACAATGTTATTCTCTTGGCAACAGGCGGTTTTGTAAGTATCCCCACAACAATGGGTAGTGCGTAATAGAGAGGGGTCCTTGTAACTGCTCTACGATACTTAATGAGGGCTGCTGCTGCAGCTGCTCATGTAGCTGCTGGGCGTGATGCTCACAAACCAGGGGTAAGTTGGGGTCGTTGAGTGCCTGCAGCAGTAGCGTGTGCTGTTCACAGCCTAATGCGTCGCTAGTGATTTGTGAACCTTCCTGTTGTTCCAGGTGGCTGGTGCCTGGAGGAGACGGCGTGAATAGAGGGGATGGTGTAAGCAGTAGTTGGTCAGTGAGATCAGGGCTCCCCAACTGGGTTAATTCCGTGGAGGAGTCTCTAGCAGCACATGGCGTCGATGGGGACACTAGTGGCAACTGCAGTGGTGTATCTAGAGTGTCTGTATCTGGAGTGTCTCCCACAGAGGGGGTGCTTCGTGGCCCCTCAAGTGTAGGGTCTGGGTTCAGAGTAGTGGGTCTTCAGGTTGACACTGGGAGGCGCAGCTGAACCAGGTGCAGTGAAGATACTTTTACCTCAGTGCCCTGTGCTAGTGTGACTCCCAGCAACTTCCACGCTTTGGCTATCAAAGCACTTTGTCGCTTCTTAAAGGTTGCTATAGTCTGTGCGCCAGGATTGTGCACTGCTATTATTCTGTCATCTAGTATGTGCAGAACTATCCCAACCGATTTATGTTCACTATAGCTCATCTGTATCCCTTAGTACTCTATATAAATATACTGCTCTCCTTATGTGTCAGTAGTTAGGGAGGAGGCAGGGTGGTCAAGTATAAGCTCGTCCCCTAATGCCTCTTTGATGGTTAAATAAAATGCCTCTTTAATCTCCCGTTTATCTGGACCGTTATAAACTCCTTCTGGTGTGAAGTCAGGAAATTGCAGGGCACCAGGATGTTCACCAAGGCAGTAAAGAAGGACCTTGCTTCGCAGGGGGTTACGGGGCCAGGAGCTGGTGACCTCAGTCGGTATTTCTAGTCCTGGCACTACCATAGAAACCTGCACATATATGGTGTCTGCGGTTTTATAAGTTCTGTAACCAAATATTCTATTCATCTGTGTACCTATGCTGTTCCTCAAACCTTAGTGACACCTAGTTACACGGAGAACTCCTGAGGCGGAAAGCCGGGAGCAACGATCTTTTAAAACTTGTCTTTTAACAGCGTATCTTGTGTTTTTAATACCTGTTGTGCACTGAATACTCTGGCATTTCAGCGATAGCGCTCAGCAGCAGACAGCTGTTGTTGTTGCCCTAGTCCCGCGTCTTGCCGCCACTTCCTGGTCGAGGGACCCGCCAGACACGCCCACCGCGGCTGGCCACGCCCCCCCTCCCAGGCTCATAAAAAAGCGCGCTAATCGAGCGTCGCCACCCATTACACGGAGAACTCCTGAGGCGGAAAGCCGGGAGCAACGATCTTTTAAAACTTGTCTTTTAACAGCGTATCTTGTGTTTTTAATACCTGTTGTGCACTGAATACTCTGGCATTTCAGCGATAGCGCTCAGCAGCAGACAGCTGCTGTTGTTGCCCTAGTCCCGCGTCTTGCCGCCACTTCCTGGTCGAGGGACCCGCCAGACACGCCCACCGCAGCTGGCCACGCCCCCCCCCCTCCCAGGCTCATAAAAAAGCGCGCTAATCGAGCGTCGCCACCCATTACACGGAGAACTCCTGAGGCGGAAAGCCGGGAGCAACGATCTTTTAAAACTTGTCTTTTAACAGCGTATCTTGTGTTTTTAATACCTGTTGTGCACTGAATACTCTGGCATTTCAGCGATAGCGCTCAGCAGCAGACAGCTGTTGTTGTTGCCCTAGTCCCGCGTCTTGCCGCCACTTCCTGGTCGAGGGACCCGCCAGACACGCCCACCGCGGCTGGCCACGCCCCCCCCTCCCAGGCTCATAAAAAAGCGCGCTAATCGAGCGTCGCCACCCATTACACGGAGAACTCCTGAGGCGGAAAGCCGGGAGCAACGATCTTTTAAAACTTGTCTTTTAACAGCGTATCTTGTGTTTTTAATACCTGTTGTGCACTGAATACTCTGGCATTTCAGCGATAGCGCTCAGCAGCAGACAGCTGCTGTTGTTGCCCTAGTCCCGCGTCTTGCCGCCACTTCCTGGTCGAGGGACCCGCCAGACACGCCCACCGCGGCTGGCCACGCCCCCCCCTCCCAGGCTCATAAAAAAGCGCGCTAATCGAGCGTCGCCACCCATTACACGGAGAACTCCTGAGGCGGAAAGCCGGGAGCAACGATCTTTTAAAACTTGTCTTTTAACAGCGTATCTTGTGTTTTTAATACCTGTTGTGCACTGAATACTCTGGCATTTCAGCGATAGCGCTCAGCAGCAGACAGCTGCTGTTGTTGCCCTAGTCCCGCGTCTTGCCGCCACTTCCTGGTCGAGGGACCCGCCAGACACGCCCACCGCGGCTGGCCACGCACCCCCCTCTCACGCAGTCACTCTCTATTTATTATGTGCCTCGGCAGGAAGCGCAGCGGACGAGCGCAGCGGGCGCGACGAATGCGCGCTGAAGGCGCGCATAAGGCAAGCTCGTCTGCGCTCGTCCGCGCCTCGGCAGCGCCCGGTGCGCCACCCGCGGCTCCGAGCTCCCCGTCCACCATTAGCTCTCCGCACTTGATGCGTGAGGCTCTACTCCTCCTTAGAGACTTCGCTCATGAAGGTCAACTGTCCTTCCAGGACACCGCCTATCCTCTGCACGATTTTGCGCGCAAAGGCTTATTTACAGGTGGCCTGCTGAATGTCAGGTCCCTGCCCAAACACGCTCACGAAATCGCCCAGCTCATAGATAATCACCATCTTGATGCTTTATTCCTGACGGAAACATGGACCCACTCTGACTGCAATATAGAACTGGATTGGGCCTGCCCACAAGACTTCAAAATCCTGCATCTCCCACGACCTAAGGGGCGGGGCGGTGGAGTCGGTTTAATCTATAGAGCGTCTTGGTCAGTAAAAACTATTGTTATGGACCCAGTGGTCGGGACCGAAATACTTGGCCTCTCTATCGACTGTCATCTTGGAACTACGTTTACGGCTGTGATCTGCTACCGCCCGCCGGGAGCTTTCAATTCCACTCAGCAGCAGTCGCTCCTCACCACCCTTACTAATATGGCTACCTCTCACAACAACCTGATTGTCTTGGGCGATTTCAACCTTTGGCCCAACGGCAGCCTAGTTTCTGCCCTTAACAATCTCCTACTTTCCTGTGAAGGAATGGGACTTTCCCAGCTAGTGAACAAACCCACACACTCAGCGGGGCACCAGCTCGATTTAATCTTCTCCTCCCCCCAGCTAGCACTTCTGAGCGATATTCTGCCGATGTGCTGGACCGACCATGCACTCATCAAATTTCATATAGCGGGCAGCAGGTCTTGCAGACCGGCACTCCGCCACGGCCCTGAACCCCCTTACAGAGATTGGAAGGCTCTGGACAAACTCAGACTGAATGGCCCAGTATTTGAAGTGGAAGACAGTTTTTCCATTACTCAACCAGTAGAGGCTAACTATCTATCCCTCTGCACAAGGATTTCCAACACCTCGGAACGCCTCGTCCCTCAGAAAAAGGGCAAACCACAGAGACGAGGACCGGCCCCATGGTTCGACGACTCTTTAAGAGCTCTCAAACTAGCATGCAGACAAGCAGAGAGAAAATGGAGGCAAGGTTATTCTGACACTCACAAAACTCTTTGGAAAGAAAACCTCCGGGAGTATAAAACTGCCATCGCCCAAAATAAGGCTAAACATTACTGCTCCATCATTACCAACGCCACCAACAGCTCAAAGAGTATTTTTCAGATACTCAAAAACTTAACCAATCCAGACTGTGTCATCTCTACACAGCCCCCCACCCAAGCCCTCTGCGACAATCTTGCAGTGTTTTTCATTAATAAAATAAACACCATTATTCAAAACCTGAAAACACCTCCCTCTTCGGGAACTTCCAACACGCAGGGACCAGACACCAGCTCTCGAAACTTGTCGTCTCCAGGCTCTGTCCTTTTGGCTAGACTACGGGAATTTCCCCCAATCCCGGCCTCCGAGTTTGAAAGACTGGCGCTTGGTATCACCTCGGGTTCTCCACTCGACCCCCTACCTCCAAAAGTTTGGAAAAATTTTGGAAATGATCTTTTTGGCACCATGCGCCTAATATGTAACCAGTCTTTGCACAGTGGCTTTGTCCCAACCCCGTGGAAACAGGCGCTAATCACCCCTCTCTTGAAGAAACCCTCCCTGAGCCCAGATTGTCTTTCAAACTACCGACCCATCTCCCTGCTGCCTTTCCCAGCGAAGGTCGCCGAACGATGGGTCAGTTCGTGCCTGTCCGCCCACCTAGAACAAAACAACCTTCTTGACGATCACCAGTTCGGGTTCCGTCCTGCCCACGGCACCGAAACAGCAGTCTTAACAGCCATGGAGGATCTTCGCTTGCGTGCAGACAGGGGCCAACCAGTGGCGCTGATACTGCTGGACCTGTCTGCCGCATTCGATACGGTCAACCATGGTATGCTGCTGCAGAGACTTGGTGAAGTGGGAGTGGAAGGCACTGCACTGCTCTGGTTTCACTCCTACCTTCGGGACAGAAGACAGGCTGTCTCCCTTCCCCCATTCCAATCCACCTTTGCACCAGTACCCCAGGGAGTCCCTCAGGGCTCCTCCATCAGCCCCATCCTTTTTAACGTGTACCTCATCCCGCTAATCAAGCTAATCCAATCCTTTGGGATCAAAACAATAAATTACGCTGATGACACGCAGCTCATCCTCTCTTGGGAAGGTGAAGATGCCATTCCTTTTTCCACCTTCCACGACTGCCTAAGAGAGACGGCTGGATGGCTACACAGAAACTCCCTCCAGTTTAATTCCTCTAAAACGGAGGTCCTGTTTTGTTCAGGCACCAAGATACCCCGCCAGTTTCCGAATGAATTCTGGCCCCCAGAGATTAGAGACAAACCTCTGCCAGTCGCCTCGGTTCGCAACCTGGGAGCCATGCTTGACAACAAATTAAGTATGGAAACCCAGGTAACGAAAACTGTGGGGATCTGCACAGCCCTGCATCGCTCACTGCGGAAAATCATGCCTCTTCTCCCGGCACAAGCCAGGGCGTCGATAGTCAGGTGTACGATACTCAGTCGCCTCGACTATTGTAACGCCCTGCTCCTGGAGTCTCCAGTCACGTTGATGGATCGACTACAGCGAATTCAATCTGCCGCCGCCAAGCTGGCTCTGGGCTGGACGAGGAGGGCTTCGGCCACAGCAGCTCTGGCTGAGCTACACTGGCTACCCTTTAAACAACGTGTGGCCTTCAAGTCCCTCTGCATTGTCTTTAAGGCTCTGCACGGACTTGGACCCAAACCTCTGCAAGCCCTGTTTCGGTGGTACACTCCTGCCAGAGATTTACGATCATCCTCGGCCTGTCTGGTAAAGGTACCCAGATTCAATAAAACCAGAACAGGGGGCAGATCCTTCAGGGTTGCAGCGGCCAAGCGGTGGAACAGCTTGCCCACTGACATACGTCAGATTTCACAGCTTCTTCCATTCAGGAGACGTATCAAGACCTGGCTTTTCCCCCAATAAATGTCCGTCTGACTGTTCCCCCGGTTATCCGTTAGCAGAGTACTCTCCAGCGCCAGGAAGCCTGCAAGGTATCAGTCGCGCTTTACAAATTCTCAAAATAATAAAATAAATAAATAAATAGTTAATGTAAGCAGCACCGGATATGGTCAATGGTTTGTAAAGAAGGCAACACTAAACAATATACTTGTAACAATTGTGACGCACAAAACTTTATACAACAAAGAAAACACAATACTTTAAATCAGATCACTTTAGTTATCAGTGGCAGATCAATGCATGTGGGAGTACAAAAAGCATTTACATTCCTCCCTAGTTATTGAATCTCACTAATAAACCAATCTTCTGCATTTGGCAGTGATCTTCTGTAACAATGTAAACCCTACCTAGCAGGCCTCACCCTAATAGGCTCGGTGAAGGCCAGTCAACAACAACTTAACAAAACAGTTATGTTCTTATACATTTAATACACATCTGCAGATCATAAAACATATTATCAAAAAACAAATAGCAAATAACTGTGCACGTAAATAATATGGCCTCACTAAAATCAGTTTCTGTGCCAGCCAGTGACCCTTACTGCAGTGCCCATATAAGCACTAACCACAAAAAAGTGCTACTGTTACACTTAATAAACCTCTGTATGCATCAACATACTGCATACTTTGCCCACTGAAGGACAAAAATACATGTGCTTCCTATATTACAATGGCGCACACACAAAAGGGAAACTGACACACAACCCAAAAATACCCCAAAATACTTAATCATAACATCCAATAAACCGTCCCGGGAAACCTCTTATAATCCACATCAATCAGGCGATATCCGTTGACCTGTTAGCTAGGCAGGCACGAGATAATCCAGCCTCCTCCCCACTTGTACTGACGTAGGGGTTCTCCACTGCATACAATCAGAGGAGTACCATACTATTGCTGAAAGATTACGATAGTAAATCGAACCTCTCCTCCCCTCTACCAGGCCGATCCCTTGACCCCCTGGTAAAGAGGCCCTCTCTATTCCACTATATGCAGAGAGGCACTATAGCAAGCTATACCGAAAAAAAGTAATAAGACCTCTGAAAAGACTGCAGACATAAACAGTCTCTCCCTTATCCCTTATTTCTATTTTTTGTCTTTCTTCCTATGTCTGTTTTCCACACAAAAATATAATATACCAAAAAATGGAGCTAAGTGAGCCCGTGAAAGACGCAAGACGCAGCCTTTTCCTTCGGGTACTCAAGGCACAACAATAGCACACATCTATATATAACATAAAATAAACACATAAATCAACTAACTTCCTAACCGTACTCTCCAGCTCAGAATTCCATGCCGCACAAGCCTCCCCAGTTAAAGAATGTCCTTAGCGAGACCAACCAGACAGGAAAGAAACACTGAGAGAGGGAGTAAAACAAAGAGGTCCACACAAGCGCTCCTTTCATAAACCGTCACCAAAAGTCTCTCACGTCAGGTAGCATATTACTCACCCGAGTGCCTGTACTCAGAGGCTTCAGCCAGAAAGGAGTCACGAGTGCCCAGTCTGCGTCCCCTCGAACCCAGCCATCTCTGCCCCCGCCTGCTGGTACTGCTACTCCGAGTCACACAGCACCAAAATGTTGGAGGGAAGGTATATAACGGGACAAGGAAGCTAGGGGCGGTACTCAGAGCCCCGGGAGCCACCACAGAACTGAACAGGAGAGTGAGTCAGGGACAAAAGGGGCACCTTAATTTGAGCCCGGGTGCCCGGGAATGCTTGCTCTAAAACTGAAGAAAACAGACATGTGAGACATGGAATTGGAGGAAGAATACAATGGCAGCTTGTTGGTTTTCAACATCGTGAAATAATTTTATTAACAATCTGAATATGTGTAACACCATGGTTACTAATGGACTTTGGAGATTGACAATTAACGCAGTTTAGTTTTGGTTTGGTATTTGAATGTAATGCAGGGGATTGACACGGGGTTTATTTCAGTCACGTTTTTAATGTTGGGTAACACACGGGATTGTGGGAGTTGTAGTTTCCAAACAGGAAACTGGTAGGAGGAGATTTTTCACAGGTGTCATTGAGTTGATTTGAACAGCAAGGGCAGTTACATAGGTGGGGCTCATCATACTAGCAGAACAGCAGTAAGGAAATGAAGGAAGCTTTCCGGTTAGAAAGATCAGCGACAGCGCTCAGTTTATACAGGTATGGAGAGATGACCATGGGGATTTTCAAGCATAATGGTGTTTATATTTTGTGTTGTTCACAAAAATGGGTGCAGGTGTTTGAAACAGGGGTTGGTTTGGGTTGTATTATTTCAGAAACACGTAGGAGATTATTTTATAAACACGTAGGAGGCTGAGTTATGATATTATTTAGTAGGGGGTGGGTATATGATAACTTGTTTTCAGGCACGTAATATGGTTTGATTTATGCTTGTATATTCATTATGAGTATGCTCTGAGGTCGTGATTACTAATAATGGTTTCATATTATATTTGTAGCTACCCCTGACGAAGTGCTAAATGAGCCCGAAATGCATTGGGTGACAATGTTTTAAGCTGTCCTGAATGAACTGTCATACCCACGTGCTGCAAGAGAAAGGTCTGGATTGACATACTTGCACCATTAGAAACTTTGGGGCTATATGCAGCCATCTATATGGATTCAATAATGTGACGCAATTCAGTGTACATAATGTATGAATATGGATAAAATGGTTAAAAAGGATGATCGAACCGATATAATAAGTTGTGGATTAATTTCCGAATTCGCTGTGCGACAGATGACGGAGTGAAATGTTGCTTCATGTATTTGGTCAGGACATATGTACCATGGGCAGATGAAAACGGGAATCAGGAATTGCCAGACAATAATGAGGAGGAAGTTGAGGAGCCTCAGCAACCTGGACCATCAGTTGCTGCAATATGGTAGAGGGACCACATCATAAATAATTTCTTTTCAGAACCATGAATGTTTAACATGAATTCAAACTATGATAAAGATAACACATTGTACATCTATCTATCAATCAATCAATCAATCAATCAGTGACACTTATAGAGCGCGCTACATACCCGTAGGGTCTCAAGGCGCTGGGGGAGGGGGGGTGCCGCTACTGCTCGAACAGCCAGGTCTTCAGCTTCTTCCTGAAGGAGAGGTGGTCTTGGGTCAGGCGCAGGTCGGCCGGGAGGGAGTTCCAGGTCTTGGCGGCCAGGTAGGAGAAGGACCTTCCTCCTGTAGTCGCTCTTCGGATGCGGGGGACGGCGGCGAGGGCGTGGTTGGCTGATCGGAGGTGGCGTTTGGGAGCGTAGAAGTTGATCCGGCTGTTGAGGTAGCTCGGGCCTTGGTCGTGTAGGGCTTTGTGTGCGTGGGTGAGGAGGCGGAAGGTGATTCTTTTGTTGACGGGGAGCCAGTGAAGGTCTCTCAGATGTCCGGAGATGTGGCTGGTTCGTGGGATGTCGTGGATGAGTCTGGCTGAGGCGTTCTGGATCCGCTGGAGTCTCTTCTGGAGCTTGGCGGTGGTGCCGGCGTAGAGGGCGTTGCCGTAGTCCAGTCGGCTGGTGACGAGGGCCTGGGTGACGGTCTTCCTGGTCTCGGTGGGGATCCACCAGAAGATCTTCCGTAGCATGCGTAGGATGTTGAAGCACGCCGAGGAGACGTTGTTGACTTGCCTGGTCATGGAGAGGGAGGAGTCCAGGATGAAGCCCAGGTTGCGTGCATGGTCTGTCGGTTTGGGTGCGGTGCCCAGGGCGGGAGGCCACCAGGAGTCGTCCCAGGCGGAGGGTGAAGAGCCCAGGATGAGGACCTCCGTCTTGTCAGAGTTCAGTTTCAGGCGGCTGGTCGTCATCCACTCGGCTACCTCTTTCATCCCTTCGTGTAGGTTGGCTCTGGCGGTGGCTAAGTTCTAAGCACTACCTCTGTGTATGCATTTTAATTCCATACTCACAGTAAACAACTAAACTTTCACATTTGACCCACTACTATTTGTCATACAGAACCATGTATGTAGCAATGTTTAACAAACAGCAGTGAATATTATCTGGTACAAATGAAATAGTGTGTATGGCAACTACCTGTAGCAGATAGTCTGATAACGTGGATAGTGTGCAATAACTGTGTGTGTGTGTCTCCTGATGCTAGCCATGTGTTTGGACTCATACTTATGAATGAAAGTAGAGGTCACTCATTGTATGATGACTTTGGAGCATACCACATAGTATGTGCATTGGAACACCCTTTCAAAACTACAGTCTACATATGCAACATCAACAAACGTACCCACGTGTCAAATCCATTACGTGATCTCATTTTACACAGACAAATTCTACATACCATACTTTGCCAGTGCCACAGTGTTGCATGTGCACACCCACCGCTATGCAAAAGCAACACCGTCTTGATGAAGAGTGTCGGTATGGTGTGATTTATGTAGCCTTACTATCAGCAATATGTAGGAGGTCACACCAAGGCATGCATGGTGATCTACTGTAGCACAATCACTGTGATTGAGGATCATGTTAGCCACAAATGATAACACTGTTACTTTCCTGTGGGGTATGGCCCTTGGATATGAAATGCAAACACTCAAACAATCAAATGGCACCATCCATACATCCCCTTCCAGGTGGATGCAGCCAATTGCTGCACACTCTCAAGTTTTAATACAGCCTGATGCCTACACTGTGGCAGTAGGCTGTGCTGTCGTAGATGTGGGTGCACTGACCCCATGGCAGTGGTAGCCTCTTGCAACCCTTGGGGATGGTAAATATTGTCAGCGGGTGCTATTAACAACTTAGCACACAGGGCAACCCAGGAAAGGTGAGCCATTGTATGGTCTCTGAACAGGAGGAACGCACACGTATGTTCACTTAAGATCACACATGTGACACATGCAAAGACTGTAAACAGGTCAACACCACTATTCACACACAACACTGCATTTCCTGTATATATTACCATGAATTGCACATCCCAAAACACCAAACAAAACATTTTGACCTCAAGAGATAAAAAAATGGGCAACACCATTAAGCGTAATATTTTTCAACAGCCGAGTCAGCCAAAAATTATCCTTCCCAGCCGAGGCGCAATAAAAACAGCATTGTCCTTTTTAAGGCCTTTTGTTGAATCAACGCATTAAGCGGTAGCGTAAAAAGAATTGACGAATCAGCTGAAAATGTGCTGCATCTGTCTAGGAAGTGAAGTAATGGATAAAGAGAAGAAATGTAAAGGATCCTGCATGCTGCAAACCAGGGACTGTGAAGCTACTTTCACTTTCACAATAAGTCACAGTTTTACTGTCTGAGCTTGGGAGTGGTGGTGCTTTGCTTGTGCTGGAGAGTGGTATAGGTGTTATTGGTGATGGTGCATCATGTCTGCTGTACCCATTGTGGCCCTCAAGTAATATTTGTGCGTATTTGTTGTATATTGTTGTTTATTGTCCTGTGTGCTGTCAGGTGTTTGTCTTTTGGGGTATATTTGTTATGGGGTGGTAGTAGGTTATTGGGGGGTTCTGTAGTGTTTTGGGATGTTGACAGTTGTGTGAGACCATGCCGGGGAAGTGTCGGTCTTGCTCCATGACCAAGCAGGATTTTGGGGCATTCCTGTGGCTGGTCATCCATTACCTGCCAAACATGTTAGCCAGGGGGGCCGTGTAATCCAGGGCTACCCTGTGAAGGTCCGGAAGCATCAATGGAAATGCATGCACCTTCAGATGCAGAGGCTCTATGGAGTGGACCGCGACACCCAGCGGCTGAAGTATCGGTGGGCTGATGTGTTCGGAAGGGAGTCGGACCTCCTCGCCTATATGGGCATATAAGTTGGTAGAGCAACATGTAAGTACACATGATTTGCCTGCTATCTTATATGTCTCATGTACCCATTGATGCTTTCTGGTCACATTAAGTATGTCTCATATTAATTTTTTGCTCCAACTAGCCATGCCATCATGCAAATGCTGTGGCTATAGTGATGGCACAATTTATGCACCTGTGCTATCTGTGACACTGTGTGGCCTACACAAGTATTTGTGTTCCTGTAGGTGCTACAGATGAGTCCCAGGGAAGCATGGAGCTGATGTACATTGCCACAGCCCGTCCAGACAAATCATATGATGACAGAGCAGGTAGTAGAGATGTGCTCCAGAGCATCTTATTTCACAACAGGCATTTCCCATATACAGTTCTGATGGGCCATTACAGAACATACATTTCACATAAAGGGGCTTATTTACAAGGCACTTATACTGCTGGCATGTCACTTCTTACAATTTCAAAAGTGATGCACCAGCTGTGCAAGAGCCTTGTAAAGATGCCCTATAGTCATGTGCCAAAGATCCTCCTTGGTATACCTCCCCAGAGTTGTTAAGCATTAATGAGGCTTGCCATGGCCTACACTGCTTATCTCACCTCTGAATGGGGCAATACATATAACACTGGTCTTGAACAGCATATCTTATGTACTAGGTAGAGTTCATTGATGTCCACTATGGCTATGCTGTACTTTGTGCTGGTTTGATAGACTACATACCTCTGACTGCATAGCAAATCCCACATGCTGCGTATGCATGGCCTCATGGATGTGTTTTTGAGTCCAGAGGCACTGGAGCTGTCCTTACATATGAAACTCACATAGTACATGACTCCAGTATGGGAGGCCAAATGTATGTTAGATGGGAGCCCACTCACATGGTACTGTATCCAAGGGGAAACTAGCCTCAATGAGACACATGGCAGCAATACCATATATGTTAAAGTTCAGTCATGTAATTTTTCCCTTAGGGATGCATGGGACATCTGTGTACAATATCATGCACTCAGCAGCAGTGACAGGTACAGTACCCACCTTACTTAGGGAACATGTATGCATGAAGTGAGATGTACATAGGGAACTCATTTCCTGGTGTCAGCATTTAAGAGGGCCTCCGTATAGTGTCACCTTACTGAGTATGGTATGTGAATTATGTGGGTGCATAGCATCATCCAAGTCAGCTACCATTGTGTATTTTGGTAATGATGAGGGTCAATGCCTGATTCTGCAAACTGGCCAAAAGGTGCATGTTTAAGTTCTTCACATGTGTGTTCTCCTCATCCGACCTTACCAATGTGTAGCATTCAGGCATGTCAACTGTGTCACTTGAACACTTCTAACCTGAAGGATGACATAGCCAATAGCCATGCATATGTACTGTGCTTTTGTTGCATATCAAATATGTGTAGTAAGCTTACTGATGTAATTTACATGTTATGTCCTGTAGCTGGACCACCATCATACACAAACGTGAGGTGGAGAACTACAAAAACGCCAACTTCACTGGTGAGTGCCTTCCTCAGTGGTAATTGCGGTAGTGCACGGAGTGAGTGTGTTGTCAGATGCTGTGGGAATTGCAAGATTCAATGTGCATCCTTATCACTAATGAACTTTTGAAAGTAGGTAAATAGGTCATGAAAAGTTGAGGTGACATGTTGCATTTCTATGTTTACTACTGTCAAGGAGAACACTTTTCCAATCTGGGTTGGATCACATGGTAGCTGCATATTAGGGGAGCCATGATACCAGTGGTAGACTATGCAAATATATGTGTTAGTGGGTACACACCAAAAATGGATGTGGCTGAGAATAATACAGAATGCATGTCAGTTGCATATCCTATGATATTGGGAGCATGTATTGAGTGGTGGCATGGTCCAACATAGACTTACTACAGGTCAAATATGAGAGGTTTTAAATGCATCTGTATGATGTGAGGTACTAATACTGCATCCATTGTTACATGTCATACCTGCCACATTTTCTGTATAGGTAGCAATGTGGCCTGATATGGCTCCTTGCCTTATCAATTATACAAGATGGTGAGAAAATACATGTACTGTCAAGAGATAGCACTTCTTACTGTGGCAAATGCCAGCGGCATAATGGCCATTGCAGGATGCAGAAGGCACACTAATACACAGTAAAGGTGAAAATGTGTACCGTTCCATGGGTATCGAAGATCTTTGTTCCAAAGCATAGTCAGTACTGACATGGCCATACCTAGATGTGCCAATGGTGTTGCAATCGCATTGTGTAACAATTGGCCTGTTTTTGCAATTAGGGCTGAGGACATCTGATATGATAGTTAATAAGTATGTGTGTGGTCACTCTAAACTGCAAGATGAATTTAGGCTGTAAGGTCTGCTACCTTAGATGTAATGTAAAAAAATACATTTCATGATGTTGATACCAGTTCCTAGTCACCCTTTGACTGACATGTATTCTCATTACTTCAACAGACAACAGACAACATGAGCCCAGATCAGCTGAGGTAATACCATAAGCACAAGGAATGCTTTCACCACCTCCAATGGGCTACCAAGGAAAACAGGGCCATGAAGAGGAGGAATGAGGAGGAGAAGGCACAGGGGAATTGGTCTAGCTTTCCAATAAGACCACCAACCACCACCAAGGGTTACGCTGCCAGGCACGGACAATCTGCTACAGGTACCTCTCACCCAGCCGTACCGAGTACCTCCACAAGCGGCCCATCTATTCCCCATGGACCCACACCTCAGACCACAGGAGTGCCCACAAGTTTTGAGATGGACATAAGAAAGGACTTATCGGACCTCAAACTACGTGTGGCAGTCCTGGAAAATAAAATGGACCAGGCTTTATCCGTGCTGCAGGACATAAAGGAGGCAGTGGTCAATCAAAACAGAAATAGCCACTGGGACCCTTTCTGCCCTTCCCCCTATATTAAATATTGATTTTTAACATAAGGTTTTTATTGCTTAGTTTAGGTTAGTGTAGTCATAGTGATAGTGTAGGGATAGTGGTTTTAGTTTTTTTATGGGTGGTTTAGAGTGTAAGTGGGTAGGGGTAGTTTGGGTTATTTGAGGTGGGGGTTGATGTATCTTATTTGTACTAAAAAATGAAAAATAAAATCAATTACAACATTTTATAAAAATATACAAAAAAAATATGATTATTTAGGTTTCTATGTGTAGGTAGTTAATGTTTAAGTGTAGTTTCTGTTGTCCTTGTGTGAAGACATGACTTAAAAGGGGTGGGGGTTGATGTTTATCATGTCGTGCCCAATGTATAGATTAAGATACGTTACTTTAAGGTAGGTTTATATAGTTGGTAGGCTAAGGTAGTGTAGGATAGGTTAGGATAGGTAGTTAGTTATTTAAGTTTTCTATTGACATTAAATGTAATTGTTTGCTACATACATGTGTACGTTAAGATTTCCTGTGTGGGAGTTAGCATGATGGATCAGGTGAAATTTTGTACATGCATATATGTCTTTGCTAGCAGTGACTGGCAAAATGTGCGAGTAGGTGTCTTACATATATTGACAAGGGTCTGTCAGGCTGCCCATGACTTTACATAATCTTGCAATCCGACATTGTTAAGCAGTGGACCTGGCAATTGTGAATGAATTATGACACAGTGCACATATAGTAGGTTTTTGGACTCATACACTTATGGCTGCCCCATACCCACTCAGACTTGCAGCGTTTACTATGGACGTTAGTTTTGAAATGTCCCTATGTGTAGGTACTACCCATGGCACACATATCCCTCACCCCACAGATCTCTTGTTTCTCCTGTGAGATATCAATTGTATGCTAGGGATTTTGAGGCTAGGTTAATATGCATGCGACCAGGTGAGACAAAGAAGCATTCCATGGAAATGTGGTGCAGCGCAGTGCAAGAAACCATCTTGCTGCGCCAAGCTTTGTGAATTGAAAAGTACAGGCTTGCGCTGTGTTTACGACAATACAACGCATCCCTGTACTTTCCTTTATGCTGGTGCACATTCAGCTGGATAGCACCAATGCAGGTACCCTTAACCCATGGTGCAGGGGTGCCTACTTTAGCGAATGTCTGCTGTTTGTGTGCCATTGCAGGCTGTTAAGACAGGAATGCACTGTTTCTTGTAAAAACAATACATTGCTGCCCTTTCCTTTTGATGTAGAATAGCACAGCTAGAAGGCTTGCAATGCTGCCCTATGCCAACATATCTTCAAAATGCCCATGAGCCTTTCATTGATTACATTACAACCATAGATGAGCCAGGTGGCTACCATGTGGCCTGCAGACAGTGCTGAAGAGTGCTGGAACGTAGCTGCCTGGACTGCACAACATTACTTAGTTCCCGACATTGCTCCTTGTTGGTACTTACCCTGTTGCTGCTGTAGTTTGTCATAGGCAGCACAGTCCTGCTCCACAAATCCAACCACTGACTCTCAGATTTGACTGTGGACACCTGCTCCTACAAGGGATCCAGCTCCTCCTGGGGTGCCGGACTACCACCTCCGGTCTGCAATGCTGACTCTAGATTTGTTGCCAGTTTCTCCTTAGTTTTGCGCTTAGCATTGTGCCAGCGCTTCTTACTGACTATCACTGTCCTCATGACTACAGTTATGCTGTTCATGTTGTTTACAACCAATGGACTGCCATATGGTCTTTTTCCTCCCCAGTGACACTTTGGAGCTGACGAAGAGCTGGTGTTGGTGCTCCGTCACCGCTGCAATCAAGATCCCATTCTCCTCCTAACTAAACTTGCACTTCCTCTTCCCCTGGGATTCTGGCTGGTCATGCTGGCTGGTAGTGGGGTTGGTGGGATTGTTGCCCTGTGCTGTGCTTACTCCTGGCTGCTCCATAGATGCTTTCAGGAAAGAGTTAAAAAAAAAAATGTTCACTTACCAGCAGTTTTTTTTCCCGCTAGGTGCACAAGAGTGACACTAGGACGGCTAGCTTCTGTTTTTCTGGCCGCTAATAGGCTGAACGTCACTTTTTCTACCTTAGGGTGCTTTTTGTGACTCAGTGCTGAGATCCACATCAATTTTTCTGATGACGGCCTCTTCCTAACGTCATGGAGTGCCGTATTGTAAATACGGTGCTAACATGGCGTCGGAAACTGTCGTACCACAGCAATACCATTTTCGACGTTCTGCTGCGTCAAAACAGCAGTTTTATTTCTTGCAAACATACCCCCATGTTTTACAGCCATACATGTGAGGGGGGGTAAATGTACTTTTTTTTTTTAGCAGAAGTTGTAATATGGGGAACATAATGGCTTGGCAGAATGCGGAATGGGTATAACTGCTTATGGTGTTGTCACAGTATATGAGTCCAGCCAAGCAGTAGTTTGGCAGGAGAATGAGGATAGGAGAAGATGGGTGAGAAGGGTAAGAGTGCTTCTAATAGTTGAAATTGTATTAGAGAAGTAGGAAAAAGACTTGAGGTTGGGCAGGGCAGTAATTATGTGAAGATGCAAAAGGAGAGAGTTGAGTGTGCTAGAAAATACTGAAGGACACATAAGGGAGAGAACATGAGTTTGGTTTAGCCCAGAGCTTTAGCAACATCAAGAGCAATGGCCATTGTGTTGTGCACTGTTTTCTTGGATGCAGGATTTTCTCCATCTGTATAACCTTGTGTACAGCTGTGTGGTGTGATCCAACTCTGTAAGTGAGAGTCAGTTGGTGTTTGGCTTCACAGAAAACTTTGGCAGTGACGGAGCAGGGTTTTCTATATCTTAATCTTCAGTGTAAGCATTAAATCACCCCCACCACTGGTTGTACGGAGCTTTGTTGATCAACAAGGAGAAGTAAAAAGGAGCAACTCATTAACACACAGAAATAAATCATTAAAGGCTTTTATTAAAATCCATAAAGATAAGTTTTGTGTGAGTCAAAGGGGTTTATTCCCAATTCTTTCGTTTTTCATTATTTAAGTTTCAGCATTAAAAGTTAATGTAATCCAATAATCGATATTTCAATATAAGAAAGAATACAATATTGGTTAAAATTACAGTTAATATTGTAACAATACAGCAAGCGGGTTCCATTAAGGAAATCCCCTAATCTAAATTAAATTAAAGTAAAATAGAGCAAGGTGTCAGTTAAGATACCCAATACAGAGTACTGATGAGAGAATCAGTGCATGAGCAGAAAGCCTCTACATATCAAGCTGGAACGTATTCTCAGCTATAAATCAGCACATACATTTAAAGAAATAGATTAAGCATGCCTCCCATGTAGAAAGGTATATAGAAACTCAGAGATGTGTCTCCATCAAGTGCTAATGAGAGAAGCTCGAAGGAAAAAAACCCTCTCTAAAAAAAAAGCTCAAAGGGCAAAGCCCTCTCTGTTCTCGGAACACACACTGCTATAAACACACAATATTGGTGGCAGCATGTTTTCTTTCGTCTTCCACATCATTCAATAGGATTTTGTTACGCTCCTGGGAATAAGTAAACTCCCCCTCTTCTGACATCTTTACTATAGTCTATAGACGTTAGCCCTTGAAAAGATGCATCATTCACAATGTGCTGTCTCCTCCTGGTGAGAACCTCACTATCAGTACTCTAATACAAAACACTTGCCTATTCACTATCTAACAGAAGGGTTCTGGAAAATTACAACATCTACAGCAAAGGAGAAAACATTATGTGCAAAACAACAGGTCAATGTAGAAAACAGGCCTGTCAATGTTAATGTGAAAATTACGTTAATATGGAATCAGACGTTCGGCTAAGTTACATCAGCATTTCTTTACTTCACTCTAGACTTATAACATCTAATTATGATCACCTACCACAATATTTGTGTTTGTGATATTTAAATGTAGACTTTTACACATTTCTATTAAAAATAGTTTTTGTCTGGAAATGAAATCTGCACCTGCAGTTTCCCCCCGCTGATAGTTGCATAACATCACAATTTATTTTTTACAAATGAATCTCTAGAGTGCACCCTCTTCCTTTGTTGAGTCAGCATTTTTATGTTTCAGGTTCTCAACTTCCTTCAATTTCTTATATTCTCTATTCTTTCTCTCTTCCATTTCTAATTC
This sequence comes from Triturus cristatus, assembly GCF_964204655.1. Classification (NCBI taxonomy): domain Eukaryota; kingdom Metazoa; phylum Chordata; class Amphibia; order Caudata; family Salamandridae; genus Triturus; species Triturus cristatus. The sequence continues at coordinate 698,873,542 of NC_140582.1, read as the reverse complement.
TTCTCTGATTTGCCTTTCTCTTTCCTTATTCTTCTTTCTTGTTATATAGGGCCTCATGTAGGAAGCCAAATACCGGTCGGTAACGGCCGATTTTCGGTAATTATACCGTTACCGACCGGTATTTTGGCTTTTGGTTTGTAGGGGGATCATTTTTGTATTCGGTAATTTACCGAATCGGTAAAATTACCGATTCGGTAATTTTACCGATTCGGTAAATTCCGAATACAAAAATGAGATGTAGGGGGAGTGTGTGGGTGTGTTCTGGAGTCGGTATTTACCACCAACTAATAGTTGGTGGTAAATGAAGAATGGATGTTGAAAAGCATTTTAAAGTGCTTAGAAGTGTGCAATGTGGCAGACATACATGCCCTTAGGGCATGTATGTGTGCCACATGTGCACACATGGCCGAATCAGGGGTGCAACAGGGTGTCAATGTGACACCCTGCCACCCTTGCATGTGTTCCCCCCATTACCGAATCGGTATTTACCGATTCGGTAATGAGGCATACCTTCCCATCAATGGGAAGGTATGCCTCATTACCGAATCGGTAAATACAGATTCGGTAATTACCGACTTTTACCGAATCGGTAAATATTACCGACTCATTACCTACATATCATTTACCACTTCATAAATACCGAATCGGTAAAATTCGGTATTTATGAAGTGGTAAATGGGTCCCTACCTACATATGGCCCATAGCATCTAAATACTTTATACAAAGCATATAAGCACATTTAAACAAATGCCAATGATGTATTCATAAAGGTATGACTCTAAAAAGTTCTCCTCCTACCATTGCAAACCAATTGTCAATAATGGAAACCCCCTTGCCTAAAACTCCTAACACACTAGTGGTTTCTAAGCATTCTAATTCATGCTTCAGGTCAGAAATGTTCTTTGCAAATTCTTCTATCTTTCTACTCTTGCTGTGTAAGTCTGTGCAATGTTGAGCCTTTAACATATTAAAGACTCCAAAATCTCTGCCAACAATATATCCAAAAAAAATCAATCTAGCAAAACAATTGCTGTTGTTGTTGTTGTAATAACTTTATTTCGGTCGACAGACCATAAAAAGTACAAATAAAACTATAAGTTAACACAACACATAAATAAATTAGACACAAAAGTCAAGTTAGAAGGTTCTGCCTCGTGCGCCACATATAAAACAAATAGCGAGAAACTGCAAACACAATAGGAGGATGAGTGTCATAAATCAATATTCTACATGCCTGTGTAAAATGCAAAAAACCCAAATTCTTACAGATGGGGATGAGCCAACGTTTCCTGAAAACAGAATAGGCGGGGCAAAAGAACAATACATGAGAGATGTTCTCAGTTGTATGGGTACATATGGGGCACGTATCAGTGTTAGTTTTGGACCATTTAAAGGTAAAGGACCTTATGGGAAGAGTACCGTGCCTTAGCTGGATATACAGCTTTCGAGCTACTGGGGGTTCAATTAAGTCCATGAATTCCTCAACCCCAGGTTCTGATTTTACGGAGAGGAACTCGGATGTCAACCTACCCAGTGACGGAGAGCTCATCAATATTTGATGATTTAATGAACGCAACTGAGAAAGGAGTACATTCTTGGATATCCCAGTGCAGCAGATCTCAGGAGTGACCACTAGTCCGGGGAAGCCCAGCCTGATACTGACCCTGCTAATATGCTGTAGCCAAGGAATCATTTTATGTTTAAGAGTAGGCCATACCTCAGAGAATTCTGCTCGATAGTCAGCTAATTCAGGAACTGACCACCGCCTCTTCCAGTACATGATAGGTCTAGCACTTATAATCTCCTCTATTGGAAGCAAGCCAAGATCAAATTTAAGAGGGATCAATGGCGTGCTAGACGGTAGTCCAACTAAATTTCTAAGGAAAGATTGCTCAACCTTTTTGAGATCCATGATCTGCTTATGCCCCCACAATTCAGCCCCATAAATTGCTGCAATTCTTGCTTGGCGGCTATACACTTCAAGTGCTGGGGAAACAGGCCTATAAGTGGATTCCGTGAAAACTTTGCTCAAACCCCCCGCAACCTGGGAAAGCCTAAGTGTAGATTTTGCAATCTGCTTGTGCCAATCAAAATTCTCAGTTAAAGTAAGGCCCAGGTATATGAATGTTTTAACCCTTTCAAGGGGGGGCGCCATAAAGTACTGGACTCGGGCGTACGCACCTAGGGGGGTTAAAAATCATAAACTTTGTTTTGCCTATATTGATTTCCAGCCCCCGCAGGACGCAGAACTCCACAAAACCATCCAGAATTTTTTGAATAATGCCCGATGATGTTCTAGACAACAACAAAGTGTCATCTGCGAACATCAGAGCGGGCACTCTACCAGTGGCCAATCTAGGGGCATCATTATTTGCCACACCATTCAAATGGTCTACAAGGCCATTTATGTAAAGGCTGAACAAAGTTGGGGCCAGCACACACCCTTGGCGAACTCCTTTTGAGACAGGAAATTGGTCTGTGAGTTCGCCGTACCTCCCGCACCTAACCCGCGCAAAGTTATTTAAGTGGAGCCTCATAAGGATAGCTAACAGGTATGGCGGGAGGCTCAGATCTGATAACACTTTCCAAAGCTTTGCGCGGGTAACCAAATCAAATGCAGCCCGCAGGTCCACAAACACAAGGTAGAGGCTGCCACCCTCCACCTTTGCTGTTTTCCAGTACAGGACCTGAAGGCGAAATATCTGGTCTAAAGTGGAGGTACCGGACCTAAATCCTGCCTGAAATGGGGATAGAATCCCCTTTTCCTCAATCCACCCAAGGATCCTATCAAGGATAACCCTCCCCATCAGCTTTTGACAATTAAGCTGATGGGTCTATAATTAGAGGGAGTTAATGGGCAGCCCTTTTTTAGAATAGGCACGATTTCCGCTCCTAACCAAGTGGGAGGCAGGTCGTCGCCCTCCAAGATGCCGTTAAATAAAGCAACCAAATAAGGGGCCCATATTTTTGGTTGCGTACCAAACAGGTCTCCAGGTAGTTTATCCAAACCTGGAGCCTTGTTTGGAAGCAAAGTTCCTAAAGCAGCCTCCACCTTGGACAAAGTAATTAATTCGTCTGCAGGAAAGTATGGGCGGACAGCAATAGGCCGTTCAAAATCTACAACCCCACTAGCAATATAGAGTTGCTGGGGTTCGATAACGTTAACAGGCATATCACCAGGCTCAGGAGTACCATGGAGAGCGGAAAAATGGCTTTCCCAAATAGAAGAAGCTATATTAGGGGCAAGGGCAGGGATATGCCCATTAAGTCCAGTTGCAACCAAGGTCCAGAATAGTTTGGGATTCTTATTTGTAAGTGCAGATCCCAAGTTCTCCCACTTAGTGGCCTCCCAATCCCTCTTTGCCTTGGAAAGCGCTTTTTTGTACACAGAGCGTTGTACCATAACCGCCTCCCTGTTACTAGCTTTTAAGGTTCTAAAAAGTGCCCTCCTAGCATTCCGGCAAGAGGCATTGAACCACGGAGAGGACGAAGTCCGTGGACGATTTTCCCTTTCTCAGTACAAAAAATATCTTTAACTGCTATGGCCAGTTTGTTGTGAATGTCAGATGCCCTACCTAAATGGCCGAAGTTCCCCATCTCTTCAATAAATGGGGTAATAATCTCATATAGGGCAGCAAGTTTGCTTTCTGACATCTGAAATTCTGGCCATTTAACCCTGCGTCTACAATTTGTAATAATAAAAGGCGCAATAGCACGGCATTTATCCAATGTTTGGCATTTCAACCCAAAGCTCCCCATCTTTAATAAGAGTACCAGGGCATTATGGTCACTGTCAGATCTTTCAAAGACCCTACATTCATGCACCCAACCCAATGCCTGGCCTCTATAAAGATATAATCAATGATTGAGGACTGGTTTGGTCGATTAAATGTAACTTTCCCAGGTCTATCGGGTTCCACCTTTCCATTACATGCTCGCAGTGAAGTTGTGATCACAAATGACTGCAATTGCAAAACTAAGGGAGTCCAAGCTTTTACCCGAGCAATCAATGGCTCCGGAATGGCCCACAATAAATCGACATCGTCAGAGCCCCCCAAATTCGTGTCAATGAGTGGTTCAAAATGGCAATTAAGATCGCCTCCCACTATTAGCACAGTAGAACTATCCATTGACTGGATCAAGGTCAGCAGGGTTTCAATAGCCTCCGACTCGAGGCCCCGCCTAACTGGTCGTGAATATACATTAATCAAGGCTATGTTAGGCCCTTTTAATGTGGTCAGCAATACGCACTGAACATTCAACGAGTCAGTTGGAATTTGGGATGCCTTAGCTCCCAAGTGCGTTCCAACCCATATGGACAATCCCCCCATAGGTCTGCCCTTCTCGCCCTTGCTTGCTAAGATGTCATACGTGGCGAATCCCTGGGCTGTACTTCTTTTTAGTGCCCAAGTTTCCTGTAGCATACAAATGTCGTGTAGGGCCATAAAGGAGCCCCACTCGGGAATGGGCAATTTGCTCTTGAGTCCCGCCACGTTCCAAGAAAGGATTTTTACATGGGCAGACGGTGAATCTCGGCTAATTGGGTCAAGGTCCTGAACACCCAAAGGATCGCTAGTCACCACAGGGCTAGTTTCTATTGCCGACTCGTTCATACAAACTGATTGAAATCGGCCAGTTTTAAGGGGACCAATTACAGGATAAATAGATTGCTCTAATGACTGGGGTTGGACTCGGGGGATTAGCAAAACATTCAGAGCCTGATGGTCAATAATGGGCGACTTAGCATTAGGACAACCCCCTTGTCAATCGCAATCATCAAAGCCTGAAAGGGCATCAAATCTATTTGTAACTTCCAATGGGGTAAATGGTAGCCAATAGTCTGTCCCCCTAGAACCAAATCTATGGCTCCTGGAGGGTACAGTACCCCATCCAGGTGCATTTTCTGTGGCCAAAGGATTGGATGCGTAGTTTGTATGCCAGTTATTCAAAGATATGCAAGGGGCAGACGATATTGGCTGCGGACACACTATAGCCCCAGGATGCATCAAAGGGTTCGCTAAAGATCTCGGATAAAAATATGTCAGATCATGCAGCAAAATTGAAGTATTAGATTTCCCTGGAATGTAATTTAAAATGTAATTGACAGCTCTGGGATCTCTAAAATTGATGACAATTAGATCCCCCTCAATGTCTTTATCTCTATTTCCCAACCAGGGGAGTCGTCGAACATGCAAGATCTCACCATTAACATTAAAGGGGAGGGGTCTATTTTGGCTAAGCCAATACATAATTTTGTTTTTTAACTGGAAAAACCCTTCCCTCCTGCCCTTCTCCAATGTCGGGACTCCCGTAAGCACTATCACGTAGGGAACCGCTTCAGGGGGTAATTGGACTAAACGCCTCTTATGGTCCGCAATCCTTGCAGGGCTAATGCTTCCCCTCTCGCCATGCAAAGTTCCCATAGGCAATCGATTCCCTCCCATTGGGGCCTCACCAGGGTCAAGCTGTGCCTTGTGTTGGACTGGTTTGGGGGGTATGGCCCCAGATTGGCCATCAGTAAAAAATTTGCATTTTTTACCTGCACCATTATGGGAATCTGGCGTAGGAAGTATCACTGGTGCTACAGAGGGGGGCGCTGAATTTACAAAGTCCTTAAGTACCCCCACATTATTACTAATGGCCAGCTCAATATCCCCCAACCGTTGCTCCATCCTTTTTAGCCTCTCCAATATAGGTAGCACAGTGAACCTTATTAGTCGCTCGATGCTCTCAAAGGCAACAGCAGACAGTGCTTCCTTGGACAGAGAGTGTGAAGAGATAACTTGGTCAAGTAAAGGGGAAGCAACTGCTGCTGGAACTTCTGGGGCCGAAGCAATTTCCGTGGGGACTAGCAAGGACGGAGTAATAGATAAGCTAGGTTTTGGTGAAGGTGCAGTCTTTGTACTGGCCCTTGATGTTTTACCGGGCTCAGGATAATTAATCTTACTTCTTTGTGGGACACCTACCCTCTTTCTTCTTTTAATAAGCGGTGGCCCTAGGACTTTAGACATAACTACTTTCCCAGCCTTCTTCTTAACAGCCTTGGCCACCAATAAGAGAGGCTGTGTAGTCATATCAATTCCTATAGTGGAATTGCTAGAGGGAGGTGCATTGTTATCTGTATACGAACTATTCAATAAATCAAGTCGAGGGGGAGAGTCTCGTAAGAGTATAGGAACGTTATCCGTGGATAATAGGTCCTGGGTTCCAACAGGAGAGCTTACGCCAGAGGGAACTAGTTGGTAAAGGGGTTCCACAATCGTTCTATTTTTCAAGCATTCAATGGAGCGGCGACGCTCCGCCCTACGTTCAGCAAGTGCACTCTCCTTTCCATTATCTGGAGCAAGCCTTGGAAAATAATCCACTAATGTGCCCTTGTTGGGACCCCCTACGGGAGCAGCCATGTCAATGTACAAACGGAATAAATACACCAATAATGTTCAACTAGGCGTTAATGAGTGGGCCCGGTCCGGTCTCCTCGTGCCTCTGAGGGCCACAGAGGGCCCGCCCTTTGCCCGGGCTTAGCCCCGGACTGCGCCCCGCATGCGTCCCGCTCACGCGAGATAAGGCGTGCCTGAAATAAACGTGACGCCAAGGAAGGTGGGGCCGGGAAGAGGACACAGGTGCGAAGAGTCAAGGTGTTGCAAGGCACACTGGTCCTCGCAGTCCCAGCAGCGAGCACGACCTCTCAGCCAAAGAATCGCCCCAACTTGTAGGGAGTCAGCAAGTCCAGGGTTGTTGCCGGCTTGATGAAATTGAGAACAAGGCAATGTCCTAATAGCCAATAATTCTGTGTTAACTGCTAACAAAACACCAGTTGTACTGGTAGCCAGTTTATCTACTACAGTAGATAACTTTCCAATGTTCTTGGCGTTCCTTCTGGTGGTATTATTATCCCAAAATTGTCTCCCACTAATGTCTCAATATTAATATAACAGGTATGTCTAGGTGTTGCTGTCATTGTTAAAGCATCTATGCTATTCACATGATACATTTTGGGGAAACAATAAAGCTAAATAGCAAACATGCTCCCAATCAGCATGCAACTGGAAATAGGTGCCCTGTCCACAAACAAAATAAACTCAGGAATAACTGCTTCTTCCCTATGTAAAATTTGAACAGGCCCGCACAAAACTTCAAATGTATGTTCACAGCTACTTATCCAGTTCTAAACTGGTTTCCCCTTTTGTAAACACATCATTTCCCTTTTTGCCTTTTATCTAATTTTAATTTAGGATACATAATTTTCTTCTTGTATGCATCTTCCTCTTTCTTCCAAACATTATTTAAAATATCTTCCTCCTTGTTTGCCTTATGAAATATGTGAGCTCTTCTTTCCTCGAATGTTAAAATAAACTTTTTTTCTATGGACCTCATCAAAGAGGTTAAGTTCTTTTCAAATGCCTTGACAGTGTCTATAACTGTAAGAGATCTGAAGAAACACCATGCAACTTCCATGTCTTTTGCTTGTGGGTAAGGATTCATTCTTTTCTGAAGGGGAGCCTTAGAAAGGAATATATCATAATTGGAAAAATAATATTCAAAAACATTCCTGTCTACAAAATAAACCAATTAAAATACTACATGTAATTGAATATGAAAGTGGTGATATGTCACATCTTCTACAGCTCAAATAGGTAAGTGTGCATAGACATAACAAGCCTTAGGATCTAAAACTTGAGTGTATTCCTACACTAATCTAGATTTAACATTTTTTAGAAAACCTCGTTTTGAGATATTGTTGGACTTGGCCCTTTTTGCAGGGTCGTCCCTGAACTTTTTGCCTTCCTCCTGTATTTTTCCTGACCTGTTGTTGGCTGTTTTATGACTCTGGGCACTTTACCACTGCTGATCAGTGCTAAAGTGCATATGCTCTCCCTATTGTAAATTGATGTATGGATTCGTGACTCCATGATTGGCTGATTTGGTTTACTTGTCAGACCCTAGTTCAGTGCACCAGGAGTGCCCAGGGCAGGTAATCCAAATGTTAGTGGGCTTGCAGCACTGGTTGTGCCACCCACAGAAGCAGCCTGTAAAAGTGTGTCTAAGGCTTGCCATTGCAGAGCCTGTGTGCAGTCAGGCACTGCCATGCTGACTGTGCAAGTGCATCCACTTGCCAGTCCCTAAACCTTCCCTTTTCTTCATATCAGACACCCCTATGGTAGGCCCAAGGGCAGGGTGCATTGTAAGTATAAGGTAGGACATGCCCTGGTGTGTGTGGCATGTCCTAATAGTGAAGTACAGCCATTTTCGTTTTTCACTATTGCAAGGCTACCTGTTCCCCATAGGCCAGAATGGGCAGTTTGATTATTACATCTTATAATCCTAACTGACTCAGGGAACTAGGTAGAAATTCGGGTTTAGTATGCCTGAACTCAGAATGATAAAATACATCTTTTAGTGAAGTTGGTTTTAACATTCTGTGTTTGAAAATACCACTTTTAGAAAGTAGTTATTTTCTTGTCTAACCATCCAAGCCTGCCTCTGCTAGGTTGTGTATTCCTTGTCTGGAGTTTGAATGACAGGGGCTGGGGGATTCCAGGAGACATGGTGAGTCAGCACAGGACTGAATAGAGAGATCTGCATGCAGATGGGTGGGAGGAGTTGCACCTGGGACCTGAATAGGGATGTGCCTTCCCTCCACAATGCTGTCTCCACCTCCTGTGGTGCGTCTGATGTCTCTATCCTGCACTGTGGAAGGAAAGAAGGAGTCATGTAAACATAGTGCTCCAGGACTGACCAGAACTGGTTTGGACTAGGAGGCAAAGGCCTCTCTGCCTTCAGAGAACAAAGAGAAACTGTGTATAAAAAGGGGGACAAAGACCCCAGAACTTTAGATCACTTTTGGGAAACAAGAAGAAACCTTCACTGAGGAGAGGAACCAGAGGAACTGAGGAGGAACTATCCCTAAGCTAGAGGGATTGGCCTGCAGTGGTTGCCTGACTGCCAAAGAAAGGAGAGAGGAACTTTGTGTGTACTTTCATCAACTTGTGAAGGCTTGAGAGAGAGCTTTCCTCCTGCTGAAGTGTCAGGGACAACAGACTTCACCAACCAGCTCCCCAAAGAGTTCTTTGGAAGTGCCTGCTGTTTTGCGAGGCTTTCTGAGGGACTGCATATCGCAAGGAACTGGATGCGCGACTCACGAGCAAGAAGCACGTGGCCGCACTGCCGCTGTCGCTTCACAACGAGAAAGCGCCTCGCATCGCCGGAGAAGAAGATCGACATTGCATCAGACGCCGCCGCATCATCGGGAAGCGTTTCGCAGGGCCTGTCGTGGCCCAGGAGAACCGTTGAGTCATCACAGGGTGCCCGAAGCACCTTGCATCGCTGGAGAAGAGGATCGACGTCGCATCAGACGGCGCCGCATCACCGGGAAGCATGTTGCAGGGCCTGTCGCAGCTCGCACCGTTGCCGAAGCACCTCGCATCACCGGAGAAGAGGATCGACGTCGCATCAGATGCCGCCGCATCACCGGGGAGCGTGTTGCAGGGTCTGTCGCGGTCCGCAGCGTATCACACCAAGAAAAGACGCCATCTTTGTTTCATTGTACCAGATCTTCATTGCATCACGGCGTTGCATGCCACATCGCCACGGAAGCGCAGTAAGAAACCGACGCATCACCTCCCCTCACTGAGAAGAACCAACGCATACCCTAAGCATCAGTAGGTACTCGATGCATCACCGTTCTTGCGTTTAAGGAACCGACGCATCACCTTCCCTGCAACACTTTCGTTGTATAGCGTTACGCATCTTAAGGTACATTGAACTCAAAGTGACGCATTTTAACATCTAAAGAGAACTAAGCCAGTTCTACCATTTTAAGTACAGTCTTGTGGATTTTTGTTGTCTGTGGTCTTGTGATAAGTCTATATACAGAATTGTTATTTTTGGATATAAAACTTGTGTGGTGTTCATCTGTAGTGTTGTCACTTGGTTACTACATGTGTTCACAAATGCTTTACACACTGCCTCTGAGATAAGCCTGTCTGCTCGTGCCAAGCTACCAAGGGGGTGAGCAGGGTTTTTTTTTAGGAGTGTACCCCATTACCCTGACTAGACGCAAGGGTCCCTATTTGGTCAAAGGTACCTACCTCTGCCAACTAGAGACCCCCAAATCTAACAGATATCTATAAATGAAGCTTTTCATTTCTTGTCATCTATTGTATGTGCAAGTGATGTAGGCACAGGTGTAGATGTAAGGGGCCGATTCACAGAACTAATCTGAGATAAAATCCTAAACTTACTACTTTTGGTATTCACAGAAGGCATTTAGTAGTAGTAAAGTTAGGACTCCTAACTTTACTACTACTAAAATGAGACACCTAACTTTACTACTACTAAATGGCTTTTGTGAATACCGAAAGTCGTAAGGTTAGGATTTTGTCTCAGTTTAGTAGTAGTAAAGTTAGGAGTCCTAACTTTAAAACTACTAAATGCCTTATGTGAATACCAAAAGTAGTAAGTTTAGGATTTTATCTCAGATTAGTTCTGTGAATCGACCCCAATGCTTCTATCTCTGGGGTAAAACTCATTCTGACTAAAAGAATTACAAATGTTAGCACAACTATGATTAATTTGACAATTATCACTATCCTACCATTAGCCTTGGTAATGATGCACATATTTGTCTACAGTCAGACCTTTAGTGGAGTATAACAGCAGAAAGATTCAATATTCTGTGTTGACTTCTACTTGTGCAAACGAACAAATCTTTTGATGATTGCCATACAGTTATTTCATTCAGTTAATGTACAAAAGTCTTCTTGAGACAGCCCTAACCCTACTCCATTTTCTTCTTCCACTCTTCTACTGCAGCCTTGACCATAGGAAATTCTTCCTAATTCTTCTAATTTTTTGTCTTATTTGCTAGAGATCACATTCTCTTTTAAGTTTGCTTCAGACACAGTTCATTTGTCAAATCAGTTCTTTCAGTATAGAATTTGCTAAATAGTGCTTGTCAAGTTCTTAGTTGCAATATTACTTTAGAAATCCAACTTAAATCAGTGACATATCATGAAGGTTCAAAGAGTCTGATCTCAGTTTGTTAGGATTTTGATCTGATGCATTAGGCACGTTCTATAAGTAATGAGTCCATTCAGGTGCATAATAACTGCAACAAGGTACTCTATCTCTCTTGGATCTCCTTGGTGTCTGTTGATCTTCTTCTGTTTTGCTTACTACTAGATTCTGTTTCCTCGATGATGGATTGTGGTATACGTTCAACTCACACACTAGAACTCAATTGACTCCTACCAGTTGGCCATTTAAATCTCCATAAGGGTCTTGCTCTTCTCACACTTGTCACTTCATCTGGATCATTTGGTTGTTCTTGTGATGCTTCAACAGTCCCTTTATCTTAAACTCTCAATTCTTCATTTTCAGTGGGTCTTTCCACATCACTTTACAAGATTTCAGGAACTTGTACAGGTGAGAGATTTTGCTGTACTTCAGCCCACCGCCCCCAATGGTCCTTCAGGACATACAGACACAAGTCTCATTCTTGTCTCAAGGAATATTACTTCTTCATATGGGCGCCTCACTCTCTGGGGGTGTGAAGTATGCAACCAATTAGGTATCCTGGCACACTTCACAGCAGTGTTTGTAATCAGGATTAATTACAAGGGGCCTTTCCACCTTGATTCCAGCCAGAATTTTCACACACAGTCACCAGGGTTAAGATCGTGGCACTGCTCCTGGTGTGGACTGTCAGTAGTAGCTCTAACCTCATGAGAAACAGAACGCACCACATCAGCTAATCCTTTCCAGTAATCTAGTATCATGTCATCTGTGATGTTTACAAGCACATTTCCAGGCACAGGAGTCAGTCGCCTTGCAAGTCCCATGAGACTCTCGTGTGGAGATAATCCTGTTTTCCTGCCAGAAGTGCTTCAAAGTCTCATCAACACTAATGGTAAGCATCTGGCCAGTTCAAAGAAGTAGATGCACAGATTTTAGCCAATCGAGATTTCAGCATACAATCCAGCTGTTGAACTATCACCGAAGCCTCGGAACGATAGCTACAATGCAATCTCCGTTCCACTTGAAGTGCCACACACACCATTCGAAGGACCTCATTATTAAAATGGGATCCTTCTGTCTGACTCCAGAGAAACTGAGGTTCTGAACCATGGAATGAGTTTGCGTAGCTGCAAATTAGCTACAGTGAGACTGTCATTTCTTTGTTTTGGGTAGGTTTCCAGCCATCAGGAAAAATGCACAATATAGCCAAGATATTTTAGGCCATTACACACAGGCATTTTGATAAAGTCCAACTGCATCCAACTAAAGGGTTATCAATCTCCCTAGATGGCTTAATGTTACAAATGATTTCCTTCCTATATTTATCTGTGCCAATGGCATTGCTCTTCAGCTAGAAATCTGAATTGGGGATCAAACCAGTTTTGTCCTAACAACCTAACCATTGCGCCTCTACCATTGTGTGCAGGACCATGGAAATTTTGTAATTGAAGACAACAAGCTATCTGGCAGTACTGGTCCTCCATCAGCTGAAACTCAAATTTCATTTGCATTTTTAATACATCCTGCTCATCTTTGCTGTCCTGCCTCTGAAACTTCTCCCTGCAATCTTTTGATTTCTTCCCACATATCAGCTGCTAACAGCAGCATTGAAAAGGTGGTGTCCTCATCAGATTCATTTGCATAGTCTCCTTTAAATCTGCATGCCACAACCGCACAATATCGTGCAACTTCATCAGTGTATCTATGTCAATATGTGGCATTATCATTTCCACTTTTGTGGGTTTCACATTTAACTATGGCAATTTCTTTGGTAATTGTAAAGCTTCCAACAGTTTCAGCACATATTCACCATCCTTAATAGGGGACCTAGATGATGTCATGTCAAATATATGAATTAATTTTACTGATATTGATTCAAATTTCAAATACCTAGACATCCTCTAACAATTTTTTCTAATTCCACCTTCAATTTGGGCACATCTAGAGGCCTTACTCTTTCCTGACTATTAAATGGTACCATTGTATTTCCCATCCTTTTATTTTCTCGAGTTTCCTCAAACCATGGTGGGAAAAAGCCATCATCAAATGGTCCTGTCTCTCCCTGTGCAATAAGTGCTGTAAATACAATCATCCTCCCTTCTCTTAATGATCGAACATTTGGTGGTGGCGTCCATGCAATAATCTGTTAGCATGATTAAGAAATAATTTTTGTCTCTCCATGAAGGAATACTAAATAGTTTATTCATACAAGAAATACATCGGAAATTAGGTTTTAATGCCCTCTGACTTACTTACATTCACGCAAATGCAAACTCAATCAGAGGAAATGACCCTGATTGATATAGATTCGCCTTTGCGGATTTGTTTTCACTAACACCAATCAATATTAGTGCAATCACAATACATTTTTAACATACCAAACTCAATTGTGCAGTTGATGCTACCTCATGGATCTGGGCCACAACACTTTAGCAGACAAAAACACTACAACATATTATTTATTAACTATCCCAGGATCTTGGACTACTCCAAGTCTGATAACAACTTCAACTGGTCAACATCAAGCACTTAAACACTACTAATCTATTAGCCTCTACCAAAATACCTAACACAAACTTCAACAAAATGACGACTCTTAATTAAAACAATTGAGGTGCATAGCCTTATCGATACTCACACCTCTGCATCCACCTTAGAAACTGCAAACTCCTTCAATCTTTAAGTTTGGGATTTGGACTAAATGGACACGGGTAATTCTAAACTTGGGAACATTATTTCAGCTCCTTTTTTCCTGTGACATAAACCATTCTCTCACTACCACTTGACAGAGTAGGGTTTTCTATATCTCAATCTTCAGGGGCAATCATTAAATAACCTTGCCACTGGTAATATGGACCTTTATTCATTGACAAGGAGAAGTAAAAAGGAGCAATCATCAACACAAAGCAAAAAGTTATTAGAGGCTTTTAGTACAGTCAATAAAGTAAATGTTGTGTGAGTTTAATGGTTTTATTTTCAATTCTTTAGTTTTTCATTATTTATTTAATGAGAATTCATCTTTAAGCATCAGCATTAAAAGTTACTGTAATCCAACAATCAATATTTTTATATAAGAAAGAATACAATATTGGTTAAAATTACAGTTACTATTGGAATAATGCAGGAAGCATGTTCCATAAAGGAAACTACCCAATCGAAATTAAATTGGAATAAAATAGAATAAGGTGACAGTTCAGATACCCAACAAAGAGTACTGATGGAAGATTCAATGCATAAGCATAAAGCCTCCGCATATGACGCTGGAAAGCTGTAAATCAGCACACATCAAAGAAATAGATTAAGCATACCTCCCATGTATAGAGGTACATAGAAACTCAGATATGAGTCTCCAGCAAGTGCGAATGAGAGAACCTTTAAGAAAAAGTCCCCCCTTTAATAGAAAAGCTCAAAGGGAAAAGCTCTCTCCAATCTTGGAACACCCACTAATATAACCAAAGAATATTCTAGGTGGCAACATGTTTTCTTTTGTCTTCCGCATCATCCAATAGGATTTGGTAAGCTCCTGGGAATAAATAAAGTCCCCATCATCTTACATATGTACAATAGTCTATAGACGTTGATTTTGGAAAAGATACATCATCCACAATTTGTGGTCCAGACAGTTCGCATGAGTCATTCTTCCTCTTGCCTCCTTTCCACCTGGTGAGAACTTCACTATCAGCTGTCTAATTCAAAAGAAATGCCAAATTACTAACTAACAGAAGATTTCTGGTAAATTACAACATCTGCAGCAAAGAAGAATGTGTGCAATTCAAAAGCTAAATGTAGAAAATAAGCCTTTCAATGTTAATGTGAAACCAATGGTACTATGGCATCAGAAGTTAATCTAAGTTAAACCAGTACTTATTTACTTCACTGGTAGGCTTATAACATCTAAGTATGATTAACTACTACAAAGCTTGCTTTTAGAATATTTGCTATTTAAATGAAGACTTTTACAAATTTTTAATATAAAGTGTTGTTGTTTCCAAGTGAAATGTGCTCCTGCAGTGGTTGAAAGTGATGAGGAGTTTACTGAAAACGTTTTCAAAGGACAACATATAGTTTAAAAGCACAACCTCTGCAATAATGAAGAATCTGTAAGTAATTGTAAGTGGATTATGGGGTGATTCAGCATGACTTAATTCAGGAAATAAAAAGTGGAATGTTTTTGCCACAGCTACAGATAAAATTTGAAGATATTTGAGACATCCTAAGCCAGAGAATGCTGCTAACAGAGTGAAACAGAAGCAGCCGCTGCAACAGCACAGGTCCACAAAAAAATGAAGCAAATTTGATTGAAAGACTTTAACAGTGAGGAGCTTATGAACTGATGACTACATAATGCTCCTTGATCTGGAACGGTCTGCTATATTTAACTCAACTGCTTCACCTGCAAAAGGTAAAGGGGTCTGTACCTGCATTGATCTATTAGGAACGGACAATATTATTTCATTTGTAGTGTTGTTGCTTACACACGGCCTTACTAAGCTCCTCACAGTGTGGCGGCGATAGGTCTTGCTGAAAGCAATGTTAATGGAGCCACTTTACCCAGAAAAATCCATTGCCAACCATAACACTCTCTTATTTTACACTCTTTTAGATATGTTTCCCTTATACAAGGTACTGTTAAACAGGTGAAGAGGAGGTTGTCGAGGACATTAATTTGAGAGGAGGGCAAAAACGAAAGTGGTACTTTGGTGTATTTCAGCCATATTTTTAGAAATTCTGAACCATCTGCTCAAACATATAAATATTAATGCACCATGTACCTGTGGTTGCGGCACAACTTTAAATATTATGGGGTATATTTATCATTGTTTGCGTCGCCCTTGCACGATGCAATGGGCGCAAGGGTGACAGAAAACCTAGAATGACATTTACCAAGCAACGCATGGCCACCTTGCATGGCTTGGTAAATGTGGAGTAACACAAGGTGGCATAAGTCGCTGCCTTGCGTTACTCTGCCCAAGGGAGGCGCTCCGTGACTGGAGAGTGGGTGTTCCCACACATCCACACATGGACTTTCATATTCATATTCACAGATTTACCATTAGTGGTAGACCTGGGAATGCATCAACATGCTACACGTCCCATGGGAGGTATAACAGGAGAATTATGCTTATTTCTCCCCGTTTTATCCTGTTTCATAGAAAGGGGAATAAGCATCGGAGGATTGTTTTTGTGCAGATCAATCCTGCCTATGACACAAGCACCCTTTTATCATGGTGCAAAGGTACCTGCATTGGTGCTCAAGCAAACACAAGGAGAAGATGGACAGAGCAATGAAACTTTTCAGACACTCACCCCCAGTCTGGGTTGAATCCATCATCGTTCTTTAGCTCATCTTGCCACCCCAGTTCAGACCTAGCTGTATGCAAATCAGTCTTGACCCTGTGCCCCATGGGAACAGTCCAGCTTGAACTGCCAAGCCAGGTCTTCCCTGGACCAGAAACAAGCATTCTGGGACCGGTTTCAGAGTAACACCCCTCATCAGCCAGGCTAGCTTGAATCCAGTGGCAAAGTAAGCAAGGCACCCATGTCTGGGCATACTCTGACAACTTAGGGGGAATAAAGCAAACACAAGGAGATGATGAACGGAGCGCCCAAACTTTTCAGACACTCATCTCCAGTCACAGATCTGGGTTGAATCCATCATTGTTCTTTAGCTCACTTCGCCACCCCAGTTCATTGGTGCTAGGCATCAGTTTTTGCACCAGCGCAGCCAGAGAGCAGGAATGCGCCTTATATTGTTAAATACGGTATATTCCTTCCCTCTCCCTTTCACACTGTGCAGCAAGGTGCTTTGTGTTGAGTGAATATTTGTTAAATATGCCCCCAAGGCTTTTGTAAGCACAACAATAAAGAGGCACATTTATCAAGAAATCATACAGCACAGCAAGCCACTTTGCTGCTCTGCACTGCATGATAGGGAAAGGGCTGGAATGTGACGTATTTACCATTACACAGCACATTCCAGACTTTTCCTTGTGATGGCGCACAATATGCTGCCTAGCGCCACAGTGCAAGGGTGCCTGTGGTGTAATCCAGAATTTTTTTTGTGCAGGAAGGTGTCCCTAAAAATAATCCCATTCGGCAGCACACATAGAAAGAGGAAACAACAAGGCAAAATAAACACATTTCTCCTCTGGTGGCATAGCATTTGTCGCATTCTCAGGTCTACCAGTAACGGTAAATCTGTGAATGCTCCAAAATCCTTGGGTGGATGCGTGGTTACACCCATGCTCTGCCCATGGAATGCCTCCCTAGGAAGGGAGTAAAGCCACGCAGCAATTTGCGCTACTTAGCGTTATTCTAGATTTGTCAAGTACCAAGCAAGGTGGTCTTGCGTGGTTTAATAAATCTAATTTAGTAATTGCACAACCCTTGCGCCCCCTTGTTTGCCGTAAAGGCGACGCAACTCTTTCATAAGTATGCCCTAAAGTCTTTTATGTTTAATGAGGAAGAAGAATATGTTTCTTTATTCCAGAAGAACGGTATACAAATTATTGCAAATTCTATAAATCTATGACAATAGTATAATTAAGATAAATATGATACACTATATTTAATATATAATATATACAAAATTGCAACCAATATTCGTCTTATTCAGCAGGAATGAGAGAGAAAATGCAAAGAAAGAGAAGAGACTAAAAATGCAAGAACCAAAGCGAGAGGTAGACAGAGGATAATAAGGGTCTGATTTAGATCTTGGCAGATAGGTTAATTCGTCACAATTGTGACGGATATCCCGTCCCCCGAAATATAAATCCCATTATAGCCTAAGGGAGTTTATATTTCCGCATGCAGGATATCCGTCACTCTTGTGATAGAGTAACCCGTCCGCCGCGATCAAAATCAGGCCCTAAGTTTCATACTGGCATACTGAATTAAAAAATTTACTTGTATAGAGTTATTACTTCACAGTGAGCCGGGATGAGTTAATCAGGCCAAGGTATCCCACTTTGAAGAGAGAACTGACTATATTGCATCCCAGTCCAAATCTGCAAGAGTAGTTAATTTGCTACGCCAATTAGTGAAGGACAGGTTTTATGTATGTCTAAACTCTATATTAGACACCTAAGCACATTACCAGCACATAGAGTTGCTAGTTTATCTAGAGGGTTCCTAATTGCTCTTTTGCTAATATGAAATTGTATTTTAATTTGATGCATCTGAAATAGGCCAATGTAAACGTAAACAAATAAACTGACGCAGATTTAAGTAGAAAAGCACAAATTGTCTGCAATATTCCTCCCTGGAACCTAATAAATGCATATTTTTTCAGAGACCAAAGATCAGTAGAATACGTTGTGCTAATTAGCATGCATTTTCCGGTTGAGGGGGTGTCAGTGTCAGGATACAAAGTCAAACATTAGTAAATATCCCAGAATTAGCTAATGAAAAGTGACCTAATTCTTGGTGCCTACCAGTATCAAAGAGAGCAATGGCTTCAGAAAGCAGGCGTGGCAAAGTTGCAGTTTCACCGTACCATCTAAAACTGAATGCTGGCTCTCGAAGCAGCAAACGAGGGAACATTCATCAGTGCTAAATTGGCAGAAAGAATGTTTCTGGCAGGTGTGTATGCAGAGACGTTTTTAAGACATGAGCAAGTTGGGCAATTGTCCAGGACGCCCACTTACCAAGGGCCCCCCTGGGCAACTGAACTTTCCATCTCACATCCGTCTATTTCTCCATCTCAGCCTTCAGTCTGTTAATAAATATTGTGTGGCATCATGGGTCTAAACTTAATCAAAATGAGTAATAAAATGCAAAGCTGTTCTGGACAAAAGCCCCTAAAGTATGTCTTGCCCGGGGCCCCAAAAATCCTTACGCTGACACTGCTTGTGTGTTCACGAATTAGGCCTGCATGCAACAAAGTAGTTCTTGCTTGTTCCATTGGGCATGCAGGACAGAGCCCAATCATAAGTGTCCCAGGGTTGCCAGAGGTGTGGAAATTTAGCTTGTAACTGAACATTATCTGCGCCATCTTGCCTCTCCCCAGCGCCACGCACAGCGAACGCACGGCCGCCATTTTAGGCACCCCACTCTCTCCCCCGCTCATTGTCGATCGCCAGAGCGTTCCCCTGGCGCTGCAAGCATCCCCCGCGCGCCGGCCACCCCTGCTCTCTCATACACGGGCCATAAACCCTCTCCTTCTGCGCGACCCTGCCATGGAATCACACCCCGTGCCTGACCAACACCTCCTTTCATCCCATATACGGTCATACATCCTTCCTGATGACCCCCATCCTCCGCGCCCGATTGACCGAACCGATCCCAGGCCATCACCTAGCCCTACGGATGCAGTTTATTGCCCCTACTGTAAGGAAAACACCCCACATCAGAGGGATTACAGCAGATCAAGGCCCTCACCCCCTGAGACCCGACCGGTTGCACACACCCCCGGGAATTGGCGGAATGTCCAGCTGTGTGATAGCCATCTCCTACTGTGGGTGGGGTGGGGACTTCCACTGTAGATATGTGTGGGAACGAGCTCGAAGTGGGGATTCCGAGGATGTTCTTTCATACATCAAAGTGATCTCAAGAATGTGCCATGTATGATAACCCTGCAATAAAGTCATAAACGTGTGTATAAGAGACCAGGTCTCAGAGATGCAGTTAGAGCACCTCGTGACGATACCTTGCTGTCTGATCTGATGTGTTCTGCTCCGACGGAATAAAACTTTGTTTCCTGCCTTCCAGTCTCCGGCGCCTGCCTCTTTATTGGTTTAACATCGAATGGTATAAGAGGCGATTACCGCCGGGCAATACTTGAAAGGTTATCGACTGAAACTGCCCCTACCATTTAACAATTGGCGTCCCAAGCGTGGGGCCCATCAGCGACACGTGGATCCAGTGGGAGAGGTCCTGACGACAGAGTGAACGACTGCAACGATCAGGAGAGCTCCTGCCCGATAGACCCTCGTCTGGCAGCCGATCATCCGAACTTCACTGGTTTCGAGCAGACCTCTCTCGAGTGATCTACGGTCCTGACTGGGAACCATCAGGAGTGCCGCGGCAAATACGGAGAGTAGAGGACGATCGGGCGCTGGAGGCGGAAGACGAGAAACTGTCCACGCGGTCCGGGTAAGGTCGTGAAACACGACAAATTGCGAAACGATTGATTGATTGATTGAAATACTAGTATTGCTTATTGATTGTTCTCTTTGAGATATTCGCTGTCTACAAACGGGGAGGAGTAGAAATACTCTCTCTCTCTCCCTTTGCAGATAGTGAAGGGTAGGTAACGCAGACTTTTGTCCCCGTTGTAACCCGTCGTGCCTATCTTTATCTCCCCACTGATTGATTGTCCGAACATTGATTGTTTTGAAGAATAGTGCTCTTTGAGATATTCTCTGTTTGCAAATAACGTAGAATAGAAATATTCTGTCTAGTCTTTGCAAATAGTGAAGGGTAGGTAACGCAGACTTTTGTCCCCATTGTAACCCGTCGTGCCTATCTTTATCTCCCCATTGATTGATTGATTGTCCGAACACTAGCTGTTCGATATTGGTTCTTTGGAGGTATTCTCTGCTTACAAATAACGAGGAATAGAGATATTCTGTCTAGTCTTTGCAAGCAGTGAAAAGATAGGTAGTGCTGACTTTTGTCCCCGTTGAAACCCGTCATGCCTATCTTCTCCCCACTGATTGGTAGTTGGTTCTGCCCGGACCGCTTATTAGAGGTGAACCATCCGGCTCCACTGGAGGGAACCCCTAATAAGGACATGTTCACTAAATATGGACTAGTCGCCGTAGCTTATAGCAAGCTATGGCATAAATATACCAAGAAGGACCCCGAGAGTCAGTGGCCACTGATGGGATCCTTCGACGACCATAAGATAGAAATGCTAGAAATAGCTCTGCGTAGCAATAAGACGATGCCTACTATGCTTGACAGTATCGGCATGTGGCGCAAAGAAGCAACACAACGAAAAAAAGAGGGAAGAAATAAAGGCAGAAAAGGAATTGCGAAAGGCAGCTCACCTTACCGCTAAAAAGTTAGAAGAAGAAATAAAGGAGAGAAGGGAAGCTAAACTAAGACAGGAGCCCGAAACATCAGGCCAGTACCCTGTTAGGACCCCCTCTATGCTCTACCCTGAGTTGTCCTCTAAGCAACGAACGAATGACGAATTACTATTAGGTCCCCCGATCATTTACCTGCCCCCTCCATACGCACCCTCCCAATCGATAGTGCAACACCCACAACCCCCAAACACGAGCGAAAGCAGTACAGGGGCCTCGGTCCTCACGGCCTCCGCGCCGGCCGAGCCTCTTGTACTGAACACAACGTCGGCAATAACGTTGGATGACCCTGAGATGAGAAAGAAAGATTCCACCAGAATGAATCGACTAACGAAGGGTGAACGAGCAGGAATCGACAAGATAGTAGGGACACTGGTGGGATCCCTTTTGGACCCTACATAACTAAAAAAAAAAACGCTAGGAAATAGCCCTTTGTGGGATATATGAAACTAGGGGAAGGAGCCAAGCTCACGGTCAAGACGGCCACGAGGTAGCCCGGCTCCATCGCTCTCGCTGCCTAAACATGTCTGCCCTACCACCCCCCCGCCCAGTAAACACGACCGAAATCCCACACAACCGGAAGCCTGTTGATACCCACCATCGACGTCACCGAACTTTACTAGGATCACGCACAATTGGACTATGCCATTTTCCGATTACACTGTAACTAGATTGCAAATATGTACAACACTCCAACAAAGTAGTATGATTAAACATTTTAATAACTTATAGGTATAACAACATTCCGACAAGATGAACAGGTTAAAACACGTTTTAAACAACTATTTACATGACAGTCTGCTGCGAACTGCATCCCAAAAGCATTTACGTCCACGTGACACCGTCCTCGCCTCTCCTTCCTCGAAGTTGCAACATTGGCCTGTTTTGGGCGGTCCTTTTAGTCGGCCTTGGGCTATAAAAGCCATGCAAAAATCCATTGACATCAGTGGCGGACAACTGTGCGAATAGTCCGGAAGCTACACGCGGCGCCAAGACCCTGGCAACGCCGAGGTGGGTCTGCCACATCGTGCGGATCTTCCCATTCTCTTCTTCTTCCTTCAATAACGAAGGGTGCCCTGGCGGGGGGAAGCGACGCGGACGGACCTCCCCCACCTCCCCAGGTGGAGGCTCGCCAGCAGATGAGGGCACCCCAGCCGTCTCTTTCATCGGTCTGCTGAGTTGCACCCTGCCATTTTACTCGCCGGCCAGCCGAGTTGCACCCAGCCATTTCACTCGCCGCCCAGATGAGTGGGCGCCCTTGTACTCACCGACCGGCTGCAACGGGACAGCCATTCAAGTCTTGCCTGCCGAGCAGCCGCTCAGGCGCAGATCCACTAAGATTGCCATTAGCATTTGATTCGTGAGGTGGGTCCCCGCAGCAGAGTGATCAGGGACCCACCCCGGTGGCTGTAACGAAGAGCTGCTGCTGCTGCTGCCTTTGGACTCCGGCGGTCGGTTCTTCGGATCCAGGCCTAGCCCACCGTGAGACGGCCCTGGACTAGGAGGCTTGTCTGCTCGGGCGTGGGCCCCACCCCTTGAAAAACACCCTCTCAGCTTTGCAGGTTCTGCGGGAGTCATTGACATCCGACTCCCGTGGGCCTCCGGTGGGGACAATCGCTGCTATTTTGCTTGATTATTCCACGTTAACTTGTCCTTGCCCCGGGCGGCAGCCATCTTGCCTCCGTTTGGTGCTGTAAAAGAAAGACTGATTCAGGGCGACGGCGAAAGAACCCGCCTGCTGTCCCCGCCCCAAGGACGGACCACGGCATCGCTACAAAACCGCGGTGACGCCATGCTGACGCAAGCTGACGCTGACGAAAAGTTCTCGAACTACCGAAGGGGATTCTGGTCCGACAACTAGTTAGTGGAAAGGCTTAGACTGTGCACTGGACCCACCCGACCTCGCCCCAAAATGGCGCCGAGACGCCTCTCACACCGTGGCCGGCCTGAACAGTTGTAGGCCCGTATTTGTATACTGACATTGTTTTAAATAAAGGGCTTCTTAAAGGAATTACGGAATCCGTGTCATGACAAATCATCTAGGTTGGTAAAGGTTTTTTTTTTAATAAATGATTGTTACTCCCAAGCAATAGAAAATAGATAATGCAGACCCCATTTACCTGAATCTTTTTGATTAACGGAATTTGTACCCGTCACACCTGTCTTTTTCCAAGAGTTGTCAGAAAATGGTCGACTATAGCTTAAGGTATATACCGAATGCAAGGTATGGTATCTTGCACCATAATATACGACCGATTGAGAAACACATGTACGACCAGGGAACCCGAATCTAGGAGATGAATGAAATAAAGCATTTTTGTCTCGGAAGAAAAGAATAATAGGTCTGTGGTATTACCCACTCCTGCGGCTAGCCTGGTACGTGGTAAGTAGAACTTTTTCGTGTCTACACGCGCTAATGTACTTTGAATACTGCACATCCCCTCCCCTCTTTTTCCCCTCTATAGGTCACGACGAAGTTCCGACTGAGGAATGGAGTGGACATGGGCCGCACCGTGTTCAATATAGGGAAAAACATAGACAAACGTTGTGGGATAATGCGCAAAGTGCAGACCACCATTGGGAACATGGAAAACTGTATGGTATGATTGTGCGTGTGTGCTACGATTATACGGTATGAATGTGTATGCATTTCATGCTTGGGTCGCTTGAAGAGAGCGTCATCGTATGATTGAAGTGCTCGTCCATCGATCAAAGGGAGGGGAGTAAAAGGTCCGACACCCCCCCCAAGATAAACTACAAAATACTGAAAATACGCAGCATGCATAGGAAAGAGGACAGGAAAGGAGAGGTCCCCATACTCAACGTAGCCCTGAGTCTCCGTCTTAAGTTTCTGCGCTTGACGCATGTACTGTCACACCCTATCCGGTATTTGTGTGTGCGTGATCACCGAATTTATGTCTTTCCCCCGCTTGTGTTTTCTTACATAGAACCGGCCCATGCTACTCCATGTTGTGTGTGCACCAAGTAGCCTATTATCGTACGCACGCTCTCTCTCTCTCTCTCTCTCTCTCTCTCTCTCCCTCTCTCTCTCTCTCTCTTACTCTCTCTCCCTCCCTCACTGAAGGCTTCCTTGACCTCTTTCTTTTTGAATAAATTAACAGCACATACCTCCTCAGTCTGTGTATAATTGGCCTCAAACACGGCAGTGTTCGAACAAAATTGACAGAAACAAAAACGACCGTACTTTACCACGTTACTACCTCTCCTTTCTGCAAATGTTGAACTTAATTGGCTGAGAAAGAAAGGACAGGTAAGACGACTGATGTCTCCCAATTTGGCCCTCATCACGGGGACTATATGTCAGTGGTTTTCGTCTTAGAGCTTTAACAACACCATCTCCACCACCCAGAATTGCCTCCGCCCAATTACCCCAAACTAGAATGTCTAAGCACCCCGTTCTCCCAAAATAACCCCAGCCCTGTACTAGCCGTCTCAGAGTATTTCAGACAAAACAGCTGATGACCTTATTCTCTAAAGATACATCGCCTAAGCTGATAAGGGTTACCTATTGTCTCCAGCAAGAAAAATGTTTAGCTTATGTCTCTCCCCGAAATAGATA
This sequence comes from Triturus cristatus, assembly GCF_964204655.1. NCBI lineage: Eukaryota > Metazoa > Chordata > Amphibia > Caudata > Salamandridae > Triturus > Triturus cristatus. The sequence goes on along the minus strand of NC_140582.1, from coordinate 698,848,912 downwards.
CCTGTGAACCCATGACAGTAGCACCTCGCATTTTTTCTTTTCATAAACTTAGCAGTCCTCGAAGGAAAATGTGTATTAACAGAACTTGTCTTAAGATGAACGAGTCTCTACCGGAGAAGCCGGTTCGAATTTTTTGATAAACCAGAAAGTCAACAGATGTCAGGCTTCCTGCAACGATTATAGGGCACAGGAATCGACACCTAGCAGGCCAGACGATGAACAGGAACACCCACAGAAAGCTGCACCACAGCAATGATTAATAGATTAGTAACACACACCGACATAAGAGTTAATAGACATCAATCATGCAGCGACCGACAAAAGCATTTCCCTAACTACTCGGTGGTTGGGAGAGAGGATGAAATGTGTAAATGCCTTCCCTGCCAACTCTCTAAGATTTTGTTTCTTGTACTCATTTAAAGATAACGTGCGGCCACTGGAAGAGAGGGGTCGGACGTGACGCACAGCCTGGCTACGGACCATGGAACATCTATGGCATCGACCAAGGGGGAAGCAACGAAGCAAAAAGGGCGTGAGACAAGGCACCATTATCAGGATGATAAGCGATGGAACGAAGGGCTATCTCGAGGCCCCCTGCTCGCTGACCAGCGTGCCTGAAGTCCCAACCCGTCGGGCCCGATTGATGGGCCCAGTGCTGGAAGATTCTGCCCCCCTTGGTCCGCTTTTTGATCCGACCCCACTCCACCCCCTCTTCCCCCGGCATCCCGAAGCACGCCACACCCCTTCTCTCTCTCTCTTTTATATGGATTTTGAATTTGACTTAACTACAGAAGAACAAAAAGCGGGTACCCCGTCTCAAAGTACCTATGATGAACTATGTTAGGGAACAGGACTGTGATCGGAGAACAACGAATGGTCACACCCTGCCACGTGAGAAATTGGATTTGAGCTGGACCTTAGCTCCACCGCCGGTGCTCAACAATGCCAACAAAAGAAGAACAACAATAAGAGCTTACCAGTGATGGCTCTTTATAATAGGACACTGGAAAGAAGAACTCCCTCCCATGACTGTAACTCATGTTAAGTTGAATTCCTCTCCCAACCACCTTTTTATATTAACTATCTTCCTATCGAGTTTTCATGATGTTGCGTCAGTCACTTCCGACTGTACACTGAGAAGTTAAGAAAATCTAACTTTGTATAATGACATTCATACAACACCAGCCATGCACACGACTATACTGACTATTTTTGATCCACACGAAGTCTGGGCCTTAAGTAATGTGCGAAATATCCCTTGTTTTGCCAGAAACATTTTTTTTGCTTTACAGTATCATGTTTGTGCTCAAACAAGCTCTCCTCCTCCTATCCCTGGGCCTGACATGCGGCACAGCTGATGTAATTTTGTATGTACTACCTCCTCACCTACTTTATCAACTGTATGTAACTATGTACAAATGTGTCAGATTACTCCTGCCTGTCCTAAAAACTCTGTACCTTTAAGGAATGCATGAAAAACATTAACGGTATTATAGCTAAAGGGTTAACGAAGGTGAATGTCGGCCAGGCAAGCTAGCGAGATATGTTAAAAGGGAGGAGTGTGGAAATTTAGCTTGTAACTGAACATTATCTGCGCCATCTTGCCTCTCCCCAGCGCCACGCACAGCGAACGCACGGCTGCCATTTTAGGCACCCCACTCTCTCCCCCGCTCATTGTCGATCGCCAGCGCGTTCCCCTGGCGCTGCAAGCATCCCCCGCGTGCCGGCCACCCCCGCTCTCTCATACACGGGCCATAAACCCTCTCCTTCTGCGCGACCCTGCCATGGAATCACACCCCGTGCCTGACCAACACCTCCTTTCATCCCATATACGGTCATATATCCTTCCTGATGACCCCCATCCTCCGCGCCCGATTGACTGAACCGATCCCAGGCCATCACCTAGCCCTACGGATGCAGTTTATTGCCCCTACTGTAAGGAAAACACCCCACATCAGAGGGATTACAGCAGATCAAGGCCCTCACCCCCTGAGACCCGACCGGTTGCACACACCCCCGGGAATTGGCGGAATGTCCAGCTGTGTGATAGCCATCTCCTACTGTGGGTGGGGTGGGGACTTCCACTGTAGATATGTGTGGGAACGAGCTCGAAGTGGGGATTCCGAGGATGTTCTTTCATACATCAAAGTGATCTCAAGAATGTGCCATGTATGATAACCCTGCAATAAAGTCATAAACGTGTGTATAAGAGACCAGGTCTCAGAGATGCAGTTAGAGCACCTCGTGACGATACCTTGCTGTCTGATCTGATGTGTTCTGCTCCGACGGAATAAAACTTTGTTTCCTGCCTTCCAGTCTCCGGCGCCTGCCTCTTTATTGGTTTAACATCGAATGGTATAAGAGGCGATTACCGCCGGGCAATACTTGAAAGGTTATCGACTGAAACTGCCCCTACCATTTAACAGAGGAGCTACCGCTGTGATATGCCCTCTTCATCACAATGTAGTAGAAGCTGCCTTACAGTTTCATCACTTCTTAATGCTGACTGGAGCGCAAACTTGGAAGATAAACTGTACATTTGAGACATCAGCAAGTACCCCATCCCAGATATGTAGTTTACATTTTTGAGAAAGAAAGTTGTTGTATGAATTTACGTCTTGTACTGATATACATAGAAGCTGTCTTGTTAGAATTTAGAATGATCTTTAGTTAGAATGTTAGGTGATGCTGTGTTGCTAGGTGTTGGGCAATTGCCTGCTGTCCTTCACTCTGTCTGCTCATGCTATCGCCATGGGTCTTTACCTATTCAATAAACTTGCTGTTGTTGACAAGAAAACCTGACTGCCTGATAACTAACTTCATCATCACTTCAAAGACGCTTCACCACTACTACATGCGGTGCCAGGAGTGGGGCTTGAAGTCTGTCTGCCTGTCTGCCAGTGAGCAGTTCCTGGTAAAGAGACCCACCAGCAGAAAAACATTACCGATCTCAAGTTTTTTTTTTGGCATATTGTTAACTTAGAGGATTCCTGCACTCTCAGTGGTCGCTTTCAGCAAGGGTTATATATGTTACCTGTGTGTGCCCAATTTCTTCACTGCCAGCAAGGGCTGAGGCACACAATTAGAGCGCAAGGGTGCGCAAGGGGTCCCGCACATGCCATTTGTTTCCTCTAATGTGGATCTGGGATTCTATACTTCACCTGCCCTGGTGTGCGTCTAGTGTATGGCACTGCATTCATGCTGGGATAGCGGTGTGATTATGTCATACGCTAGAGGCCATTTTAATTTGGGTTAAACCCTTGTTTGCTTCAGGATGGACTGTGTGGTATTTCCATAACTGCGCAGCATTCATTTCTGCCTGATCCACTTCTATTTTACTAGCAGTGAAGCGGTGTGCATTTAAAAGGCTTGTGCCAGGTGGGAACATTTATTTAGACATGTGCTTTTATTTTCTCTGGCAACATTTATAACTCTGATACTTTATTGAATGGCTACCAGTCAGAATGTTGTACAACCATCACTGGTTCCACAGAAGGCTGGTAAGCCAGAAATCAAGTGGAAGCAGTGGGTGCGAATCTTTGAGAACTACCTAGTAGATATTGATGCCTGAGGTCGGAGCTTCCTAGAACATTGGCACTGGTATTTAATCATCTAGGTACTGCAGGACAAAATGTTTTCAACAATCTTCCTATGGTGGCAGCACCACGTGGCAGCACCAAGTGGTGATGGGGAGTGGAATGTCTATTTGGAGGCAAGAGAAAGGATAAAAAGGCAATAATCTTAGGAGGCTAGTGTGCTTCTAGAGAGACATCATTTTGTCAAACGCAAGCAAAGTAATGACCAATTGGTGGAGGAATTTGTTACAGCCTTGTGTGTTTTGGCATCCACGCCTGAGATTCAAAACTGTGAGACATATTCAAAACCAATTGTTTTTTAACTTCTTTTTGAAAAAAAACGAAGGAGAGTATCAACTTGCAGAAATCTGTTGCTTTCAGATGTGGTAGACATTGCAAAGAGTATTGAGAGATCCATTGTCTCATCTCAAGCATTGGGTAACCAGAAAGGTCTTTCTCCTGTGTCTTATACTTCAGAAGAAAATGCTATTTGTGCAATCAGTTCAAGGAGACACAAAGAAAAGAAAAAACAAACTTGTTGTTCCCGATTTGAGTCTAAGAAACGTATTGGTAAAAATTTGTCGTGCCCTGTTATTAGGGAAATTGTTTTTAAAGTGCAAGAGGATATGACATATTCAAGCTGTTAGTAGAGCACAAACTAATGGTGGTTAAGGCTTAAGACTCGATAATGTGTATGTACAAGGTTGCACAGATAAATTTAGTAATTTGCTTCTTACTATTGCTGACCCTCAAGTGACCAAGAAAGAAGTGAGAATTAAGGGTCATATTTGTCAGGCTGTGATTGGTGGTAAATCGATTGAAGTTATGGCTGATTCTGGGGCCTGGCAGATGGAACCTTTCTCTCTCATTGGCCTGTTACACTTAAACTTGATAAACTAGACTTTAATCCCAAAGCACAATAGTGATTAATTTTAATTCCTTACCGCAATGTCTGGACAGGAGTGTATGGAGAAAAGTTTATGTTGCTATTAATGGTCGAGACATTATTGGCTGGAAAGAGTCAGCCAAAATAAGGATTGATTTGAAACCTGGTCAGGAGGATCCCATTGTCTTAGGCGAAATGCCCATCTTGTCCATAGAGTTGGATTCTGATTTACTTCCTAGTATGGTATTGAAATATCCATCAGTCTTCAAAGATAAAAAAGGTACTGGTTTAAGTTTTGAACATGGGATAAAATGTGAAAAAAATCCATTCCTATTGTACACAAAGTGAGACCAGTCCCTATTAGTGTACGCAATCACTTAAAAATAATTCTTGACTGCTGGTAAGGCACAGGGGCCTAACGGACTCCCTGTGGAGATTTACAAGAGGCAAGCTAATATTGTAATTGACCCTATGAGGCAGATGTTCCTTGCGGCGCGGAGAGTGGGTAGGCTTCCGCCGGATCAACGAGAAGCCACAATTGTGGTCATCCACAAGGCTGGGAAGCCGGCCGACCAGTGCTCGTCTTATCGACCTATCTTGCTCCTTAATGTGGAGGCCAAGGTCCTGGCCAAAGCCCTGGCAACGAGACTGCTCACGGTTCTCTCAGACTTGGTACATGTTGACCAATTGGGGTTCGTGCCGCTCAGGAGCACTAGACTCAACCTACGACGCCTCTATGGGGTTTTGTACATGACTGAGGGGGAGGACGACACCCAAACGGCATTGATGGGGCTGGACGCATCCATGGCCTTTGACAGCATCGAGTGGCCATACTTATTTATGGTTTTACAGCGCCTGGGCTTTGGACCGGTCTTCTGTAGTTGGGTGCGCCTGTGTATGAACAGCCGATGGAGAGGGTGCGGGTCAATGGGGCGCTGTCCCGTGCATTTCCCCTGTGTAGAGGCACCAGGCAGGGATGTCCGCTGTCCCCTCTCCTCTTCGCCCTGGCTCTGGAACCGTTGGCCCACTGGATTCGTAGAGACCGGGCTTTCTGGGGCCTATCGCTTAGCGGGGAGTGGGAGGAGCGTATATCCTTATACGCGATGATATTGTCCTTTACATGGCTAGACTGTATCACTCCATGGCGCAGGCGCTTCATCTCTTTGACCTGTTTGGCAGCTACTCCAGTTATAGGATCAATTGGGCCAAATTATTGATTCATCCCCTCTCCGGCCCCCCGCCGCGGATTCCGGCTGGGTGCCCTGCCATGGTGGTGGCTGAGGGCTTCAAGTACCTGGGGGTGTATGATACCAGGGACAGGGGGGAGTTTTTCGCAAAAAACCTGGAACCTCTCCTGGCGAGATTAGCGTCGGACATTCATCACTGGAGATCCCTGCCCCTGTCCCTGATGGGGCGCGCCACGCTTTTCACGATGCTGGCCCTGCCACGCCTTCTCTGCACCTTGCAAAACTCGCCTTACCCGATCCCTGGGGGAGAGTGTTCAAGCGCATCTCCCAGTTGCTGCGGATGCTGTTCTGGGATGGGGGAAGCTCGAGGATAGCGCTGTGAAAGCTTACACCGGGGGTGTATGACAGGGGGCTGGCCCTCCCGGACGTCCAGCTGTACTATTGGGCTTCCCAGCTGCAGGTGGTCAATGACTGGGTGTACGAGGCGGGATCAGAGCCGGCTTACAGGGTGGATAGACATGTTATGCCAGGGGGCAACTGTGAACAGCTTCTGTACTCGCGAAAGCGTTGCAGGGTCCTACCTTCCCATACTATGGTGGTTATACAGTGCTGTCGGGAGGCCAATAAATTCCTGGGGTGGGCGGGCACCCTCACCGGTAGGACGCCGCTCTGGTTCGGGGACCAGTTGGCTGAGGTATCGAAACTGTCCGGCTTCAGGGGATGGCGGCTGATTGGTATAGAGTACCTGGGTGATGTGTGGAAGGGGAGCGCCCCTAGATCCTTTGACTACCTCCGAAAGGAGTACCGCATGCACGACTCCCAGCATTATCAGTATCTGTGCCTCACACACGCCCTGCGCTCGCACATCCTCTTGGGGTCTTCGCTCCCAGAATACTCACCGTTGGAGGATAGGCTCCTAATGGACCCTATCCCGGGGAAGCTAACAGCCACCATCTACCGTAAGCTAATTAGTAACATGCCTGACCCCTTGGTGACTCTACGCGGACAATGGGAGGGGGATGTTGGACGCCTGGACGATGAGGACTGGCAGGACGTCCTGCAGGGCCCCCGTGAAATTGCCATGCGAATGCGGTTCCGCCTCGTGCAATTTAAAATTTTGCACCGGGTGTATTACCCGCGTACCCACTTATTCTCATAAGGTAGGAGCCTGTCCCCGCTGTGTGTGAGGGGGTGTCAGGGGGAGGGCACATTCTTCCATATCCTGTGGGAATGCCCGAACATAGTGCCAATTTGGACCAAGGTAGCCCACACGATGGCGACGGCGGTGGGCTCGCCGGTCCCGGTGGAGCCCAGGTGGCTACTTCTCCTGATTAAGGGTGACACGGACTGGTCCAGGTACACTGAGATCTGGTTGGCTACAGCGGCCAGGGTGGCAAAAAGGAATATCGCGAGCAGCTGGGGGGCGCAGACGGCCCCACAATGGGACCAATGGCTCAGGGACCTGGACTGGTGTCAGAGGGCGGAGGAAACGATCTATAAGTCTAGATGGTGTGTCAGGAAATGGAAGAGGGTGTGGGGCCCATGGCGCAGGTATTGAGCTATGCGGGGTGGGGGGGAGGGTGGGCAGTTGTAGCGGGCCCAGTTTGCTGCCTAGTCAGTCCACATCTGCGCTATGTCATGTTGATGGTTTGTAATGCATTGGAACACTGCTGTACACTGTATGAGACCGTGAGCAACGCCAATAAAAAGATTTTCAAAAAAAAAATCTTGACAGACTTTGTCCTGAAGAGGTTATTACTCCTACTAATTAGTCCGAATGGATTTAACCTGTGGTTCTCACTAGAAATAAAACTGGTGACCTTTACCTGTGTGTAGATTTACGTTCTTTGAACAGTAATATTTTAGTTGATTGTCACCCATTGCCCCACATACAGGAAACGATTGCTCATAACGGAGAATCTAAGTATTTTTCTACTATTGAGCTTCATTGAGCTTACCATCAGATCGCTTTGAACACTGATTCTCAAGATTTTACCCCTTTCGTAACACCCCTTGGGGCTTGCAAGTATTTTAGAATACCTTTTGGTCTTGCGTCTGCAGCAAGCATATTTAAAAAAACTATAGACATTTTGCTTTTCAGGTTGATATCCTTATATTTACAAATACTGGAGAGGAACATTTGAAGGTATTTGAGAATGTGCTGCAAATTCTCAAAGAGAGAGGTATGACTGTGAAACCTGGGAAATGCAAGCTATTAACTCATCAAGTTGAGTACCTAGGACTCAATATTTCTGCGGAAGGAATTAGATGAAAGTTTTGTAATTTGAAAGCTATACTTAAAGCACCTTATCCAGTGGATAAAGTTTCTCTAAGATCTTTCTTCCGTCTTTGTGAGTATTAGGCCCGGTTTGTACCTGGCTCAGTACAACTATTGTGTGTAGATTTAGATTCCGTATATTGGTTCCCCGATTTATGCCCTTATATAGGTACAATTCATATTGCCCTAATTTAGGCATAGAAAATCCAGCCCTTATTGAGGCATTGTCCATGCTAACCAAATACAGGCATGGTCTCCTACATCCGTCCATCCACGTCACAACGAGTTCTTGGAAAACCAGACTCTTAAGCCTTTAGGAATTTCCCTTGCTTGGATATTGATTTCTCCAAGAACTCATTTAGTATGCATGAACATCTATTCCTTAGGGGTTCATTCATGATGTTCCGATGCACGACTTTTACGTCAATACAGGCATTCCTAAACACATTCAAGGTATGAATATATCTTCACTTGCCCTGGCAAACCACGGTTCTGGTACAGTCCAGCTCGACTGCCTACTTACTGTTCGCCACGGCAAGTTCGGAAGGAGATCGAGTCCCAGCCTGATACACTGACCAGACACTGTCATCCTCCTCGCAGAGAATCCAGCTCCAGTGTTACTGACTCCCCTTGCGGGGTGTTAGATATCGAGTCCCGGAAAGAGATTCCAACCTCGCACATTTTAAGGTATGGAGCAGACTAGAACTTAGAGAAACTTTTGGCAACTCTTGGCAAAACTAAAACTATAGCTATAGCTAGCTATACCTTAGAAAACAGCACCTACTTCTTACCTCATACTACACTTAGGTTAGATACACTGGGGTAGAACTATTTAGAAGCATCAGATGAGTATTCACATTTAGCCTGTGTTATTTATGTATGTATTTTAATTAATATATGTCATAGCTACAAACCATGCTATTGCAGTATTATTGTATCTTACTGCTAACTCTGTACATATTGTACTTCGCAGCCTGTCTTACGATTGTAGCAGTTCATATCTCTGTCATGAGAAATAAGACTGTTCAATAAACCCTTTTTATTGAAACGCCCGTCTTTCTATTTCTGTGCAACTCTGTAGAAACAAAGCATGCACGATTAACTGAGTAAAACTGTTATCTATTGTTTCCACAGTTCTGAGATTGTTCCGTCTCTAAGGGAAACAAAGTTGTCATGTTTATGCAGTTGTCAGAAACTAATCCCTTCTTGTTTATTCGAGAAGTTTCTAGTGACCTCTGAGTTAGCTGGCACACACAAGTAATTAAGTTTAATGTACTCGATAGAGACATACTGACCTCAGTCCTATGTCAGACCTATAGTGTATATTATTCCAATGTGCAGAGCCTATCAGGGATATAGGAACTACACTACACAACCTTTGAGATCATTATTAAAGAAAGGTGCGAGTTTGATTGCAATTTGGAGGTGAGTAATGCCTTCACTAAGGTTACAGATTTAGCTGTGAATTACCTGGCTCTGAGTCCATATGTGCCTGGTGTTAAATGTTTCATTACTGTGGATACAAGTATGAAAGGTATTGGAGCTGTGTTTGGTCAGCGCACTTACAGTAAGGAAATCACTATAGCATTTGCTTTCAAGACACTGCTGGAAGCAAAAACCGGGTATAGTACAATTGAAAGGGAGGCTTTGATGTGTGTTTGAGCAGTTCAGAAATTTAAGACGTATTTATGGAGAATGACCATTGATGTGTTTACTGATCATAAAAATCTAGTATATCTTTTGAGAGGGAATGGATTAGGCAAAGCCTCTGCTCGCCTTTTCTGTCTACTTTCTTATTTGCAAGAATATGTTATGTGTATTAAATATGTTCAAGGAGGGAAAAATATCTGTGCTGACTGTCACGCATGCCTCTGCCCAGTTGTAATGCATCAGATTCTTGGGTTCATAAATTTGTTGTTGCTATTACTGATGTGGTTTCTGTATCTAATGGTTCTATTTCTGAGCAGGATAGGTCATATGCCTCTTTAGTTGATATTGTTTTACAAAACAGTTTTGATTATCTATGGGATGGCGGGCCAATTCCTTAAACTATTTGCCCATATTTCTTCTGCGCTTTCGTGTGAGAATGGTATTTGTGTAAGGGATGGTGTATTTGGGCCACCAATAGATTTATGGGAACAAATTGTTAAATTAGCTCATGAAGGGCACTTGGATATTTCTGCAACTAGTAAGAAGTTGAGAGAACATTATTGATGGCCGTCCATGAATGCTCAAGTTGCATCCTTTGTTAAAATGTGCCCACAATGCATTGTCACAGACAAACTTTCAGACTCTGAAAACAGTTGAGAAACTTCTCCACACAGTTCCATTACCTGAGGGCCCGTGACATGAGGTGGTACTTCTGCTTCTGCCTTCCTGTAACACGTTTCTGATTGTTTTAATTGATTATTTTTCTAAACTGATTTATTTTCCTTTTGTGGATTGAACTTCTACACATAATGCCTTACATTTTCTTGAGGATGTGTCTCATTTGGAGGGAGTTCCAAAAGAAATTGTGAGGGACAATGGAACTCGTTTTGTGTCTAATGTGAAATAGTTTTAACCTTGCATGCTATTAAACATTTTCAAGTTGCTTTGATAGTCCTTCTACTAATGGTCTGATAGAGAGAGCAAATCATTACCTGAAAGAGGGTATTCAAACTGTTCTTTCTTTTAGTGTTGATGTCAAATGTTTTCTCAAGGAGAAAATCGAGCTTACCTTTGTGCACCACATTCCAGTACTGGAGTGTCACCTTTTGAATTGCTAAGGGGAAGGAATTCCAGGTCCAGAGTTTTATCATTCTGGTTAGACTCTTTGAGTGATTCTTATATTGCAAAGCAAAATGATGGTTCTTGTAATGTGGGAAGGGTGAGGAATAAACTAGTAAAGAGAAACAATATTTTAAATGCAGGAAAGTTACCAAAGAGCTGGATTTTGTAGCGAGAGGCTGTGCCCTTGTTAGGAAACCCTAAAAGATACAAAAGGGGAGGCCAGGTTTACTCCACCAGCAGTAGGGGCTCCTGGAGGGAGTGCTGTGGGGAGGCGGGGCGGGGCAGGGGCAGGGTGTGGGGTAGTAAACTCCAGCATACGGCCGAAAGGAGGTAAGTAAATAAATAAATAAATAAAACAAAGTACATTTAGCACGCTTCATCGCCATTTGACGTTGCAGCGTGCGCAATGTAATTTGTTTTATTTATTTATTTACTTACCTCCGTTCGGCCGTATGCCGGAGTTTACTACCCCTCATCCTTTCCCTCCCCCGCCCCGCCCCACCACCCCGCAGCACTCTCTCCAGGAGCCGCTACTGTCCACCAGTCAAAACTAACAAGGTCACTAAAGGTTCTATTTTATAGCACAAAAAGGACAGGTAGTAGTGTTCCCTAAAAGGGAAATGTCCGCACCTTCACTAAATAAACAGTAATCTCACAATCATTAAACGTGCAAAGTATAAGAATTTTCCTAAATGTCTGTACAAGGGTGCTAGAGTCGCCCAAAACACCTACTACCAAAATGTGTTGTCGGCACAACTGAATGTGCAACTACATTTAACAAAAAGCTAAGGCATATACAGCACACCGTTTGTCATTATTAAGATCCTCTGGGTATATATAACCCTTTACCACAGATAGAGACAATTCAACAATATCGTTCAAGACAGTAATCCAGAGAAATCAGTCCTCTTGCTGTTCAGCAGTCTTTATTAATGTCATAAAAGTGTAAAAAAAACTCCCAGCACATGATTTGCCTGCCGACACGTAGCACAGAGTAAAGCAGGAGTCCAGCGGAGTGGAGTCCAACAGAGTGGCAGTCCTTCTGCAGCACTACAGTCCTTCTTCCTGACAGAGTATCCACAGGTCTAGAAGTGTACTGATTAGTTGGTGTCTTAGGTCCAGTATTTATACCCAGTTGTGCCTTTGAAGTGGTGGAGAAACTTCTTGAGGCACGCCATTGAACTGCACAGATGTCCTGCCTTACCAGCCCTGGCTCCATACTAATTACAGGGGTATGCAGCCTTTTGTGTGGAGATGGGACACAGCCTAATCAGGTGTAAATGAGGCTCTGCTCAGCCTCTCCCTTCCATCCTGCCAGTGATAGTCCATCCAGTCATATCTAACCTCCCATTGCGTGAGGCTGTTTAGGAGAAATACCCAAAACCCAACTTCCAACTCCACCCAGGCATGTGACCAGAGACAGGATACAGGCACCAAATGGCTAAGGCAAAAAAATGCCAACATTTTCGGGTTAGGTATAGCAGGGGCAATGCATTATGGGTTTGGTAGTAACATTGGTTTCAGCAAAGAGTTTGTTCTCCTTTAATCCAGGCAGTCACATGGTTTTATTCAGCACACCTGTGTGAGCAGTTTAAGAGCTGGGAGGGAGTGAGAATTGAGATTGATTTTTTTGGGGGAGCATGAGTGGAGGCATGAGGAGATCGTAATGCCGGTTTTGGCTTTCACAAGGTGAATAGGGGTTAAGTTTGTTCCTGTGATGGATTAGGATTATAATTTTAGTTGTGAATGGATAAGGGGTAGTTTAAGGGGTAGCACAAACTGTTAGGCACGAATTAGATGCAGGACATGAGAGTAAGTTTTGTTTTTAAATTTCGTTTTTAAATGTGTTTCACGCTGTTTAGTTGGTAGGGTGACAGGGAGGGTGGTTAAGGGAGGTGATTTTTTGTTGGGTTATTGGTTATTATTCTCTTGTTTTTTTAGGTGCTGGGTAGGTTATGGTTCAGAGTGGTTGGCTAAGCGCATCTTTCTAATTTTTTACAGCGACCCCTGACGAAGAACCAGAAAGGTTCGAAATGCATTGGGTGACATCGAAAGTCCTATAGTGAAATATGATTGATTGCACACGCTCATGTTAAAGCTTGGATTGGCAACAGAAAGCGTTTTGAAAATGCATGAATAAAGTATTCAGTGTTATCTATCTGTCTCCGGATTGATTCTACGTAAACACAGAGATCACAATAACTAATATGAAAAGTTGATTGGTTTAATATGGATTACTTGGTTTACAGTGAAGACTTGGTGTACATGGAACACTTTCTCTTTAAAGCAGTGCAGCAGCCGGGGCCGCTAATAGCGGCACCTCTTTTTAACATTTTTAAAGTGCCATTTTCAGAATTGCAATTAAAAATCAGACTCCACCATAAATTAGGATTTTAAATTATGAGTCCAGAGACACCAAATATGATTCAGTTATCTCTTTCCATTTAGAAATTACACCTATAAAATGCAATAAGGCAACTCAAATATTATCCACGGGACAGATAGGCATTGCAGTAGTGAAAAACAAATGTAAGGGTTTATCACTACCTGGACCTATAAAACTTCAAAGAACAATACATTGCACCCTGCCCTCTGAGCTGTCCAGGGCCTAACCTCGGGGTGACTTATATGTATTAAAAATTAAGGTTCAGGCCTTGCCAAAAGGTTTACTTGGCCAGGTCGAAATGGCAGCTTACAAACTGCATATACAGGCTCTGCAATGGCAGGCCTGAGCCATGTTTCAAGGGCTACTTAAGTGGATGGCACAACCAGTGCTGCAGGCCCACGAGTAGCAGTTAGTTTACAGTCCCTGGGTACATGTAGTACCACATTACTAGGGATTTATAAGTAAACTAAATATGCCAATTGAGGATAAGCCAATATTGCCATGTTTAGAGGAGCGAGTACAAGCACTTTAGCAATGGTTAGCTGTGGTAAAGTGCACAGAATCCTAATACCATCAAAAACAAGGTCAGAAAAAGTGGAGAAGGAAGGAAAAAAGTTGGGGGGAACACTACCCTATGACTGACAGGTCTAACGTGTGGCCACAAGCTGAAGGTGTGTAGAACTACCCAACTGTTTGGGAGTTCTCTTCACTAAGGTGAAAGAACCTGGATAGACCATCTTCATTGGCGTGGTCTGATCCAGGATGGTGTTCCAACTTAAAGTCCATTCTCTGTGGGGAAATGGACCACCTCAACAGTTTGAAATTTTCACCCCTCATTTGCATGAGCCTTGAGAGGGGATTGTGAGCTGTCTGAACCCAGAAGTGAGTTCCAAACAGGTATGGTCTGAGCTTCTTCAGTGCCCCAACCCCAGCAAATGCCTCCCTTTCAATCTCACGCCACCTCTGTTTCCGTGGAAGCAACCTCCGGCTAATGAAGATAACCAGTTGGCCTAGGCCATCCTCATTTGATTGTGCTAAGGCTGCTCCTATGCCATACTCTGAAGAATCTGTCTGAACTATAAACTCCTTAGAGAAGTCAGGAGCCTTGAACACAGGTGCTGTATTCATGGCCTCCTTGGGGGTATCAAATGCTTTCCGGCAGGCCTCTGTCCAGATCACCTGTCTGGGCTGCTTCTTTGAAGTTAGCTCTGTTAAGGAGGCAACAACCATGCCATATCTCTTAACAAACCTCCTATAGTTTGTATTTTAGGGTGTTGCCAGGATAGTTTCAAACTTCACCTGAAGTGGCTGCACCTTGCCCCCACCCACTATATAGCCCAGTTAAACCGGGGAACCCTGCCCTATCTGGCATTTACTGGCCATGATAGTCAGGCCTGCCTGCTGCAGGGCCTGAAGCACCTCCTGGAGGTAGTACAGGTGTTCCTCCCAGCTAGAGCTGGAGACAGCTGTGTCGTCCAGGTAGGCAGTGCAGAATGCCTACCTCTCAGCCAGGACCTTGTTAGTCCAACCTCTGAAAGGTGGCAGGGGCATTCTTCAAACCAAAGGGCATCACCCAGAGCTGGATGTGGCCCTCTGAGGTTGAGAATGCAGACATCTTTTTTACCCCCTCAGTTAGAGCTATCTTCCAGTACCTTGATATTAAATCAAAAGTACTGAGAAATTTGCCAGCGACCAGCCTATGAGCTCATCAGCTCGAGGATGGGGTGTGCAAATTTTATTTTTAACAGGATGACTGTCTCCAGTGTCAATGTAATGGACACACAGGTGCGTGAGTCCAGAGTTAAGGGAGAACAGGGACGCGAACTGTCTCAGCAGCCGGCGCCATTCACTCTGCTGTTCTGGGATCAGTAAAGGAAAGAGGTTGATGCCCTCCACCGATCCTTTGTGTTCCTAGGCATACAAGAGGTTAGGGAGAGGCTCTCTCTACTCTTCCACTCCCTTATCTGTGACTAGGAGCATGTTTACTTCGGACCTCTCAAAGTGGGGTTTTAGGTGGTTCACATGGAGCACCCCTGATGGATTCCTAGGGTTGTGGAGATCTACCAAGTAGGTAAACTCCCCTTTGTGTTCCTTCACCTCGTATGGACCTGTTGGCCCGGCCCTGCAATGCCCAACGGGCCCTACAAGGGGTCTCTTTGCCGGCGATCTTTTACCTGAGGGTTCTGCCGTTTGATGAAGTCGGTATGTGTGGAATATCTGGTGTCTGTACAAAGGTGAGGAGAGTGCGGGGTGAATGGAGTTAAAAATAACTATAGGAACTCGTTGACTTAGCTTTTTTTGCGGGTTCCCTGTTATGTTTAAAAACCTGTGATGCTTGTTAAGGGAGATTGTCAATGGTCTCGTCAAGCGTTGTGAGTCAGGATAGACCACTATCTGTAGAAACGAAGCGGAGACGAATGTATGGGTTCTGAAGCTTTATTCTACAACAGCCCCCTACACAACTGTGCAGTTCAGAGGTAGGAAGTCACAATGGCAGTTGGAACCGTTCGGGGTGGTAGAGGATGGGGGAATAAAAAGTGGAACGTTGGGGACCAATGCGGGGGGCAGAGATAACAGTAGGGGCTCTCGCACAGGAGAGCAATAGAACACTTGTTGTCACACGCCAGGGGCAGGCGCGTGACAATGACAGTAAATACAACACTATCCGCAGGTAAAACATCTCTGACAAAGAGCCCCCTTGTTGGGCCTGTTGGGCATTGCAGCACTGGCCCAATGAGGAGTTGCCTTATGATGAAGCATGACACCTTTCGGGGTGTGTGAGGACCCTTGCTCCTTATTGTACTGACCCCGCTCCCTCTGCTGGGAACAGCACACCTTGGTATTGATAAGCTCGAGTGTTGGGGTACGTGTGCTGGACCTTTATTTGCCATTGCCCCACCCCCCCTTTTTGTGTATCAGCCTAAAACTGCTCACAAAGGCTCTGCAATGGTAGACCTGAGACATGTTTCAAGGGCTACTTAAGTGGGTGACACAACGAGGGCTGCAGGTCCACTAGTAGCATTCAATTTACTGGCCCTGGGTACATGTAGTACCATTTTACTAGGGACTTTTAAGTAAAGTAAATATGCTAATTGGGGATAAGCAAATATTACCATGTTTAGAGGAGAGAGCACAAGCACTTTAGCACTGGTTAGCGTTGGAAGAGTTTGCAGAGTCGTAACACCGGCAAGAACGAAGTCAGAATTAGAGGAGGAAGGCAAAATGTTAGGGGGAAGACCACTCTAAGCCTGAAAGGTCTAATATTCAAAATGTAGAATGTTGGGTGATGCTGTGTTGCTATGTGGTGAAAAGTTGCCTGCTGTCCTGCGTTCTGGCTGCTCATGCTATTGCCGTGTGTGTTTACCTATTCAATAAACTTGCTGTTGTTGACAAGAAAACCTGACTGCTTGACAACTAACTCTTTCATCACTTTAAAGATGCTTCACTGCTACTACAATAGTGCAGGCTGAAGTTAAGGGGTTATCAAAAACCATCAGGTCTGTCAACAATGAACATGTTGATGCTCACGAGATCAGCCAACCAGTCATGATGTCCATGCTTAATTTGATTGCCAGTATGGTATGACTAGCAGGCTGGGGTCGTAACGCGTGGAAAATTACCAAGAAACGTACCAAGTATCTCACCTTAAGAACAATCAAGAATCATGGTTAATGGCAGTGTGTTGAACAGACTGAAATCATCATGTTGCTTTGTCGTCAAGTAAGCAGCCTTTATTGCATCATTTTCAGGCCCGTGATGTCAGTCACATTGTCTGTGCTGAAATAGAGATGAGGATATCCACGGGCACACTCCATGCACTGTCAGCAGTGCCTATCAGCTACTCGGGTGTACAGGTTTTCTCAGTGCCCACAGGTGTCAGATCTTATTTCAGCTTACAGTGACAAGCTTGGCTCCAGCCTTAAGGTTGGTTTGCAGATGTAGCTGTCCCGGACACATGGGTGATGAGATAATGGTATTGCTAATATAGTATTGCTCCAAGCAAACAAAACAGTAAATCATTCAAATTGATGTGCACTGTGTCAGCATTGTTTCACATGCACCCACTGAGACCATCAAAATGTTTTTTATATGTGTTCTCTCACACACAGTGAATGTGAAAGTCTATGAATGCAGTGGGAAATACCGCCTCCTTCACATAGTCTGTAGCTGACTACAATACATGTTTAGGAACTAGGGCCTGGTGATTATAAGCTCTCAGGTCTTGCAAAGCATGTCTGGGCTAGCTGCAGCCATGCTTTACAAGGATTTCCAATAAGGAGTGATTACTGACATGCTGCAGTGTCAACAAGGCTGCTTGTGATTTGCCAAGACTGTTTGTACTCTTGTGAATCCCCTGAAATGTGTTCCATTACCGTGGAAGTATTTTCATTTGCCACAAATATTTAATATAAGTTGAAGAACAATACTGCCATTGAATTTCCAAACTCCAGCTCCAAATAAGCAGGCAGCAGGTTCTACCTAGCGTAAAATGTGTCCTTGATCAATGCAACAGTATAATTCACATTGTGAAGTGTACAGGAGTTTAAGCGGTTGCAGGAGTATGGACGTGCACCCCTTCTCTTCAAGATTATAACAATTAAATTAGTTTATTGAATAGTGCACATTGTGTAACAAATTATCCTCTGTGAGTAGGTGTCTTCAAAGATATATGCATCAATTCACCAAAATGCAGAGGGTAGTGGAAGTTATATCACATACCCTTTGACCTTTATAAAATCACTAGAAGTGAAATCATTTGACCCTTGCTTGATTTGTTCAAGAAAGGCATGTCACATGGCCCTAACATCACAACAAGCAAGCAAGACCTCTGGCCTCCCTGTCTGAGAACATCTCTCTCCCAGGCAGCTTCGCTGTCTGTGCCTTCACCGCGGACCTGCTTCACCTCCTCCGAGTAGGAGTTCGAGGCTGCTCAGATCCGTGATTGAGCCCTCTGCTGTTTTGTGGTTTCTGCTCTGTCTTCCACGGTGTTGTACTCTGTTTAAACTGTTGCCTGCGTCGGACTTTGTTTTGTTTAACTATAGTGCCTGTCTCTTTAATTCATTGTGCTGTACTACTGACTGTTGCCTGCTTCGCTTATTGTGCCTGTTTTTCTCTCTGTTTGTTTTCCCCATTTTCACCCCGCCGCTGACGCCCCTGCGGCCCCTCCCCTGCTGGTTCCCGCTCCCGCCTCCCAGCTGCACATCCCACCCCCTTCCCTATTTACTGGCGGCCTCTGCGCGGTCGTGTCAAAGGCGCTCCGAAGGCACACCTAAGGCAAACCCGTCTGTGCCCGTCCGTGACCTGACCGCAGCCAACGGCAGGAACGCTGGGTCTACGACCTCCCACCGCTACAACTCCACCACCCTCCTCTCACTTAACCTCGGAAGGAACAACAACTGCTAGAGATCGACGGCGAACACCACCAACGGCCAGTCCTCCTGCCTACACTGCCGACAATCCTTCACCATTGACAGCTCCCCCATGACCGCTGAACCCACGCGGATGCCAGTACCACCGAATCCCTGACGTGCATCCTCCTCAGCGTAGGCTCCTCACACAGACATGCCGTAGGGATCTGGGACCTGCTCGCCACCCTCTCACCAGACGTCGCTTTCTTCACGGAAACATGGACCAACGCCTACCACCGCCCCAACATCGCCACCACCACCATCCCTGATGGATACAAGATCCAGAGAAAGGACCGCCTTCACTGCCCAGGAGGAGGACTCGCCATCGCGCACAAGAGCTCCCTCTGACTCTCCACCTCCAGCACAAGAGACCCCCTCTCCAACACTGAGCACCTCCACTTCCAGATCCAGACCAGCCCTAGAACCATGCTGCGTGGGACCCTCACCTACAGACCACCTCGTGCCTCTCCCACCACCACCATTGCCAACCTGGTTGCACCCCACACCATCGTCTCCACAGACTACATTCTCATCAGAGATTTGAACTTCCACCTCGACAACCTCTGCGACCCCGACTCCACCACCCTTCTGGACAACCTCGCTAACCTCGGACTAAAGCAGCTCGTCACCACCCCCACCCACAGAGCCAGACACATTCTTGACCCCATCTTTGCAGGAGGGATAAACATCCACTTCAGCCACACCACGCAGCCCCTCTGTACTGACCACCACTGTGTACACTTCACCTTCAACACCACCACCGCACCCAAGCCCGCCACGAATGAACTGGAGCAAGGTTACAGAGGAGTACATCAACCCCAACCTCCTTCATGACCCCCCCCCCCTTCTCCACGACCGACGCCAACTCTGCAGCCAAAGAACTACACCGCTGGATCACAAGCTGCGCAGACAAGCTCGCACCCCTCAGCCACCCCGTCAGACAATGCCCCCTGAAGGCCGCCTGGTTCAACACCTCCAAGAAGCCAGGCACTCCTGCAGACGGCTCTAGAAACTCTGGAGGAACAGGAAAACCACTGAAGACCATGACACCTACAGGAACGCCATGACTGAATACCACTAGCGCATAAGAGACACCAAGAAGACCTTTATCAAGAACAAAATCTACACCAACACCAGTAATGCAGAAGAGCTCTTCAACGTCATACAGCAGTTCACCAAACCACCCCCCCAGCGAGGCCACAGACGTCATACCATTCCAGGACCTCTGCAACAAGCTCAGCTCCCACTTCTACCTGAAAATCAATGCCCTCTATAACAACTTCAGCGAACAGACTCCAGACACCACCCTCCTCTCCACCACCGACAAGCAGCCCACCATTACCACCTGGAAACCGGCTACCACTGAAGACACCGCCATGACCATGAAGAACACCCACTCAGGAGCCCCCTCAGACCCTTGTCCGCCGCACATATACCACAAAGCCACCGTCACCATAGCACCCGAACTATGCAGGACCATTAATGCCTCCTTCGAATCCGGCATCTTCCCCGACGACTGGAAGCAGGCAGAGATCAAGCCCCTCCTCAAGAAACCCTCGGCCGACCCGACAGATCTGAAAAACTGCTGGCCCATCTCTCTCCTTCCCTTCGCAGCCAAAGTCACTGAGTTTCGTCAGCGCCCAGCTGACCACCTTCATTGAAGAGAATGCCATCCTTGACTCCTCTAAGTCGGGATTCCACAGCAACCACAGCACCGAGACTGCCCTCCTCGCCGCCACCGACGATATCCGCATGCTACTCAACATGGCCACACAGTGGCTCTCATCCTACTAGACCTCTCCGCAGCCTTCGACACTGTCTCCCACCGCACTCTCGCCACCAGACTCCACGACGCTGGCATACGGGGAATCGCCCACGACTTGATCCGCTCCTTCCTCACCAGCAGAACCCAAAGGATCAGACTCCCACCCTTCCTCTCCGAACTCACAGAGATCAACTGCGGAGTACCGCAAGGATCCTCGCTCAGCCCCACGCTCTTCAACATCTACATGGCACCCCTCGCCGCCATCGTTATACAGCATGGGCTCAGCATAGTTTCCTATGCCGATGACACCCAGATCATCCTCTCCCTCACGAAGAACCCCGAAGACACCAGACACAGCTTCCAGGAAGAAATGAAAGACGTTGCAGCCTGGATGAACACTAGCTGCCTTAAACTCAACTCAGAGAAGACAGAAGTCCTTGTCCTTGGACCCTCCTCCACCGCTTGAGACAACACCTGGTGGCCTTCTGTCCTTGGAGACCCACCCTCTCCATCAGACCACGCCCGAAACCTCTGCATTATTCTAGACTACACCCTCACCATGACTCACCAGATCAACGGCATCACCTCCACCTGCTTCAACTCCCTCCGAATCCTCCGCAAGACCTTCAAGTGGATCCCCCCGAATGCAGACTGGACTACGGTAACGCCCTCTACACCAGAATCAACAAAACCCTGCTAAACATTCTCCAAACCATCCAGAACACCGCAGCCAGACTCGTCCTCGGAACCCCTGGACACAAGCACATGACCCAGCACCTATGAGACCTCCACTGGCTCCCAATCGAGAAGAGTGTAACCTTCAAGCTACTCACCCACGCCTCCAAATCCCTCCACAACATCGGACCCAAATAGCTCAATGAAAGAGTCTCCTTCCACGTACCCAAAAGGAACCTCCGCTCTGCCGATGTCGCCCTGGCAGAGTCCCCGCGCATCTGCAGAACCAGAGCAGGCGGAAGAACCTTCTCCTACGTCGCAGCAAGGACCTGGAACGACATCTGATGCTCCCCCACTCTGCACACTTTCAGGAAGAGCCTCAAGACCTGGCTCTTCAACTGATCCGGAGCTGCACCCCCTTCCCCCCAGCGCCTTGAGACCCTCACGGGTGAGTAGCACGCTTCATAAACCCCCTGATTGATTGATAGTTGAAGTTTTATAGCAACTTAAGACAGGTGAATGTCTACGTTAGATACCACCTATATTATTGTGTTGACTTGCTCTTGGAAGGCATAATACTTGCCCCGAATTATAGTGAGTGAGCAAAGCCAATAAGCTACACCTCTTCAATGTGCTTTATTCTCTTGAGACAAATTTGGAAAAAATGGGGTGAAATTGAATATTTAATTGCACAATTTTCACATACATTTGCTAAAATGCCATAAGCATAGAAATGACATCCATTAAATATTCAAATCCTTTCATGGTGTTCCAAGCCAATGAAATCTGACATTCCCCATGAGTTGACCCCATTTTCTTTTCAAAATGTGGTATGGGTGTCCCCATATGTCAAAACTTACCTCCATTGTGTCAGGGCCAGCATTTTCTCATGGGTGGCCCCTTACATAAACAAGTATTAGCAAAGCCAATAGGTCTGGCGGTGTTTGGCAGCTTTTGGCAATCCTTGTTTTGTCATGGGTTTTGCAAAACATTATTGTTTGGAAAGCAGCCAGGTGTTTGCCAATCTAAAAAAACATTGACTAAAGAAAAAAAGTTTTTGGGTCTAAAAGAAGCACACATTATCATAGTAATCCCTGGCACTAAGGGGAACTACTTTGTGTGTGAATGTGCTCATTGTCTGAGGACAGCATATTTTGGGAGCAGAACCCCAAAGTTACATTGCACCCTAAAATTTAGATCACCCAAAATGTTACCTCAGGAGGTTCGGCTCTAGCACCCTTGATCTTGCGATGAGTCACCATCCTCCTTAACATCAAGCCCAACAAACCTATCAGAATAATAAATAACTGAAATCTAGATCTAGTAAGGTTAAATGATTTTATTTACAAATATCTCAAATTGAGCATTATCGAGGCAATGGAAAATATATGCCTTGAAGGCTCAAGTACAGAATACATAATCAGAAATCTGAATTATTCTAAGTCCAAATAAGCAGCAAAAATCATAAGAAGAACCAACAGTGTCACTACCTAAAAGATGTTTAGGAAAATCTCTGAATAAATTAATCCCAAGTAGAAAGGGAAGTCATCTGGCTCACCCCTGAAACAAGGGATTTTTACACACATTTTATGACTGCAAAGTCACCGTGACATGACTAGTAATAACACATACTGAGCAAATCAGAATTCAGACCATCACAAATTAACACATAATACTAGCCCATTTTTTAATTTTTTTATTAATCTTTTTATTGTTTTTTAAACACAAAACCAGACCGGCACATACAAAGTCAGAGCACTGTAAGAAATGTCCATTCTAATACAAACATACAGTATCATGATGACATTCGACCCGTGGTGGGATAGGGATCCACGTAGCCCAATATATTCATACAGTTTCCAGCAACAACAAGAAACCAGGACACCCCTACAGTGCAAATGGATGGCGGCATTTAGCAGCGATTGGGGAATACAAGAATGCCGATCCTAAGGGGGCGAGGTCAGCACCTCAGCCGTCAACTGGGCCATATGTGTTCGTCTTTCTCTGCGTAGCTCCACCGTCGGGGAAATGCAGATGTCCCCTCTGTACTTGTTCCACCTCCCCCACTTCTGATCCCATTTCTTGGGGCAACCGTGTCCCTTAAACACCGCTTTTTCAGCAACCATAGCGGTGTCCATGTCCCTTGCCCAGTCGGCCTGGCGCGGGACCGTCGCCACCCCCCAGTGTTGAGCTATATTCCTTTTCGCGATGATGAAGCCCATCGAGACCCATGTCCGCTCAGCGTGCGTGAGGTCGGACGCCCCCCACACATCGAGTAAACATAGTTGGGGGGATAACTCCAGGGATTTGCCTCCCGCCCTCTCAAGTTGATGAGCAATTGCCGCCCAGTAGTTCCGGATATATGGGCAGTCCCATAAGATATGCAGAAAAGTGCCCTCCTGACTACAGTGTCAGAGACAGAGCAGATCGGGGCGCCTACCTATCTTGAACAACAACTTGGCATCAAAATATAATCGGTGGAGGATCTTGAATTGGAGAAGCCGCATGCGCATAGGAATGGCGATTTCCCGGGTGAGGCCAACGCGTCTCGCCAACTGTCATCCTCCAACGTTCCCAGATCCACCTCCCACCGCTCCCTAAGTTTCGTCATCGGGTCAGCGCGGTTGTTGATCAGCTTCTTGTAAGTAAGCGAGATGGCCTTGCGGTCCATGGGGTCCAACAGCAGGCGGTCCTCCAGTGGGGACGAGTCTGGGAGGGACCCCTCGCTCGGCAAAGCGGAGGTCCCCGCGTGTTTAATCTGTAGGTATCTGAAAGTCTCGGAATACTAGCCCATTTTTAATGAAAACTCCAGCAGTTTCTTTGCTGTTGCTGTCCGGAGATGTACAACAAAATATGAAACATTTTTCAAACAAAGACCCATACACTAGTGTATTCTAACACGCCCACATCAGGACTTCTTGTGAAAATGTCCTTGGAATTGGTACATTCAGCACACAAAAAACGTTTCATTCACAATACACACTCTCTAAGGAAAATAACCAGTTACGTCACAGTGTGCTGTACTCTACGAAGACATTTGAGCAGAGAAGACACACAGAGGGACATTGATTGAAAGGGTAATGAGCAGGAGCAAGGAGAACAGAACACCAAAGCAACATCCATATTAATGAAACTGGTGCCTCTGTAAAAATGTGGCACAACAAAACTACATTAATCAACACTATTCTGCACATCTAAGAAATAATTAATAATAATTAACAATAAGCGATCTGATCTGACTCACTACTCCGGATCTCTTCCTCTAAGAAATTCCCAAAATGGCCTAAGACTCTCAGTAACCCCTTCACCTACATACAGAGCGAATGCTACCATCTCCATGTATAACAATGGGACTATCCTCATGCAAGCTTCAGACCGTAATCTAGGGGTTTTTGATTAACTTTCTCTGTCATCAAGAATTCCTTTACTAACAATGACCCTGAAAAATCAACTACGTGTCCTAGCCCTTCACCTATCCACAGGATTCCAAGCAGTCTCCTTACGTAGCCTCAAATACTTAAGCACTACACCCTCCGCCATGAGTAGCACACATATTCCCATTGTGCCACCACTTCCAGGAGGGTCTGATTTTCCCATCGTGACCGGACAATCCAGACAGCACCACTACCATTCCTCGAAAGCAGGGGGCACAGATCTACATAGCAAAGGAACCTTATCACCCACTCCGATCCTACCCATATCTTTCGAAAGTACTGGCTTTCAAGCAACTAACTTGCCCATTACACTTCCCCTGGATCACTGATTGACTACCTTTGAGCCTGATTCTCAATCCCTAATATCATCAATACTCTGCTATCCCCAGTACTTCCTCAGATTCGATCTTGACTCCCCAGCCACCCAAGCTTATCCACCTCTCCAACTCAACATCCCCTCCTCTGGTCCAATCAGGCCAGCAGTAGCCTAACACAGCTATCAGGGGTAGCCCGTCTGCATTTTGTCCACAGATCCATTCCACGACTACTTATCACCACCCCTGTCCCACTTCCAGACTTGAGGAAATCACCGGGGACCTTCACAACTTAAGGCTGACTTACAAACGCACATAAACATCACCTCAGAGTTGGCTAGCGACTTGTCATCTAGCAGGTCATCAGGGATGATCAGACTTACTCGAGCGCCTAGCTACCACTCTAAGCCACCTGCCCTTCTTTCAGCTAGGAGGATCGACCCTAATTAGGCATCTCCCTTCTGGACTTGGAGAACCACTCCCTACCCGAACCCCCCCTCCAGACCCCTTTGATGTGAGAATTATCTAACAGACACTGACATTCACTCCCTCCTCCTAGCATACAATTCAATACACATAGGCAAGCCAGACAAGCAGGGCCTTATGCAAATTAATCAGCTGAACCCTCATAGGGCACCCAGACATAACTCTATAATATTTCCAACCTTAAGCAAGTTCACATCACACAATCTACTTCCACTGATTCCAAAGCACATATGAAATGCATTCTTCTCAACTGTAGATCAGCTGTGAAACATGCTATGGACATAGCTGACCTCATCCTAGTTTATGAACTTACCTCCTAATCGTTAAAGAAACTTGGCTAAATGATTCCTCTGGTCCTGTTCTGGACATCCTAGTCCCTCCTAGCCACAACATTAGAAGACTAGACAGACCTAAGAGATCTGGTGGAGGCATCGCCTGTATAGACCACAATAGTCTTTGAGCAAAACATTCTCCCACCGCAATTCTCCCCTCTTGTGAAAATCTTTGCATAGACATCACTAGCCAACACAGCCCTCTATGCAACCTGTACGTCTTTTACCATCTGCCAGGAGACAACCTCTCTTTTGTAGAACAAATTATGGAAACCATCTCATCCAACTTGGGGCAACATTGTCCTCAGATCTTCCTCTGAGACTTCAGTCTACACTGGAATGACCTGAACGAGCCATCTGTGAACAGCTTTAAAACATTCCTAGTAGATCTCAACCTGATTGAGCTTTGTGACAGACTCACGCACACCTTGGGTTCGGTCCTGGACCTATTCCCAATTCCACTCATCTGGAATCGACTGTCCCTTGTGACTGGTTGGATCATCACTATATCACCTTCCACACATAATAGAACCATGGACCAAAAAAAGATCCCAACCAAAGAAACAGAGACATTGGAAAAGATCCTTGAAAAATGCAAACTTGAATGAAATCATATCCCATAACAATAAGGCCTTGCCTCCTCCTATTGTCATGTCTGAAGTCCATGACCTCAATGAGCACTGCAACGATTCCATGTTGAACCTTCTTAATGCAATTGCCCCCTACCAACTAAAAAGAAAGTCCAACAAAGATTCCATACCATGGTTCAATGGTGATTTAAATTCAGACAGACGCGACCTGCGATTAGCTGAATGATCTTGGAGAAGCTCTCCATCCCTTGAACACCTTAAACTCCTGAGATCGAGAAGGAGTATGTACAATAAACAAATCAAAAAAGCAATAGCCATCTTCTTCAAAAACCAACTTGCCGAAGCTAGAAATCGCTAAAAAAAACAGTTTGAATTAATTAAACTTCAATCCAATACCCTTCTCATTCTATCACCAATGGTTTCCAGTCCACAACCAAACTGTGAGGACTTTGCCTCCTTCTTCCTTGAAAAGATGAATAAGATTGAATCTGATCTATGGACTGCCATTAGACAATTAACAGCCCTACCCTCTTCCAACTCCTCCTCTACTCTGCCCCCCCGGCTTCATCCTGCAATAGGTCACACTCCCAAAAACAGTTCCTATTGGAGTCAATTCACAACCTTCAACAATACCGCCATATTCAACATTCTTTCAACCCTAAAACCCTCAAATCACTTCAATGAACTCCTTCCCTCTAGGTTCTTTAAAGATTTGAAGAGATCCTTAGTCTCACTCTGGACCAAGACAGTAAATACCTCCCTACTACAAGGTGAGATCCCAAACTGCCTAAAATCGGGGCAGGTTACGTCCACTCTTAAAAAACCCACTGCAGATCTAGAGGACCTTAATAACTCCCAGCCAATCACTAACATCACAATTCTGTCAAAGCTCCTTGAGAAATGTGTACATGTCCAACTATGTAACCACATTGAGGAATACCAGCTTCTTGAACAATTCCAGTCTGACATCCGTCAAGGTAACAGGACCAAAACGGCCCTCACTCACATAGTAGATGGTGCACTTACAATGCTTGATCAGTACGAATCCTGCCTTCTATTCCTCCTCAACCTCTCGTCAGCTTTTGATACTGTCAAACATGACAATCTCCTGGACCTACAGGAACATACAATGGGGCTTTCTTGCTCTGTGTTAAAATGGTTTGCCTTGTTTCTCCACAATAGAACACAAAGAAATAAAGCAATCAATCCCTATCCAATTCCACTCCATTCACACTAGGGGTACCTCAGGGCTCCCCTCTCTCACCCACACCCTTCAACTTATTCATGGAGCCTCTTACTGAAATCCTCAAAGCATTTAACATCCACTATCACATGTATATTGACGACACCCAATTTTACTTGAAAATCTCCTCCTTAGATGATATCAAGACACTCAACACAACTCTCTTCAAAACCCAAAACTGGCTAATCTTCAACTATCTCAAATTTAACTGCCTCAAAACAGAATTCCTCCTAATCTCCCCACCCTAGCAATCCCCCATTATTGAAGAATATTTGAAAAATCTAACTGTTCTCAACTGCATTCCACATCTCATATCTCTGGGAATAATACCGGATAAGAACTTGAACATGCAGGATTACATCAGCACAACTACTAAAGGAGCAAACTTCCAACTGAACCTCCTGAGAAAAATAAAACCCTTTCTTCCCCCCGATAACTTCAATTCTGCTGTTCAAGCCTTAGTAATCTCAAGGTTGGAGTATGGCAATGCAACCCTTTGCGGTCTACCTAGCTACAACTTGGCTCTTCTTAGGGCTTCTCTGAACTCGGCTGCAAGGCTCATCACAGGATCCAAAAAAGGCAACTACCTTCTCTCTGGATTTGAAATCCCTAAATTGGCTCACATATGAGGCCAGATTACAACTACAAATCGCTTGCTTGACCCATAAAGCCCTTCATTTCAGTTCCTTGCTAAAAACGGGAACCATCTGCCGTTTGCAAATCCACTAGGAGCTCCAGCACCCTGCTACTGAAACTAAAACAATTTCAAAGGATGAAAACATATAATCAGGCCTTCTCTGGTATTGCCCAGAGAATCTGGAAATCCCTGCCTTTGGAAACCAGATTGAATCCTTCAACAGTGTCCTTCAAAAAGGAAGTGAAATCATTACTGATGAATACTTTTCTGAATTAGTATTTAGCCATTGTCTACTGTCTTGTCAGGCTGGCTCTATAAGCCTTACGGGCAGTTTCTTAGACTGCGGCGCAATTATACTCAGAGAATAGACTATTTTGCTGAAGCAATAGTCTTAACACAAAGATTAAGGAGTAGAGGTTATCCCAGTACTCTCCTGAAATGAGCCAAAACGAGAGCGTGGTATTGTCCACGAGAAACTCTACTAGAGACCAGGACAAGTGAAAAAGTGAATGACAGAATGGTATGTGTAACCACCTTTAACCCAGATAGCCAAGCAATCAAGAAAACAATAGTTAAATATTGGAACTTGGCAGCTACAGAAATAGGGACTACTGATCCACCACTGTTTGCCTTTAAACGCGGTAGAAGTGTTAAGGATGCTGTAGTCAATGCCTATCTTCAGAGTCCCCCTGTACCAGACTTACGTTCACAATTGTCACTTCCACCGATTTTGGGCCATAAAAAATGTGGCAACTGCAAAGCTTGCTTGTCTACGATAGAAGGTCCTGACTTTGTTTTTGGTACAAGGAGTTACACACGACCTGTATTTACGAACTGCAACAGTAACAATGTAATTTACGTAATATATTGCCCATGTGATAAAATCTATGTAGGGCAAACTACACAAAAAATAAAGTGCAGAATTTTACAACACATGAGCAGGATCAAATGTAAAACACAAGGGGCACCGTTGGTGGACCATTTTCTCAGCTCTAACCATGCACCAGATAGTTTGAGATGGACAGTTGTGGAAAAAGTGCGTCTGCATCCGAGAGGTGGCAACATACATTCCATTCTCAACTATAAGGAATGCAGATGGATCCACTCTTTGGACTCTGTAAAGACAGGATTAAATGAAAATGAGGAGACCAATAAACAACTAGGCATATTATGCTTTGGCTAAGACGAGCAGACACGCATTAAAATCACTGCCTGGGTAAAAGAAGTTTATTTAACTTGTTGCCAACCTCCTGTACCAATGTATGCCTACCAGCCCCGTTTATTAACAATGAACAGTTTAAAAACAATGATCTGTCTGTTCACTGTAAAAACTGTATACAAACTGTTTTTCTGAAAATCACCTGGTGAATACACTGTGTTTCAAGTGAAGCTATTTGGTGGTATACACTATGTAAAAGAAATGTTAATACATCTAGAGTTGTTCTCTGACAGCCCCGTTTATTAACAACGAACTGTTTAAAAACAATGATCTGTCTATTCACTGTAAAACGTCATACGAACTGTTTTTTTGAAAATTACCTGGGTAATACACTGTGTTTCAAGTGAAGCTATTTGGTGTCATACACTATGTACGGGAAATGTTAATACCTCTAGAGTTGTTCTCTTTTATTGTGATCGTATCATTGTGCCTCCCTGTCGTTTGTTCAACCAGGTTAAAAGAGCTGTCTAATATGAAGAAAATGTGCAATAGAGATTTGGAGCTAAACCTATAATCTGAAACGAATGTTTCTATAAAATTCGCTATGTAATTTTAATAACATGCAGCTTGGGTTTAACATATTATAGATCTGCATCAACGAAATATTTGATCCCCTGTGTTGAAATATAAAGCAGCTTGACTACGGCACTGTGTGCTATCTCACGCATACGAAGAATCGGCATGCCCCGTGAGAGCTGTTTCTATGTCAGCTGACATCGTTAGCAATAGTCCCGTTTCTATGTTTGTTGACAGCAGCAATATAGCTGCTGCACGCGCGTCTCTCGGGCTTGCTTCTTCAAATGAATTGAACCCCATTGAGTGAGAGAAATAACCGAAGAGCATCAGGTACGAGGCGCCCCAACCTTTCGCATTTCACCTTTAAACTTGTGGCTTAGTTGGTTTAATATTATGCGTAGATCGTGGGTTGGTTTGCTGATAGGGACTGATAACCGAACAGTTCCAATGTACTCGATGGATATTTGTTTTCCGTTGAATTGTGTTTTACATTGTATACTGTGCGATAGGAATTGGATTGTCGCCTCGTTTGCGATTAAATGCATTGATAACCGAGTTAAAGCATTCGGGGAGAATATAGTCATCTGCACATAGTGCTTTATATGAATAGTTTTTCCTTTTAAGTGTGTGTGACATCGCATATGTTGGATGTAGTCGTTGAGTTGGTTTAGTGAATAGAGTCAACCACGAGCTCTTGTAATTTGTGATTTATTGTTGAGGTTACCCATTATCTAACAGATTAGACCGCAGTTTAATGCAAATTACATAACAATCTGCGAAACTAAATATGGTTGGTAGGTTTAGTGCATAGAGTCAACAACGAGCTCTTGAAATTTGTGATTCATTGCTGAGGTTACCCATTATCTAACAGATTAGACCTCAGTTTAATGCAAATTGCATAACAATCTGCGAAACTAAATATGTTTTGCTTATGCATTTTAGTTGAATTCGTGTCCTGATGGCTGCGTCTATTTTTGAAGTGGTATACGCAAAGTTTCAACTTTGAAGCCAGGTGAGCTACCTCTTGGGTTATTACTAACCTATAATGGCTTTATCTGTTTGTCACACGTCGTGAATAGCATACTGATTATCCCCATTTGGGTTTACACTTGTAGTATTCCAAAGAAAGTCCCGCTAATTGAAGCGATAAGAATAAAGACAGAGAGAACAAAGAAGAAATTAACCTGCTAGATTAAGAGGAACCCCAATGCAGCCAAGACCCTTTACGAGCCCGGTAAAACTCTAAAAAAATATTTTCTTACTGGCTTAATGGCTTAAATTATTTCGTGTTTCTGATATATTCTTATTACTTCGCATATATGTCACCTGGCAGTTCCCCTTTGATTGACAACAAGTGGCAACTGTGATATTTGTGGGGTCATCTGTTCCATCACCTACACCTTAGGTGAGTCTATGGGAATATTCCCTTTTTCAAAGTCTTCATCACAGCATTGAGATTTACTATTCATATATACTTATTTATTTTGTTTAGGCTGTTATACACCTCCTGTGTCCTGAACAAGACCCGATATGACTATTTACAACTATTGTTTGATGTAGGGTCGAAACGTCGACGGTTCTACAGTCCCTTATTAATCGGATTTCCTTGTTTATAACAAAAAAATAGGACATGTGCCTTACAAGGTTTATTACATATCCACGAGGAAGCTGAGGACTTTTCATAATAAGAAATTTTGTATATATTTTGGTTTTATTTAGAAAATAGGTGCATATACAGTAAATATCTACACGTTCACCCATTGCACTTAGTCACTTTATTCACTTGGTCACTGCGTTGTTTTTCAAAAATATTGTATCTACAGCCTTTTTTCATTCCTTGTATAGGATTTTGTTTATCTTTGAATGAGTTGATACATAACTGAAAACACAAAGAATAAATTGTTGTATCTAAAATTGTGATCCTTTGTTTAATATTGATTATTCAATTGATTTATAAATGCTGTGGTTTTTGATTTATTGCGATTGAAATTAATTGTTTCCCTATGGAACCATTGTTTATATTATGTTGATGAGGCCCAGGTTCCTTGGGTTATAGGGTTACCCCTGTTTCTCTAACTTCAGCTCTATAAGAGCATCCTCACCCACGTAGGGGTTTTTACATCACTTATCATTCCTGAACATTTTGCTGTATTCAACAACCATATTCTTTAGCTTACTTATGGTATTGTATATTTACGTAATACTGATCCTCCTCCATTAGTTCGGAGGTGATTGCCTATATGTGTTATGACCATTTTGCTGTTTTACCTCACTTGTCTCCTTCCCATGTGTTCATGAATCTTTGTAAAGCGCTCTGATACCCTCTTGGGTCATGTTCACCCTATATAAAACATTTTAAATAAATAAAATAAAATACATTAATTTGGTTGTAGGCATGATCCTTGAGGCTCTTCAATTCCATCTCTATTGATATTTTCCTTTTCTTTAACCTATTTTCACCTTTACTTTCATTTTTATATCTATCAATCATACACACAGAAAAGTTTAGCAAAAGAAACAGAACAATTGCACAAATCATTATGATTGTTATAGGGGTTAGGATTACCTGAAAAGCATTTGTACCTAAATTACATAACCACACACCAACCTTATGAAAAATCTTTCCTAACTCACAAAACCACGAACCTGCCGTTTCATGGAAGCCAGGTTCTTCGAAGGACATAGGGCCTGATTTAAATCTCAGTGGATGGATTGCTCCATCACAACGGTGACGGATATCCCATCTGCTAAAATCTAAATCCCATAGTACTCTATGGGATTTATATTTCGGCGGACTGGCTATCAGTCACCATTTTGATGGAGAAACCCGCCCACCAAGATCTAAATCAGGCCCTTAATCTCATTTGAAAGATTATTTAAATCAGTTACAAAAGAATCAATAACTCTACTATTATCTGGCATAAATGTGTAGCACTTTTTAGCCTTTATCGCCTTATAAACTCTACCATCTTTCTGCCAAAGAATATCTAATGCTAGATGATTTTGCATTACCATACCCCTAATAGCTTCCATTTCTACATTTACTTACTTAAATGACCCTGCTGTATCAACTGTAAGCCTATCCACAGCTGAAGAAAAAAGTCTAATTTTCAAATCATTCATTGCCACATCTACAGAAGGAATTATAGCACCTACTATATCTGAAATTACTTGTCCAATACTACACCTCACTCTTCTCGAACTGTGTTCACTATCTAATTCAATCATATGATAGAATCTAGGAACCCATAACGCAAAATAACATGAAGCAACCCAATTCCTGGGCAAATTGAAATAGGCAGTTTTCTCAGAGACATAATACATTCTCCTCAAAATAGGTTCTACACCTTGGAACTAGTCTCAACCAACTTCATACGTTTTGTCAAACACACTTTCTCCTGCAAATTCTACCTTACCTCCCTTTTAAGAACTACGTCTTACCACACATAACTCACCACTCTTTTCCTGTACCATTTTCAATCTAGGATATAAAATGGACAATCTGAATTACTCTTCCTTTCATCTGTTCTAATGCAACCTTCTGTTCTTCCATAGTTTCTCACAATCTTTACTAATCTCTAGTATTCTCTAATAAAACTATGTTCCTTACTACTCAAAATCACTCTTAACCATGATTAATATTAGTATCATATTTGTTTTGTGCAACCACTCTCAAAATGTTATTATATTTAATTTCTCTATTGTCTTCTCTAATAGACTAATATTGTATTAGCATGTTAAAATCAGTCAAATGAAGAGAAAGAGTGTTGCCATAGTTAAAAATAGCTATGTACATGCTATTAGAAAGCAAATAGGAAATAGAAAGTTGTACAGATGGAACCCTCCCCAGCTGATGGAGGAGGTATGCACAAACATAACATCCACTAACTTTCATTACATCTGCATATTTGCTAATCATTTTAGTATACACATTACCCTTAAATGCCCTAACCAAATTTTCTTTATGCACAAGTACACCATGTTTAACTCATTTCTTTAAGTAGTACACTCAACATTAGCATCATTAATGTGATCTGAAGCATATCCCACAGGAGTAAGTAAGCACAACAACAGTCCCACAAAAGCTATTAATATTATTTTTAGTAACACAATCCCTACAATTTTACAGAATTTGCTCTATTCCATCTTCTAATTGAAACAAAAACGTATTATGGTAAAAATCCAAATATCAACAAAACCTTTCTTTAAAACAATAATATTTTTCTTCCTTTCTTCTTATTTGATTGAAACAATAATCAAAAACAGAAATTCAAAATAATCTTCTCAGTTTTCTTTTTTAACAGTAAATTTCCATTTGATTACATTTGATTCTTTTGATTTGATGGAGGCGAGGAGCAGTTAGAAGCGCCTCTGCTGATGTTTGTAGCAATTCAAGTGGTCTCAATCTTTTAAATGTTTAATGTTTTAACGTTTTAATGCCTCATTGCATGTGTTTTTAAAGATTTTTGTAGTGTGTGGGGGCTTTCAGTTCTGCACTACTTCACCTCACCTAGGGCCTCATGTAGGTAGCCCAATACCGGTCGGTAACGGCCGATTTTCGGTAAATATACCGTTACCGACCGGTATTTAGGCTTTTGATATGTAGGGGGATCATTTCTGTATTCGGTAATTTACCGAATCGGTAAAATTACCGAATCGGTAATTTTACCGATTCGGTAAATACCGAATACAGAAATGAGATGTAGGGGGAGTTTGTGGTGGGTGTGGGGATTCGTTATTTACCACCAACTGAAAGTTGGTGGTAAATGACGAATGTCTCAGTTAAGGCATTATTTGGCCCTTAGATGTGTGCAATGTGGCAGACACACATGCCCTCAGGGCATGTATGTGTGCCACATGTGCACACATGCAGGTATCAGGGGTGCAACAGGGTGTCAATGTGACACCCTGCCACCCTTGATTGAGCTCCCCCCATTACCGATTCGGTATTTACCGATTCGGTAATGGTAACTGGCTTTCCATTGATTCCTATGGGCCTCCTGGCCCATAGGAATCAATGAGATACAGGTTACCATTACCGAATCGGTAAATACCGATTCTAAAATACCGACACTTACCGAATCGGTATTTTTTTACCTACATTACATTTACCGATTCATAAATACCGAATCGGTAAAATTCGGTATTTAAGAATCAGTAAATGTAATTTACCTACATATGGCCCCTAGTCTTTTGGGTGGCGTTCCGCCATTCCCCTAATTTCTGGGGTTTCCTTCTTCTCCTCCCTCGTTCCTTCAGGGTCTCTCTGGT